>NC_053039.3:367588798-367900882 GCF_002575655.3 Aegilops tauschii subsp. strangulata
ATACATAAATCGTTGTTGTAAATTTTGAAATGGCGCAAGGGGTAAAAACAAGGTAAAAGAGTTGGTACCATCCTATAGCTGACTGCTGTCTTCTTCATTGTGCAAACAAAGATCTTGCTGTTATTCGTCGTAAGTTCTTCATCCTAACAATCTTTCTGAGTTTCTTGACTTGACTGGTATTCATGGACATCTCATTTCCCCATATGCAAAATGGGTCGAACAGTGGGTCTAAGCCTCTGACAGCAGGACCTACATGTGCAAGACCAAATTGTAAGAAACCTAAATATTAGAATGATTCCTGCAACTGCACAATAATGTGCTATTAGCCAAAGGACCCTGCTTGAACAAACCTCGATGGTAAACCACAGTGTCTCCCATTGTTTCCCTGCAACACATATAAGGAAGATCTTGGTCAGGTTAACTGAGAGTTGCCATACTATCAGTAGAATATGTATTGAGTACAGTCGAATTCGATTGGTGTCACATGCATAACAATACAAAATTGTACCCACAACAAATGAAAATCAAATTGCAGAACTGAACCAAACAGTTAAATGGACAACAGACCAAATGAACCAAAATAGTTAACTGAGCACGACATTGCAGAATAGAAACATGTACTAGAAGATAAGACAGTTAACAAAACAAAGAATGCTTGAGAACAGTACTACGAAATGTAGCAATTGTTGGACCAAAGTGTTAACTGAACATTACATTTCAGAGGACCAAAATGTTAACTGAACATCAGATTGCATATTAACATTACAAAGGACAAATCACTAGAAGGCACTGGCCTCGAGAAAACATCATGAACTGTATTTTAAAGTAGACAACCGTGCGGTGGTGTCGACGGTGGCCTCGAAGATGAGGTGCTCCTCCAAGATCTGGCGGTCGACACGCATGTCAGCCATAGCGACCTCGTTCGCGCGTGCGGCCGCATGCTACTCAGCTCCATGTTATACTGCGTGTAAAATGGCTGTGGGCGGCGCTTAATTGGAGGAGGGGGGCAGTGATTTCGGTGAAAGGTGTCGCTCCGTCAGTCGGGGCATGTGGGACGGGAAAGGAGGAGGATGGTGTGGGTGGGGTGTGGATTACCTGACCATATCGACGAGGCCGTGCGGCAAGAAGAAGGGTCGGCGGCGAGGAGGCCGCGCAGCAAGAAGAAGGGTCCTCGGCGAGGAGGCGGCGCTGCAAGAAGAAGGGTCACCGGCGAGGAGGCGGCGCTGCAAGAAGAAGGGTAGCCGGCGAGGAGGCGGCGCTGCAAGAAGAAGGGTCGCCGACGAGGAGGCTGAGCTGCCAGTAAGCAGCAGTGAAGGTTTGAACTTGGAAAGCAAGGAGGAACAGTGGAAATGTGGCTTTTGGTAGGAGGGAGGGGGCGGGGAGATAGATATTTCCGCGGTGGCAAAAAAAATTCGCTCGGTGCCGCGAGAAACTGGCATGCAAGTGTGGTTCAAGCGGGGGCGGTGGACTGTAGACGACGAAGCTTCCTGCGTAAGCCAGACAAGACGGTGCGCCAAGATATTTTATACCGCATCCCACACGATTCTTTCTAGTAAACTATTTGTGGTATACCTGATTTTTTCATTATGTTTTGAAAGACAAAATGGTGTTACGGAGGGAAAGGATGGTGTTTGAATTGCTAGAACATTTACGTACAGTGAACATGCAACTAGTAGATGAGTGTTGTGTTTAAATTTGGAATTATTCCGGGTTCGTTTGGCATTTTTATGCATTAATTGAGTTTCTCGGCATTTAATGTGCACAATTCAAAATTGAACTACAAGCACATGCTCCAATGCACCAAAGTTTGCTGAAAAATCACATGTGTGTCTTTGGGTGAATTTATAGGTCCCATGCAAGAAATGGGAATAAAATTCAAACATCTGGGTGTCGTGGCTCAGCCGGAATGATTGAGAAACTTGGTTTTTTAATTCCTGTAAATCCAAAACACGGCTGAAAATCATGAAACTTGGCATGGTGTCATGACATGGCACCAACATGCTGCAGTAAATTTTTTGGCCGGATTGGGACAAGCTTTGGTGTAAGCTTCTTGCAAACCGGAGCTTCCCTCAAGAAGGCTCCTGGTTCCGAGAGGGAACGTGTCACCTCCGTGTGTGAAACGACATACGTGCACTGCCTTCTCCCGCCTTAATTTTTTTACACAGGCAGATTAGACCAAATAGAAGTATTGTGCTAAATTTTGGAAATATTCTGTGTTCGTTTGGCCTTTTTTATACATTAATTGAGTTTCTGGGCATTTAATGTGCATAATTCAAATTTGAACTACAAGCACATGCTCCAGTGCACCAAAGTTTGCTGAAAAATCACATGTGTGTCTTTGGGTGACTTTATAGGTCCCATGCAAGAGATGGGAGTGAAATTCAAACATCTGGGTGTCATGGCTCGGTCGGAATGATTGAGAAACTTGGTTGTTAATTCCTGTAAATCCAAAACACGGCTGCAAATCATGAAACTTGGCATGGTGTCATGACACGGCACCAACATGCTGCGGTAATTTTTTTGGCTGAATTGGGACAATCTTTGGTGTAAGCTTCTTGCAAACCGGAACTTCCCTCGAGAAGGCTCCTGGTATCGAGAGGGAACGTGTCACCTCCGTGTGCGAAACGACATACGTACACTGCCTTCTCCCGCCTTAATTTTTTCACACAGGCAGATTAGACCAAATAGAAGTATCGTGCTAAATTTTGGAATTATTCCATGTTCATTTGGCCTTTTTTATACATTAAATTGAGTTTCTGGGCATTTAATGTGCATAATTCAAATTTGATCTACAAGCACGTGCTCCAGTGCACCAAAGTTTGCTGAAAAATCACATATGTGTCTTTGGGTGAATTTATAGGTCCCATGCAAGAGATGGGAGTGAAATTCAAACATCTGAGTGTCGTGGCTCGGCTGGAGAGATTGAGAAACTTGGTTTTTTAATTCCTGTAAATCCAAAACACGGCTGAAAATCATGAAACTTGGCATGGTGTCATGACATGGCACCAACATGCTGCGGTATTTTTTTTGGCCGAATTGGGACAAGCTTTGGTGTAAGCTTCTTGCAAACCGGAGCTTCCCTCAAGAAGGCTCCTGGTTCCGAGAGGGAGCGTGTCACCTCCGTGTGCGAAACGACATACGTACACTGCCTTCTTCCGCCTTAATTTTTTTGCACGTCCAGATTAGACCAAATAGAAGTACCGTGCTAAATTTTGGAATTATTCCGGGCTCGCTTCGCCTTTTTTATACATTAATTGAGTTTCTGGGCATTTAATGTGCATAATTCAAATTTGAACTACAAGCACATGCTCCAGTGCACCAAAGTTGTTTGAAAAATCACATGTGTGTCCTTGGGTGAATTTGTAGGTCCCATGCAAGAGATAGGGGTGAAATTCAAACATCTGGGCGTCGTGGTTCGGCCAGAAAAATTGAGAAACTTGGTTTTTAATTCCCGTAATTCCAAAACACGTCTAAAAATCATGAAACTTGGCATGGTGTCATGACATGGCACCAACATGCTGCGGTAATATTTTTGGCCGAATTGGGACAAGCTTTGGTGTAAGCTTCTTGCAAACCGGAGCTTCCCTCTAGAAGGCTTGTGGTTCCGAGAGGGAACGTGTCACCTCCGTGTGCGAAACGACATACGTACACTGCCTTCTCCGGCCTTATTTTTTTTACACAGCCAGATTAGCCCAAATAGAAGTATCGTGCTAAATTTTGGAATTATTCCGGGTTTGTTTGGCCTTTTTTATACATTAATTGAGTTTCTGGGCATTTAATGTGCATAATTCAAATTTGAACTACAAGCACATGCTCCAGTGCACCAAAGTTGTTTGAAAAATCACATGTGTGTCATTGGGTGAATTTCTAGGTCCCATGCAAGAGATGGGAGTGAAATTCAAACATCTGGGCGTCGTGGCTCGGCCGGAAAGATTGAGAAACTTGGTTTTTTAATTCCTGTAATTCCAAAACACGCCTGAAAATCATGAAACTTGGCATGGTGTCATGACATGGCACCAACATGCTGCGGTAATATTTTTGGCCGAATTGGGACAAGCTTTGGTGTAAACTTCTTGCAAATCGGAGCTTCCCTCAAGAAGGCTCGTGGTTCCAAGAGGGAACGTGTGTCACCTCCGTGTGCGAAACGACATACGTACAGTGCCTTCTCCCGCCTTATTTTTTTACACAGCCAGATTAGACCAAATAGAAGTACCGTGCTAAATTTTGGAATTATTCCGGGCTCGTTTCGCCTTTTTATACATTAATTGAGTTTCTGGGCATTTAATGTGCATAATTCAAATTTGAACTACAAGCACATGCTCCAGTGCACCAAAGTTGTTTGAGAAATCACATGTGTGTCCTTGGGTGAATTTGTAGGTCCCATGCAAGAGATGGGAGTGAAATTCAAACATCTGGGCATCATGGCCTGACCGGAAAGATTGAGAAACTTGGTTTTTTAATTCCTGTAAGTCCAAAACACGCCTGAAAATCATGAAACTTGGCGTGGTGTCATGACATGGCACCAACATGCTGCGGTAATATTTTTGGCCGAATTGGGACAAGCTTTGGTGTAAGCTTCTTGCAAACCGGAGCTTCCCTCAAGAAGGCTCGTCGTTCCGAGAGGGAACGTGTCACCTCCGTGTGCGAAACGACATACGTACACTGCCTTCTCCCACCTTATTTTTTACACAGCCAGATTAGCCCAAATAGAAGTATCGTGCTAAATTTTGGAATTATTCCAGGTTTGTTTGGCCTTTTTTATACATTAATTGAGTTTGTGGGCATTCAATGTGCATAATTCAAATTTGAACTACAAGCACATGCTCCAGTGCACCAAAGTTGTTTGAAAAATCACATGTGTGTCCTTGGGTGAATTTCTAGGTCCCATGCAAGAGAAGGGAGTGAAATTCAAACATCTGGGCGTCATGGCTCGGCCGGAAAGATTGAGAAACTTATTTTTTTAATTCCTGTAATTCCAAAACACGCTTGAAAATCATGAAACTTGGCATGGTCTCATGACATGGCACCAACATGCTGTGGTAATTTTTGTGTCCGATTTGCGAAGGCCCACAGATTAACAATCAACAAAGTCATTTTGGAACAAGTGCTGTCACGTTACAAATCGGAAACACAAGTATTATTGAAACCATGGGCGTTCGACTTACCAATTACGTGAGGCCACGCGTCCCTTTTTTTATTGGCTAGGAGGTGCCATGCGGGGTAGCTATTTGAGTACGGGAGGCATGCGATCAGACCCCTGCGCGTGCTCATCGGGAGGAGAGCGCTTTGACCGCTACCCGCCACGCACCTCCCTCCCAACTTCTCCATTAATGGCGCCCGAGCACCTGTTCTACGGCGTGGCTATATGTCTCACTGGACTGAGATCTAAGAGAGAAAAATGAAAATCTGAAAAGAAAGTTTTGCACGGATCTTGATGTAAGATCCGATAGACCTATATAGCACCAACTGCAACTTAGAGCAAGCATGATGAATATAAGGACGATGACAGTGGATAATAATTGTCTTACATATTTAGAAACATAATTAAAAAAAGCCACACGCGGCAACGCCTGAAATACACAAGGGCAAAAGAAGAAGGAAGACAACGATCTGGCTCGCTGATCTCTACTTTCTTGATGCGTTGCTGCAGGCCGCGGGAACTAGTCTCCGCGGCGAGCGGCGATGAGCTCTTTCTTGTCCTCAAGATGCTGCTTGAGAGCATCCACGGATTCCTTCACCAGCCTTCTGCGCTCGATGCGCAGCTTGTTATTCTCGTCCATAAGTTTCTCGACGATGACGCCGGTCCTCTTCAACAAGGCAGTGGTCTGCTCCTGCTGCTCCGCACTTCCGACGATCTTCGCCCTTAGCAGGTCGCGCTCGGCCCGGAGCTTCGCATTGCTCTCATTTAGTTGCCGGATGACATCGGTAGACTGTTCAAACGAGGCTTGAGGTCATCCTGCAACCTCGCCCACCTGGAGATCTGATCCATCTGCCTATGGACGAGGGCACGCATGCGCCTGTAAGAGTCCTCGCCTGCCCGTGAGGCATTTTACCAGGCCGCAGTGGCAAGGGTGGACATCTCTGCTGCATTCGCGGCGCGGCGGGACATCTCTTCTGCTTCGGCGGCGCGGCCAGACCAGTCTGCTGCATCGACGGCGCAGCGGGTCCTCCGTGCTGCTTCGTTGGCGCGGCGGGACCTCTCTGCTGCTACGGCCGCACGGCGGGACCTCTTTGCTGCTTCGTCTACTGCATCGACGGCGCAGCGGGTCCCCCCCAACCGAGGTTCACCTTGCAAAGTGCGATGTAGCAACCCCCCCCCCCCCACACACATACTTTCAGTCGGCGGGCCAGAGAGGCATATATCTCACCAAGATGGATCATAAAACGGACCAAGAATAATCCACCTTGGTCGTACAACCTCTCTCTTGTTGTTGGTCAAAGTGATGTCCGTCCATGTGACCCCGAAGATGGGCTAGCTCGCCAATAATCACGCAAGTAGCTAGTCCCCGAAGACAACCACTGCATGCATGTGGCCCAAACATATGCATGGAGAGGTGTGTTTTTGAGTAACAATGAACAACTTTGATGTGGCACCGTGATTTCGAACTAGAAATCCCCACACTGAGTGAGGGTTAGGTTGACGATGCATATGTATGTTACACCACACTTCAAGCCAATGACGGGGATTCATATATGCATGCATGCGTGCATAGTATATGCGCTCAAACTTAATTAGGTCTGAATCTCACCATGACCTATACTACGATAACACTAACGAAATGAAGAATCCGTCATGGTAACCTATCTTGTTGTTGGTCAAGGTGATCATGGATGTCCACGCGGGCCCACGAATATATAGGCTTGTCGCCGATAACCACGCGAGGGAGTGTATCGTTCGAAGGAAACCACTACATACATATGTATGGAGGTGATGCGTGCATGCATGTTTGAATACACAACATTGATCTGGCGTGTGTGTCAAAAATCATACACTAGCTCCCCACACAGAGCGAGATCGGTTCATGATGGTGTTGTTGTACTAGCCACTTCGACTCGATGGGAGGGATTCATGCGTACACATGCATATGTGTGTGATCAAAGTGTATCATGCATGTCATCCCAGAGCAAAAATAATAATCCCCTCCTAAGTCAAATTAACCTCTCTTGTTGTCAGGCAAAAAGAAGTGATGGACCAAGCGGGCCCACAGATGGAAAGCATCGATATCGCTGATAACCGCTTAAGTGGGTCCGAGAGGAAAACCACCACCGCTTTGCATGTGGGCCAAACATATATATGTTGAATACCCAAAATGCACAACTTTCATGTGCCACATGCCTCAAAAACCATAAACCATGCACCCACACAGAGCGAGGTTCATATCAAGCGTACTACATATGATGGTCCCCTTCCCCCCTCTTCACCGCATACTATATGCTCCTGCTGTAATATATGTACAACCCAAAAGAATCCTCTTCGATGGTGAAATTAATTAACCTCTCCCGATGTAGGTCAAAGTGATGCATGCATGCATGCATCAACGATGGCCTTGTGGGCCCATAGATGGAAGCGTCACACGTGAGTTTCCTAGCTAGGATATATATGCATGTGGCCCAAAACGGTGTTGTGTGATGTTTGAATAACCAATTTCACTATTTTGATGTGGCACGTGCCTCGGTAACCAAAAAGTCCCGACACTGAGTGAGGTGTACTTGTTCACGGACGCATACGTATAGTATTTATGCTAGTCCCCTCCCACCTCTTCGACGCGTACTATATACCACCATAACCTTGCTGGTCAAATTAACCTCACTACCGGCTGTTCGTCAAAGTGATGGACGACGACCTTGCGGGCCCACAGAAAGTGTAACACGCGAGTATCGAGTGTCGTGTAGGACAACATCGACTGCATGTGGCCAAAAAATTTATGTATGAAAGGGTTGTGTAATGTTTTAAATAATGATTTCATGACTCTGATGTGGCACCAGCCTGCCTAACAAAACGGCCAACCCACACGGTGGCTCACAACTCGTAGTGTACTGCGAGCCACCCGCCACCCCCAGACGCACACCCACACACACACACACAGCGAATCCACCACAACTACGATGCATGTTAAATTAATTATCCCACGGTGAACATACATGTTACCAAAGGAGGGACGTTTTAATTTCAAAAAAATCACAGAGATCATTAAGACGTTTTAGTAGATTGATTGATTGATTTTCTATGGGTATAATGTGCAAAAATCAAATTTGAGCTACATGCACACGTGACAGTGCACCTAAATGGATTGCAAAAACACATGTGTCTCACTGGGTGCATGTTTACTCCCCGTGCAACAAATTTCAAACATTGAGAATCTTGATTTTTAAATTCTAGTACATCCAAAACTTATTTGAAGTTCATGAAACTTATCGTGTTGTCATATGGACACCAATACAAAGTGGCATTGTACTTTTTTTGTCAAATTTGAGACCAGTTTTGATGTAATCTTTATCTAATTACATCAGGGAGATTATTAATAATTGGGAACCAATATCCCAAACGGATTATTTATTCGAACCGTGAGCGTTAGACCAACAATGGATACGTGCCATGCTTCGGTTAAGCAATAAAGCGGCAGCATTAATCATCCAAATAGAAAACAATATACGTGCCGCCGCGCGACCCGTGTGGCGTGCGAGCAGGTGTGTGAATTGACGGAGGCGTGCTCGCTGCGCAGTGTCATCGGGAGGCGTGCGAGTAGCCGTGTGAAACTTTGGTAGGCATGCCAGCAGTCCGGTGCGCAGGCTCACCGGGAGGCGAGCCATCGGTTTGACCGCCGCCCGCCTCTGTCCCACAACTCCCACTACTCCATATTAATGGTGCGCCCGAGAAGCCGCACACACAATCCTCTCTCTCCGCTTGCAACCTCGATGCCGCTCTCAGTCCTCAAAGTCGTCAGTATATGAGGATGCTGCCGAAGCGCCCCATCAGAGGGAGTGGCGACGCCGGGGCTGCTAAAGCACCAGAGCACGGCGTGGAGATGGAGAAAGAGGTTGCCGTCACCGCCGGCGAGTTATCGCTGCACCCTGACATCGTCGATGGCGTCGAGCTTCCACAGCCGGAGGCGGAGTTCCACACCGACTCCGACGACCATTCCGGCGACGACTCCGACGGCGATGGATAGCCGGTTAGTCATCTATACCCATTTATGTGTCAAATAGATCATAGGGTTTCTCTGGTTACTCCTGCCTCCCCCTTTTTGGAATAGAAATCCTGTGGTTATGTTCTCCCAATCCATGAAATCTAAGTAAGTTTCGTTAGATCCGTGTAGTGTATTGATTGTTTGAATGGTACAGGTGATAAGTGATTAGTTGTTTCATCTGTGCAAATGATTTCTGCTAGTAATCCGACTAGGGTTAGTGTTCGTGCTAATAATTCCTAGCCAGGACTTGACAATTGATTTTGAATGACCTACATATGTTTGTGCCATTATTTTGTTCAAGATTGGTCTATACATAGACAACTGTGCTTAAAAATCTAACCATAATCTCTGAATATGTATAAATAAATGGCCATAAATTCCTAATCCTACTTCACGGCATGTAATCAGTGATTTGATGCCAAATTTGTTTTACTATATGTATAGGTGCTGTCTGACAATGTGGACAGCGAGGGTGAAGATGCCCAAAGGAGGTACAAGAGGCGAATCCCGAGGGAGCTTTATGCGGGAATGCATAACAGGCGTATTAGGACCTGGAACGACGGCTATGGATTCCCATTTTGCAACCACAAGATTCATGATGCGTATCTAAGTGTTCTTGCGCATGCAAGAGGACGGGCCGTTGGCTCCTTCAAGCAGAAGTATTCTCGTAGGGTGGTGCACGGCGCGTACGCCGAGTACCTGGAGAAGTTTCAGGATCGTGCTGGCCGCATGTGAGATGAGATGTGGGATGGATCGAACTACGTACGCTTGAGTATGCTTAATGACGGTTGATCTATGTAGTTATGGTTGGACTATGCTTATGTACGTGTACGCCTATTATCTATGTCTGAGTATGTTAAATATTTCGCCAAATTTTGGTAAAAATTACAACGGGGGACCAATAAACTAGGATGGGGGTAGTACGTCAATCACACACGGTTCCCAAAATTGGAACCGTGTGCAATGACTATCATTTTGCTTGCTACGTCAATCACACACGGTTCGCTCTAGCAAACCGTCGCCCCCAAAATTCTTTATGGGACAGAAAATCCTCACCACCCAATTCAAAAAAGAAAAAAGAAAACCCTCACCATCCCCACGTCACAAAAACCCTCACCCCGCCCGCCACCCACCTCGGCCCCTCTGGTACGTTCCCCATTCACACCTACACAAGCTCCTCCGCGTCTATGCCATGGCACTGCCTATCGCGGCGGTAAACACTTAGCTCGACGCCTGCCGCCGCCGCCAGGCTGCCGGCAAAGCCCACCGAATTTCGCCACTTCCGCTTGCCGCCGCCTATCGCCATAGACTTTCTCGACGCTGCTCACGGTCGACCCAGCTCCGCTCGGTTGGGGAATCTGCCGTACTGAGGGTTTTTTCTCATGGACGACAAGGTAACTAATTTAACGAGATATTATCTCATCTCTTATCCCAGTTCATTTGCCTCCTTTAATCACCCGGCGGAAATCGCCGTGAATTCATTTTTATTCAAGCTGATTTGAGGGTTTTCTTTCATTCATAGAATGTACAGTGCGCTGATACTTCAGGACTTGGCGGCCGCCGCCAGAGATTCCATCTCATCGTACCAGATAACTTGAGGACGCGCGCGGTATGTTCAATCTCACCCTAAATCAGTTAACATGGCCTACTTTCCTGAACATATTCTAAATATTGCTACATTTGGATAAAAGGTTCCACATGCACCATATACGTCAAAGGGGATTTTCCCCCTCTTCTTTCTATATTAGGCAAATTAATGATGTATTGTTCTTTCGATTACTCTCATATTTCCACGACATCATGTTTACGCTACCTGTTTAATTATAGACTTTTGTCCTTCGATTTCAACAGCTGTACAGTTCTTTCAATTTGGGCCCATATTTGCATGTTACCATATTTTCTTTAACAACCCTACCATTTTCTGCAGGACATCCCTCGCTATGCAATAGATTATGTAGTGCACAATTTTTCCCTTTACATACATCAAGGCTCCACGAATGTCATACTATGCACAAACCATGGATTTACAATCGTTGCTACTGTAAGACTTGATGAACGTGGTGACTCCTATTTTGGCACTGGCTTTTGGAAGGAAATTGCAAAGTTTTATGTACTGAAAGCTGGCACTAAAATCGCACTGCACATAGAAGGGCCTGGTCATGAGATATATGCTAACTTCCCTGACAAAATCATTCGTCCAGACTTTGTTCGAAGTAAGTTTTCTTTTCAACTATCTGCATATGTTGCATTACAAGGGGAGGCGGGGCGAGCTAGAACCACAAGCGACTCCAGCAGGCCTAGACTTAATCAGCAGCCTCCCCGATGATATGTTGAGAGTCATCATCTCCCTCCTCCCAATCAAATATGGGGTGCGGACAACCCTCCTTTCCCGGCGGTGGCGCCCCCTATGGAACTCCAGCCCTCTTGACCTCATCGACACCCACGAGCTCTGCCATGGCTATCGCAAAAGCTTGGAAGCGTTCTGCAAGATCCTCGACAGTCAGCTTGGCCCAACCAAAGGCCTTAGAATGGGCAAGTTCCGTTCCAACGGCAAGGACCGAGCCAAGCTTGACGACTGGTTCCGATCCCCCGCCCTAGATCAGCTCGAGGAGCTCACTTTTGATGATGGGCATATGCGGTCGCTGCCAATGTCCGCACTCCGCCTCGCACACACGCTGCGCGTCGCCAAGTTCAGGAACTGCCATTTCCCGCCCCTTAATGATGCGCCCACTCTTATTCTACCACGACTGAAGCACCTCGAGCTCGTCGCCGTTTGCCTCTCAAAGGGTGACATGGAGCGCCTGCTCCATGACTGTACTGCACTCGAGTACCTTCGTCTTCAGGCGATCAATGGGTTGAGTACCTTCCACATCACCTCCATGACTCTTCGGACTATTTATTTGTGTTGCTGGTGCAGCAGGAAGACATCACAAAAGGTGGACCACGGTATGGTCATCCAGGACACACCTGCACTTGAGAGATTACTTGTAGTTGATCAAGAAGGTCCAACAAGAATCAATGTCATTTCTGCACCAAAATTGACAGTGGTGGGCTACTCGTCTGACAAGTACTCCGAACTTGTTATTGGATCCACACCCGTTCAGGTACAACAGCCGCCTCCTACCTCTCCTACAAATTAACATTATTTCTAATTTTGAAGATGTTTGTTCGTCTTTCATTCAAAAAATGATTCCGACAAGCTTGAACCCGAAACTGTGCACAGTGAAGGTCTTGGCACTAGAATCTATCGGGCCCGACCTGGAGCAAGTTGTCAGTTTCCTGAGATGCTTTCCGTGCCTGGAGAAGCTATATATCGAGGTGATGTTCCTTTCGTGTTGAATGTTAACCATAAGGGAGTTCAATTTGTGACACCTTTTTCCAAGTTTACAATGACAATGTACTACGATTTCTGAAGGTTCTTTTGGAGGATTTCAGTACATACATGCCCCCCCATATTGGTTGCTTGATCCATATGGTTACAATCAATAAGCATTTCTCCTTTGGATTCATCTGTACTAGTTTTCTTAGGGAACTTTTCATCCACTCCAACCTCTTGTGAAGAAGGCTACATTCTTCTAGAATGTAATCAAATGCCCATGTTAATCATGTCAGATCAAACATGGCATGTTAGTGCATTTTACAAATCCTGCAAACCAAATAGCTAGTCTTGTAGTAATGTTCAAAACTGCATGTAGGCACTACCACGTTTTCTTCTTTTGCAGATAAGATTAGGCCCAGTGGTGGATAATGTGATACAATATAACAATCACGTCAAATGCCTAGATCTACATCTCTCAGAAATTACTTTGAACTCCTACCGAGGGACCTTACCGGAGATTATATTCGCCAGGTTCTTTGTTCTCGGAGCAAGGGTGCTGAAGGAAATGAGGTTTGCCCTACATTTATTTCGCAAAAATGAATGGTCTGTTGATCAGCGCCGGCGCCTGCGGCAGAATGGAGTAGGCTCCAAAAATGCTGAATTTCATTTTGGAACTTCAGATGACAGAGTAATCGGAAGTCATCGGGTCAACCCCATACATGACTTCTCAGTGGCTGACCCCTTTGCAAAAATTGTGAGGTTTCGAAGCCAGACTTAGAAGCGGTGATATTAGTTTGAACCTCTCTGATATCCATGTTCAGCGCATCAGCGCGAGCGTTTGCAGCTGATGAGCTGAATTTCATTTTTAATATCAGTTTGAACCTTGTAATCTTCGAATTTGAGCCATATAACTCTGGAATTTGAACCTTGTAACATTTCGAGCTTTTGTGGTACAATCGTTGAAATGGCATCGTATGAGACTCGTATATTGCTAGCACTATTTTGACCTTAATATGCAATGGTCTTAGATTTTATTAACCATTCTCGAATTAGTTTACCTTGTCGATCTCACAGCACACGATCTGTATAGCTAACTCGACTGCGATCTTCGACATTATTGCACATAGTTGGTTTCTTCCACCATGTGCACTGTAGAGCGCATAATTAATTATCGCACTCGAGTGTCTACGCCTGGGGCGCGGTGTTGTGAAGCGTGCACTGGATTCTGGAATCCTCCGCTATGAACGTCGTGACAAGACGTGACGATTACAGGCCGACCGGCCCCCATTTATTATTACAGCGGCCATTTAACCTACCCTTGTGTCTCTTCAACCTTTCGATCGCGCCCCACCATTGCAAGAAGCACACCCGCCACGAGAAATTCTTAGAGGGTATCCTGCGCGGCTCCAATGGCGCTTCGAGCGGCTATCGACGACGAGCAGCAGTTCACCATGCGTGCCGTGGTGGACACCCACAGAAGGTTCATGGACCTCTCGGTGGTGTACACCAATGACCCGGTCTGGGTGGAGCACTCCATCCACATCATGGAGATGTTGCTTGCCGAGGAGAAGTACAAGGTGGTTGGGTTCGACCTCGAGTACACCCGCGCTCGTGTCGGGTCTCGTCCCAAGGTCGCTGTCGCCCAAATGTGCGTGCGCCACCATGTCCTCGTCTACCACTACTGCCTGGCCACAAGGTCTTGCGAGCATTTCACCAGGTTTGTCAACAGGCCCCACTACATGTCCGCAACGGTGGACATCACCAACGAGGTAAAGGCGCTCGAGAGTTCGGGCATCGCCTGCCAGAATGATGTCGACATCCAGGGCCAATACTAGATTTGGGGCAGCAAGGAGCATGAGAAGGACTCACTGGTTCACCTTGCCAAGGCCATCATCGACCCCTACTACAGAGACATGAAGGATTCGTGCAACAAGGACAAGCGTGCCTGGCACTCGGCCTGGATGGAGAAACTCGACAAAGCTCACGTCGTGTATGCGGCCAAGGAGGCGTACACGAGCTACGACATGTACCGGCGGATCATTGACATGAGGAAGTCCCTCCTTCCCCAAAACGGCCAGGGATCCAGCCGGAAGTAGAGCAATGGAAAGCGTCATCGCAACTATAAGTAGATGATTAGATCCTCGTTTCTCCTACTTTAGTATGCATGTAATTGCTTACTTTGGCGTGTGCAAATGTTATGTGTGTAGTCACTTGTGTAATTGTATGCTTAATTTGGTTATGCAATGCTGTCTTTTTAGGTATATATGTTGATGCTCTGTAGACAGAGCGTAGATGGTGTGCGGACAAACAAAATCACATCGCACACGGACTAAACAATGGAACCCGTCGGTGATGTTTTCATCAATCACTCACAATTGTATAGCAGCAATCGTTTGTTCACAACACACACGTCTTATTAGCAGCAACCGTATGTGTTCTTATCGGTCTTCAGACACATTTCTGATTACATACCTGTTTGCCGCGTATCACACACATCTTGTTAAGTTGAACCGTTTTTGTTCTCATGTCTCAACGCAAACAGTTCATCCGAGTGAACCGCATGCCGTATATCGCACACACCTTTGATCTGGCTAACAGATTCTTTTGTGTTTCCTAATCACAAACAGTTCATCCGAGTGAACCGTATGCTGTGTATCGCACACGCCTCCATCTGGCTGCTCGTTTCTTTTGTTCCTCCTCATCACAAACAGTTCATTGAACTGAACCGTATGCCCTTCATCGCACACGCAACTAAAACCTGAACCGTGTTTGATGCATCCGTCATCGCAAACGTTTTACACATTTCTGACGGTTTTCATACAGCACCGTTTGCGATTATGGCATCACACACAGTTTCTCGAAGGGTCTCTGATCGTAGTGTCGCGTTATCAGCATCCTGCAGTAGTGTGTAACAATTCTTTGTGGAATAAGTTCATTCTTATCATTAGGTACAACAGTTATACCTCCTTTCTTAGGGACACAATGAACATGACTTACCCATCTACTATCAGCTATAGGATAGATTATACCTGCTTCCAGAAGTTTTAATATTTCCGTTCTTACCACCTCTTTCATCTTCGGATTTAACCGCCGTTGGTGATCAACAACTCGTTTAGCATCAGGTTCCATATTAATTTTATGCTGACATAGAGTGGGACTAATTCCCTTTAAATCATCAAGAGTATATCCAATAGCAGCTCGATGCTTCCTTAGCACTTTCAATAATCTCTCTTCTTCATGTTCTGAAAGGTTAGCACTGATAATAACAGGATATATTTTCTTCTAATCAAGATAAGCATATTTCAAAGTGTCTGGCAATTGTTTTAATTCAAACACAGGATCACCTTTAGGTGGAGGAGGACCTCCTAGAGTTTCAATAGGCAAATTGTGTTTAAGTAGAGGACGTTGTTCAAAGAAAATAGTATCTATTTCATTTCTTTCATGCATATGTAAATCATTTTCATGGTCTAGAAAGTATTGTTCTAAAGGATCAGTAGGTGGCACAGCAATAGAAACAAGACCCATTAATTCATCCTTACTAGGCAATTCTTTTTCATGATGATTTCTACTAAACTTGGAAAAAATAAACTCATGAGACTCATCACCAAAGCTAACTTCCACAGTTTGTTTTTGGCAGTTTATCTTAGCATTAACTGTATTCAAGAAAGGTCTACCAAAAATAATGGGACAAAAGTAATCTTGTGGGGAACCAAGAACAACAAAAACAGTAGGGTATTTTACTTTCCCACACAAGACTTCAACATATCTAACAATCCCACAAGGTGATTGCTACCTCTTGAGCACTGAGTTGGTTTTTCCCTTGAAGAGGAAAGGTGATGCAGTAAAGTAGCGTAAGTATTTCCCTCAGTTTTTGAGAACCAAGGTATCAATCCAGTAGGAGACCACGCTCAAGTCCCTTGCACCTACACAAACAAATAAGAACCTTGCAACCAACGCGATAAAGGGGTTGTCAATCCCTTCATGGCCACTTGCAAAAGTGAGATCTGGTAGAGATGATAAGATAATATTTTTGGTATTTTTATGATAAAGATTAAAAGTAAAGATTGCAAAAAAACCGGTAATATAAATCGCTAGTTGACGGGAGATTAATATGATGGAAAATAGACCCGGGGGCCATAGGTTTCACTAGTGGCTTCTCTCAAGATAGCATAAGTATTACGGTGGGTGAACAAATTACTGTCGAGCAATTGATAGAATTGAGCATAGTTATGAGAATATCTAGGTATGATCATGTATATAGGCATCACATCCGTGACAAGTAGACCGACTCCTGCCTGCATCTACTACTATTAATCCACACATCGACAGCTATCCAGCATGCATCTAGATTATTAAGTTCATAAGAACAGAGTAACGCTTTAAGCAAGATGACATGATGTAGAGGGATAAACTCATGCAATATGATATAAACCCCATCTTTTTATCCTCGATGGCAACAATACAATACGTGTTGTTTCCCCTAGTGTCACTGGGATCGAGCACCACAAGATTGAACCCAAAGCTAAGCACTTCTCCCATTGCAAGAAAGATCAATCTAGTAGGCCAAACCAAACTGATAATTCGAAGAGACTTGCAAAGATAACCAATCATACATAAAAGAATTCAGAGGAGATTCAAATATTGTTCATAGATAATATGGATCATAAACCCACAATTCATCGGATCTCGACAAACACACCGCAAAAGAAGATTACATCAAATAGATCTCCAAGAGAATCGAGGAGAACTTTGTATTGAGATCCAAAGAGAGAGAAGAAGCCATCTAGCTAATAACTATGGACCCGAAGGTCTGAGGTAAACAACTCACACTTCATCGGAGAGGCTATGGTGTTGATGTAGAAGCCCTCCGTCATCAATGCCCCCTCCGGCGGAGCGCCGGAAAAGGCCCCAAGATGGGATCTCACGGGTACAGAAGGTTGCGGCGGTGGAATTAGGTTTTCGTGGTGCTCTCCGATGGTTTGGGGGTATGTAGGTATATATAGGAGGAAGAAGTAGGTCGGTGGAGCCATGAGGGGCCCACGAGGCTGGAGGGCGCCCCCCCTACCTCGTGGCTTCCTCGTTGGTTGCTTGACGTCCACTCCAAGTCCTGGAGTTTGATATTCTTTTTCTGCGAAACACTGAAATAGGCAAAAAATAGCAATTTGGGCTGGGCCTTCGGTTAATAGGTTTGTCCCAAAAATAATATAAAAGTGTATAAATAAGCCCATTAAACAAATATATAATAGCATGGAACAATCAAAAATTATAGATACGTCGGAGACGTATCAAGCATCCCCAAGCTTAATTCCTGCTCGTCCTCGAGTAGGTAAATGATAAAAACAGAATTTTTGATGTGGAATGCTTCTTAGCATAATTTGCAATGTAATTCTTTTTATTGTGGCATGAATAATTAGATCCGAAAGATTCAAGATAAAAGTTTAATGTTGACATAAAAACAATAATACTTCAAACATGCTAATCAAGCAATTATGTCTTATCAAAATAACATAGCCCAAGAAAGCTTATCCCTACAAAATCATATGGTTAGGCCATGTTTCAATTCCGTCACACAAAACGTTCTCATCATGCATAACCCCGATGACAAGCCGAGCAATTGGTTCATACTTTTTAACGCGCTTCAGCCTTTTCAACCCTTACGCAATACATGAGCGCAAGCCATGGATATAGCACTATGGGTGGAATAAAGTATAATGACGGGGGTTATGTGAGAAGACAAAAGGTAGAAAGTCTCACATTGACGCGGCTAATCAATAGGCTATGGAGATGCCCATCAATTGATGTCAATGAGAGGACTAGGGATTGCCATGCAATGGATGCACTAGAGCTATAAATACATGAAAGCTCAACAAAAGAAACTAAGTGTATGTGCATCCAACTTGCTTGCTCAAGAAGACCTAGGGCATTTTGAGGAAGCCCATCATTGGAATATACAAGCCAAGTTCTATAATGAAAAATCCCCACTAGTATATGAAAGTGACAACATAGGAGACTCTCTATCATGAAGATCACGGTGCTACTTTGAAGCACAAGTGTGGAAAGGATAGTAACATTGTCCCTTCTCTCTTTTTCTCTCATTTTTTGGGCCATATCTTTTTTTTCTTTGGCCGCTTTTTTTTATTTAGTCCGGAATCTCATCCCGACTTGTGGGGGAATCATAGTCTCCATCATCCTTTCCTCACAAGGGACAATGCTCTAATAATGATGATCATCACACTTTTATTTACATACAACTCAAGAATTACAACTCAATACTTAGAGCAAAATATGACTCTATGTGAATGCCTCCGGCGGTGTACCGGGATATGCAATGAATCAAGAGTGACATGTATGAAAAAATTATGGATGGTGGCTTTGCCACAAATACGATGTCAACTACATGATCATGCAAAGCAATATGACAATGATGGAGCGTGTCATAATAAACGGAACGGTGGAAAGTTGCATGGCAATATATCTCGGAATGGCTATGGAAATGCCATGATAGGTAGGTATGGTGGCTATTTTGAGGAAGATATAAGGAGGTTTATGTGTGATAGAGCGTATCATATCACGGGGTTTGGATGCACTGGTGAAGTTTGCACCAACTCTCAAGGCGAGAAAGGGCAATGCACGGTACCGTAGAGGCTAGAAAATTGTGGAAGGTTGAGAGTGCGTATAATCCATGGACTCACATTAGTCATAAAGAACTCATATACTTATTGCAAAAGTTTATTAGCCCTCGAAGCAAAGTACTACTACGCATGCCCCTAGAGGGATAGATTGGTAGGAAAAGACCATCGCTCGTCCCCGACCGCCACTCATAAGGAAAGCAATAAAAGAACACCTTATATGTCAAAATTGTCACACAACTTTTACCATACGTGCATGCTACGGGACTTGCCAACCTTAACACAAGTATTTCTCAATTTCACAATTACTCAACTAGCACACTCTAATATTACCACCTTTCTATCTCAAAACACTTATCAAGTATCAAACTTCTCATGATATTCAATGAACTCAATATGGAAGTTTTTATTATGCTCATCTTGGATGCCTGTCACAATCGGATTAATTTTACAATTGAAGCAAATTACCATGCTGTTCAGGACTCTCAAAATAATATAAGTGAAGCATTAGAGATAAATAATTTCTATAAAATAAAACCACCACCGTGCTCTAAAAGATATAAGTGAAGCACTAGAGCAAAAACTATATAGCTCAAAAGATATAAGTGAAGCACATAGAGTATTCAAACAAATTCCGAATCATGTGTATCTCTCTCAAAAGGTGTGTACAGAAAGGATGATTGTGGTAAACTAAAAAGAAAAGACTCAAATCATACAAGACGCTCCAAGCAAAACACATATCATGTGGTGAATAAAAATATTGCCCCAAGTAAAGTTACCGATAGATGAAGACGAAAGAGGGGATGCCTTCCGGGGCATCCCCAAGCTTAGGCTTTTGGTTGTCCTTGAATTTTACCTTGGGGTGCCTTGGGCATCCCCAAGCTTAGGCTCTTGCCAATCCTTGTTCCATAATCCATCAAATCTTTACCCAAAACTTGAAAACTTCACAACACAAAACTTAACAGGAAATCTCGTGAGCTCCGTTAGCGAAAGAAAAGAAAACACCAGTTCAAGGTACTGTAATGAACTCATTCTTTATTTATATTGGTGTTAAACCTACTGTATTCCAACTTCTGTATGGTTTATAAGCTCTTTTACTAGCCATAGGTTCATCAAAATAAGCAAACAACACACGGAAAACAGAATCTGTCAAAAACAGAACAGTCTGTAGTAATCTGTATCAAACGCAAACTTGTGGAACTCAGAAAGATCTACCAAAATAGGACGACCTGGATAATTTGTTTATTGATCTACTGCAATTGGAATCAGTATTTTATCATGTTCTGGTGATTTTAAAAAATTGTTTTCGTGAACAGAAAGTTTCTGGAATTTTCAGCAAGATCAAATAACTATCATCCAAGAAGATCCTATAGGTTTAACTTGGCACAAACACTAATTAAACATAAAAACACATCTAACCAGAGGCTATATCAAAGATTTATTGAATAACAGCAAGGAAAAATATTGGGTTATCTCCCAACAAGCGCTTTTCTTTAAAGCCTTTTAGCTAGGTATTGAGATTTCAATGATGCTCACAAGAAAAAAAAAAGAATTGAAGCACAAAGAGAGCATCATAAAACACGTGACAAACAAATCTAAGTCTAACATACTTCCTATGCA
Organism: Aegilops tauschii subsp. strangulata; assembly: GCF_002575655.3. Classification (NCBI taxonomy): domain Eukaryota; kingdom Viridiplantae; phylum Streptophyta; class Magnoliopsida; order Poales; family Poaceae; genus Aegilops; species Aegilops tauschii. The sequence goes on from NC_053039.3 coordinate 367,609,555, forward strand.
TAGGCATCTTATAGGCAAACAAATTATCATAGCAAGCAAAAACTAGCATATGCAAGGAAGTGGAAAGAAACAATAGCAATCTCAACATGACGAGAGGTAATTTTGTTACAGGAAACTTTCTACAACCATATTTTCCTCTCTCATAATAATTACATGTGGGATCATAAGAAAATTCACCAAAATAGCTATCACAAAACATATTCTTAACACGATCCACATGTATGCAAAGTTGACATTCTTCCGAAATAGTGGGATTAACATTAACTAAAGTCATGACCTCTCCAAACCCACTTTTATCAAAAACTTCATAAGATTGAACATTCTCCGAATATGTGGGATCTAAAGTTGACACTCTTCCATACCCACTTTCAATATTATTGCAAATACTATTATCAATCTCATATTCATCATGGGGCTTAAATAAATTTTCAAGATCATAAGAAGAATCACCCCAATCATGATCATTGCAACAAATAGTAGACATAGCAAAATTAGCATCCCCAAGCTTAGGGTTTTGCATATGATTAGCACAACTGACATCAAGAGAATTTATAGTAAAATATTTGCAATCATGCTTTTGATTCAAGGAACTATCAAGTATGGGTGCAATAGCAATAATCTCATGTTTATCATAAGGAACTATAGCAAATTCATCTCCATAAATATTGGCATCATGGCCATAAGAATAGCAAGCATCATGTTCATCAAGGGATATTTCAATCCAATCATCGGAGTCATAATTATCTATAGATTCGTGCATATCATTATTTTCTTCCAAAGCAACGGTCATTCTCTCAATAAATTCCTTAACATCGGCATTATGATCATAGTTTTCATAGCAATATTTAAGTATGTCGGAATTTTCAGACTTGTAGAGAGTGATATCATACTTTTCAATCAAAGAAGCAACTTCATGAGCACCCTTAAAAACGACAAATTCTTGAATTTGTTCGATATCATAGTAACTATAAACACCCTTTCCATAAGAAGATAAGATTTCATTATCATTAAACTCACATAGGTAGGGAAGGTGTTTTTTAGGGTTCTTAGAGCAACAAGTAAAATCATAAATTTCACAAAGATTCCAAGCATAGCAAAGCAAACTATTTATTTGATACCATAAGAGCTTCCCCTTTTCAGACAAACGATGACGCACAAAATGAGCATGCTCATCTAAAGATTTCCCATCAACTAGGCTAGTTGGGGTTTCAGCATGAGCGCATAAGGATCGAAGATGATCCAAGTAGAACACTTTAAGTGGATCCATATCAATAAATTTTTAGCAAGCAAAGATGCAAGCAAATAGAAGGCACATGGAAACACAAGCAAAAAGACATACGGGAAGAAGGCGAAGAAAAGGAAAAGGTGAAGTGGGGGAGAGGAAAACGAGAGGCAAATGGCAAATAATGTAATTCGAGGGATACGAGTTTGTGATGGGTACTTGGTATGTCTTGACTTGTGCGTAGACATCCCGGCAACGGCGCCAGAAATCCTTCTTGCTACCTCTTGAGCACTGCGTTGGTTTTTCCCTTGAAGAGGAAAAGGTGATGCAGTAAAGTAGAGTAAGTATTTCCCTCAGTTTTTCAGAACCAAGGTATCAATCCAGTAGGAGACCACGCTCAAGTCCCTTGCACCTACACAAACAAATAAGAACCTTGCAACCAACGCAATAAAGGGGTTGTCAATCCCTTCACGACCACTTGCAAAAGTGAGATCTGATAGAGATGATGAGATAATATTTTTGGTATTTTTATGATAAAGATTAAAAGTAAAGATTGCAAAACAAACGGTAATAGAAATCGCTAGTTGACAGGAGATTAATATGATGGAAAAATAGACCCGGGGGCCATAGGTTTCACTAGTGGCTTCTCTCAAGATAGCATAAGTATTACGGTGGGTGAACAAATTACTGTTGAGCAATTGATAGAATTGAGCATAGTTATGAGAATATCTAGGTATGATCATGTATATAGGCATCACGTCCGTGACAAGTAGACCGACTCCTGCCTGCATCTACTACTATTACTCCACACATCGGCCGCTATCCAGCATGCATCTAGAGTATTAAGTTCATAAGAACAGAGTAACACTTTAAGCAAGATGACATGGCCTAGAGGGATAAACTCATGCAATATGATATAAACCCCATATTTTTATCCTCGATGGCAACAATACAATATGTGTCGTTTCCCCTACTGTCACTGGGATCGAGCACCGCAAGATTGAACCCAAAGCTAAGCACTTCTCCCATTGCAAGAAAGATCAATCTAGTAGGCCAAACCAAACTGATAATTCGAAGAGACTTGCAAAGATAACCAATCATACATAAAAGAATTCAGAGGAGATTCAAATATTGTTCATAGATAATCTGGATCATAAACCCACAATTCATTGGATCTCGACAAACACACCACAAAAGAAGATTACATCGAATAGATCTCCAAGAGAATCGAGGAGAACTTTGTATTGAGATCCAAAGAGAGAGAAGAAGCCATCTAGCTAATAACTATGGACCCGAAGGTCTGAGGTAAACTACTCACACATCATCGGAGAGGCTATGGTGTTGATGTAGAAGCCCTCCATGATCAATGCCCCCTCCGGCGGAGCACCGGAAAAGGCCCCAAGATGGGATCTCACGGGTACAGAAGGTTGCGGCAGTGGAATTAGGTTTTCGTGGTGCGCTCCGATGGTTTGGGGGTACGTAGGTATATATAGGAGGAAGAATTAGGTCGGTGGAGCCACGAGGGGCCCACGAGGGTGGAGGGCGCGCCCAGGGGGTAGGCGCGCCCCCTGCCTCGTGGCTTCCTGGTTGGTTGCTTGACGTCCACTCCAAGTCCTCTGGATCACGTTTGTTCCAAAAATAACTCTCCCGAAGGTTTCATTCCGTTTGGACTCCATTTGATATTCTTTTTCTGCGAAACACCGAATTAGGCAAAAAACAGCAATTTGGGTTGGGCCTCCGGTTAATAGGTGAGTCCCAAAAATAATACAAAAGTGTATAAATAATCCCATTAAACATCCAAAACAGAATATATAATAGCATGGAACAATCAAAAATTATAGATACGTTGGAGACGTATCAAGCATCCCCAAGCTTAATTCCTGCTCGTCCTCGAGTAGGTAAATGATAAAAACAGAATTTTTGATGTGGAATGCTTCTTAGCATAATTTTCAATGTAATTCTTTTTATTGTGGCATGAATATTTAGATCCGAAAGATTCAAGATAAAAGTTTAATGTTGACATAAAAACAATAATACTTCAAACATGCTAATCAAGTAATTATGCCTTATCAAAATAACATAGCCAAAGAAAGCTTATCCCTACAAAATCATATAGTTAGGCCATGTTTCAATTCCGTCACACAAAACGTTCTCATCATGCATAACCCCGATGACAAGCCGAGCAATTGGTTCATACTTTTTAACGCGCTTCAACCTTTTCAACCCTTACGCAATACATGAGCGCAAGCCATGGATATAGCACTATGGGTGGAATAAAGTATAATCACAGGGGTTATGTGAGAAGACAAAAAGGTAGAAAGTCTCACATTGACGCGGCTAATCAATAGGCTATGGAGATGCCCATCAATTGATGTCAATGAGAGGAGTAGGGATTGCCATGCAACAGATGCACTAGAGCTATAAATATATGAAAGATCAGCAAAAGAAACTAAGTGGGTGTGCATCCAACTTGCTTGCTCAAGAAGACCTAGGCATTTTGAGGAAGCCCATCATTGGAATATACAAGCCAAGTTCTATAATGAAAAATTCCCACTAGTATATGAAAGTGACAACATAGGAGACTCTCTATCATGAAGATCACGGTGCTACTTTGAAGCACAAGTGTGGAAAAGGATAGTAACATTGTCCCTTCTCTCTTTTTCTCTCATTTTTTGGGGCCTTATCTTTTTTTTTCTTTGGCCTCTTTTTTTAATTTAGTCCGGAATCTCATCCCGACTTGTGGGGGAATCATAGTCTCCATCATCCTTTCCTCACAAGGGACAATGCTCTAATAATGATGATCATCACACTTTTATTTACTTACAACTCAAGAATTACAACTCAATACTTAGAGCAAAATATGACTCTATGTGAATGCCTCCGGCGGTGTACCGGGATATGCAATGAATCAAGAGTGACATGTATGAAAAAATTATGGATGGTGGCTTTGCCACAAGTACGATGTCAACTACATGATCATGCAAAGCAATATGACAATGATGGAGCATGTCATAATAAACGGAACGGTGGAAAGTTGCATGGCAATATATCTCGGAATGGCTATGGAAATGCCATGATAGGTATGTATGGTGGCTGTTTTGAGGAAGATATAAGGAGGTTTATGTGTGATAGAGCGTATCATATCACGGGGTTTGGATGCACCGGCGAAGTTTGCACCAACTCTCAAGGCGAGAAAGGGAAATGCATGGTTCCGTAGAGGCTAGAAAATTGTGGAAGGTCGAGAGTGTGTATTATCCATGGACTCACATTAGTCATAAAGAACTCATATACTTATTGCAAAAGTTTATTAGCCCTCGAAGCAAAGTACTACTATGCATGCCCCTAGAGGGATATATTGGTAGGACAAGACCATCGCTCGTCCCCGACCGCCACTCATAAGGAAAGCAATAAAAGAACACCTTATATGTCAAAATTGTCACACAACTTTTACCATACGTGCATGGTACGGGACTTGCCAACCTTAACACAAGTATTTCTTAATTTCACAATTACTCAACTAGCACACTCTAATATTACCACCTTTATATCTCAAAACACTTATCAAGTATCAAACTTCTCATGATATTCAATGAACTCAATATGGAAGTTTTTATTATGCTCATCTTGGATGCCTATCACAATCGGATTAATTTCACAATTGAAGCAAATTACCATGCTGTTTAAGACTCTCAAAATAATATAAGTGAAGCATGAGAGATCAATAATTTCTATAAAAAAACCACCACCATGCTCTAAAAGATATAAGTGAAGCACTAGAGCAAAAACTATATAGCTCAAAAGATATAAGTGAAGCACATAGAGTATTCTAACAAATTCCGAATCATGTGTGCCAGATCTAATTTAAAGAAGGGGTTCAATACATATATATGAGTGAAACTCAACACAATTGATGGTAATAAAATAAAATTGTGAATATTGTTTACGTACTTCAAATTGTTTGTCAGAGAAGCCCCGCTCAGAGGTTGAGTGGCGAATGAAATCGCAAACGTAGTATCAACATAAATTAGTCCCGCCTGCCTGCCACAAGCACTTTACGAGAATAGAGTTCAATCAAACTGATAATCAAGCATGATAATGGTATTGATGAAACTAGAATCAATGAGAGATGCGCGGGACTAGCTAGTACTACTTACTTTAGGGTGTGTAAATTGCAGCTCGTTCTTCAGACCAAGAACCATTCCGGTGATCTTTTTCCAAACCCTGCCTGGCAAAGAAAATGATTACTTGATATCAGGAAATGAACGAAAGTTGCCGATATGGTGCGATAATGATTGAACTTACTTCTGGAGCATTGCAGTCATGTCCGCATAATCCTTGGGATATTTACGTCTCGAGTCTAAGACAGTTACTACTCCCCCGTCAAGCTTAATGGATAGCAGAATAAAGTGGAACCTACGCACGCATAACTCATCAATCATAGTACTTAACTTCGAGTAAGCAAAACCGAATATGCACAAGATAGTAACACTCACTTGAAGTTGTAAGGAAAGAGTATTTCCCTTTTGTTTTGATGTCGAAGGGATGCTTTTAGCAAGTTTTTCTCAGTATCTTCAACTCTTTTTTCTACCATCCATTCATTTACGGTATTTGGGCTAATGAACCCAATGTCATAGATTTGTCCTCTTTTTCATTCGGCAATCTTCAATCTGCATAATATAGTGAGGAAAATTATATACACATGTAATGAACGAGCTGAGCTAGAGACTTAATTACAGAAGTAATACTTACAGACAATAACAAGTCATGAGTTGTTTGTCGAGGGCCTCTTGATTGAATAACTGAAATAATTCCACAAATTCAATAGGCATCACGTCGACTCCAATGAAGTCGTGCTCATCTTTAATTCTCACCATCATAATATCGGTCCCATCCTTCCTGCAGCTTTCCAAGTACCAGTCATGCAATCTTCGCATCGTCGTTGCTAGATGAGGGAGCTGATCAGGTTTGACGAAAGGCTTCCCGTGCTCGTATCTAAAGGTCTCTACTACCTCAGCCGTCTCAAACTGTACATCATCGCCCACGTAATCACCAAGAGTGGTACCAGGCAGTAGCCCCGGATGATTAGTGATATCGCTAGACACCTTGAGCGAGGGGCACGATTGCTTCTCCTATTCGCCGAGCTGGGGAATTGTTTTCCCACTTCTTCGTCTTGTAGCACTGGTAGTACTTCCTGACGTTCGTGCTTGATCATATGTCTTTTCAATACAACAATCATAGTTGGATTGCAGTGGAGGCGGTGGTGGTCGCTTAAGGGCATGCAGAGTGCACTTCGCTTTCACTAGATCTATTGTTTCCTTCGGAGGTGGACATTTCCATTCAAAATGGGCTTGCACTTGGGCAACCACGATGTCCTTGTTTTCCTCATCAGTCCTCTCATATGGTTTATTTGGAGGAGCCCTAAGGCTTGGACCAAATTTGAATTTCTTCCCGCCTGTTGTACTGCTAACGACCGGAGCGGCGACGGCTCTCTTCCGCTGCTGCTGAGGCGGCGAAGTCCGCTGACACGCCGGAGACAGCTGAGGCGGAAGAGGACTCTACAGAGGGGCCTCCCTCGTCGGAGACGGTGGAGACATCTCACGCACCGGAGACGACTCGGGCAGCTGAGACGGCTGAGCTAGATTGTGAGGAGTCTGCTGAGGGGTCTCCTTCGGCTGAGTCTGCTGAGGCGGCGTCTAGTTTGGAAGCTTGATGTTCTCCTTTCTCCATAGACATGTACTCCTTGAGGCATTTTCCAGAAGCATCTCCCCTTCACCTGTAGGGTACTCAAGCTCCAGCCCCTCAAATCCCTCCATTATTTCATCCACCCCGACAATAGCAAAGACATGTGGAATCGGACGGCAATGGAAAGTTCCCTCAGCTCGAGGAGGTAAGACAGAGCCGACCGCCGCCTTCAAGGTCAGGTTCTGGCATTTCGCCATTAGCACACAATGTTCATTCTCCGTGATACAATCCACGGGGTAGCGAGGAGCCGTACTATCAGGCTGAACGAGCTCTGTGGAATCCACACTGCTTCCCCGCTGAGATGGTGGGGTAGCTTCGAGGGCAATGTCGAACGAAGGATCTTCGTTCCGCTGAGATGGTTGGCCGGTAGCTTGCTGGCTCTCAAGTTCCTCTAGTTTCGCTAATCTTGCATTGATCTTCTGCATTTCGCTTGCTTCATCTTTCTTCTTTCTCTCTCGGCTTCTATAACCACCGCTGTCGAGAAACCCATGCACCCACGGAACGGAGCCTGATGTCCCTCGTGTTCGTCTAGGATGTTTAGGATTCCCAAGGGCCTCTGTCAGCTTGTCCTTCTCTATGTCGGGATGGAACCTCCCTTCCTGCGCTGCCTTGATTGCTTCCTCAAGCTTCTTGACGGGTCTTGCAAGTTGAGCTTTCGTCCAAACACACTTCCCTGATTCTGGGTCCAAAGTTCCCCCAACCCCGAAGAACCAAGTCCTTGACCGATCTGGCCAGTGCAACGTCGCTGGTTGGACCCCTTTAGGAAGTAGGTCTTGCTCAGCTTTGTCCCACGTAGGCCGGGCTTTGCTGTAGCCACCTGACCCCGTAACATGGTGATACTGCTTCTTTGCAGCATTTTGCTTGGTTGTCAGTGACCTTTGCTTGGCCTTCTCCGATTTCTTGTAGGCCACAAATGTGGGCCAGTGATCTCTTATCTTCTCATATTTACCGGTGAATTCTGGTGTCTCGTCTTTGTCGACAAACGTTTTCTTCAATTCTTTTGTTCCAGTTCTTGAATAGTTCTGCCATCTTCTTAAGAGCAAACGCCTTGACCTTTCACTGTATAACTGGGTTATTCGGATTCTCCTCTGGCGGTAGGCTGAAATTTCTCATCAGGGAGTTCCAAAGATCATCTTTTAGTCTATCTTGGACATATGAAACTTCAGGGTCCTTCTTCTTATTCCATTCTTGGATACTGATCGGGATGCTGTCCCTAACAACAACTCTGCACTGATGTACAAATGTGTCCTTGGTCCGCTTGGGAGCAATCGGTTGGCCATCTTGAGCGACTTCTTTGATCATGAACCTTTCATCCCGGCACAACCTTTTCTTCGAGCCTCGTCTCCTTACGGAAGTTTGGCTCAATCTAGAGGGCTAAAAGAAGAAAGAAGCGTTAATGTATATGTACATACAAAACAATTAATGCATCAAGTCAGCAGAGGCATAATTAATATATATATATATATACCTCGACGGACTTTGCAATTGTTAAGGCTCCCTCCTCCATTCGGTCACCGGAGCTGTCATGATCTCCTTCCTCCTCCATTCGGTCACCGGAGCCGTCCTAATCTCCTTCCTCCTGCATTGGATCACCGGAGCCGTCATCCTCTCTTTCCCGACCATCGGTGTCCTTGAGAAATGACAAGGTGATATCACCTCCATCATGGATTATATCCCCCAACAACTCTTCTTTTTCTAAGTCTCTGTCCATAGTTTCTACAAATATTACAACATGGCAATATACAAACATGAGAGATGGATTAGTGGCAAACATGGACTTAATCACAACAAGGAATCATATGCATATGAGCAATGGATTAGTGGCAAACATCATGCAAAGTTTACTGGTTTTATAACAGTCAGTTTCAGATGATCGTCAAGGACTCCTCCCCCCTCATGTATGAGTTATCAGGGATATGTTGAATTCCTGAGAGAGATAGGGGTGTTCTAACGCGGCACAACACGATATAGGTGAAAGGGGAAAACATCGGGAATGTTTTCCCGAAGTCTGCATTTTCGGACAGATGAACCGGAGGGGAACGGTTCCAGGTTCGCTATGCTAGCTGCTTGTGATAGTCAGTTTCAGACGATGTCGAGGACTCCTCCCTCCTCATGTCTGATGAGTCATCCTATCTTTCGAGAGAGGATACTTTGTGGACCGCGTCTCTCATGGTCGTCGACGATACTTGCGGACCCCCCTCATGTCGAAGTTATCTGGGATATGTTGAATTCTTGAGAGAGTTAGGGTGTTCTAATGCAGCACTACACAATATGGGTAAAGGGGGATAACATCCGGGAATGTTTTCCCGAAGTCTGCATTTTCGGATAGATGAACCAGAGGGGCGGTTCCATGTTCGCTATGCTAGCTGCTTGTTAGATGATCGCCATTGATCTATAGTTCTAACGGACACACTTCACATAAGTGTTTTACATGGACAAAAAATTCTTACTTTGTTACAAACATATGAACATATGAACATTTTCTATATACATCAATCCATCCATCCATACATATACATGGACAAAAAAATTCTATGAACATAAAAAAATTTAAGAAAAAAAATTCTATGAACATAAAAAAATTTCTATATACACCAATCCATCCACCCATCCATATATACATACATCATCCATCCATCTATATGAAAAAAAATTAAGATTTTTTTATGAACATCAAAAAAATTCTATATACATCAATCCATCCATCCATATATACATACATCAATCCATCCATCTATATGAAAAAAATTTAAGAAAAAAAATCTATGAACATGAAAATGCAAGGCAGCTGGGGCGTGCGGCGGCTAAGCAGCAGGGGTAGGGCGGCGGCGGCAGCGCAGGGCAGGGGCGACGGTGGCAGCGCAGGGGAAGAAGGGGCGGAGCTCACTTGGGGTGCAGCGTCGAGGGCGGCGATGTGGAGAGTGCGGGCTTGGGGTAGGGCATCGGCATCAGGAGGGCGGCACGGCAGTCTGGCGGCGTCGGCGGCGGGGTAGGGCGGGCAGCAGCCTGGCGGTGCGGGGTAGAGTATAGACGTCGGGAGGAGAATGGGAGGTTGGGGAAAATTTCTTAAGTATTGGCTTATATACCCAAACCTTTAGTCCCGGTTGGTGGCTCGAACCGGGAAGAAAGGCCCCCCTTTCGTCCCGGTTGGAGCCACCAACCGGAACTAAATGTCAATTTCTACAGCCCAAAGGGCGGGAAGCAGAGACCTTTGGTCCCAGTTGGTGGCTCGAACCGGGACGAAAGGGGGGCCTTTCGTCCCGGTTCGAGCCACCAACCGGGACCAAAGGGCTATGCTGCCGCATCCATAAGTTTAGTCCTACCTTGCTAATTGAGAGGGGCTCGGAGTTGTTTATAAGCGCTGCAACCGCTACCCTCTCAAGCTCCTCTCTACTGCAGGAGTACATGCCTATCTGACACCCTGTTGGGCCTGCTTGCACTATGGGCCTGCATCCTGGTCCATTTCTAGAGTTTCTAGTCATATGCAGGTCGTGGTGGCTAGTAGGTAGGCCTTTTTTATTTTTCTGCATATATTATGTTTTTAAAAATTTAATGTTATTTTTTGCATATGTTATTTTTAGTAATATAAGTTTAGTTGCATAAATTTTATATAATTTTAGTTGCGTAAATTTTATATAATTTTAGTTGCATAAGTTTAATATTTTAATTGATTCTTTTTAGTTGATTCCTTTTGCTATTAGAATTTTGTAAAAGCTTTTTAGTTTTGTATTAAAGTTTGTAACAAAACATACTTTATGAAAATTCTTTTTACTATTAAAGTTTTTAACAAATAATGATAATTTTATTTAATATTATTTTGATTCTTTTTAGATGATTCTTTTTGCTATTGAAGGATATTATATTTAATTGATTCTTTTTTGTTCATTCTTTTTGCTATTAGGGTTTTATAAAAGCTTTTTAGTTCATTCTTTTTGCTATTAGATTTTTATAAAAGCTTTTTAATTCATTCTTTTTGCTATTAGTTCATTCTTTGAGCTAAATGACCCTTAAATTGAAAAGAAGTACAATTGAAAAGGTTGAAAGTTGTCATGGTATCACCATTTCACCCACATAGCATGTGCGAAAAAGTTGATTGATACGTCCCCAATGTATCTATAATTTTTTATTGTTCCATGTTGTTTTATTATCAATCTTGGATGTTTTATAATCATTTTATATCATTTTTTGGTACTAACCTATTGACATAGTGCCAAGTGCCAGTTGCTGTTTTTTCTATGTTTTTTACATCGCAGGAAATCAATATCAAATGGAGTCCAAATGCCACGAAACTCCACGATGATTTTTTATGGGCCATAAGGAAGGCAATGGGCCCTTGTTGCACCTAGGGGGTGCCCCGAGGGGGGCACAACCCACCAGGGCGCACCAGGAGGCCCAGGCGCGCCCTAGTGGGTTGTGCCCACCTCGGGTGCCCCGGGACCGCCTCTTTGCTCTATAAATACCCCAATATTCCAGAAACCCTAGGGGAGTCGACGAAATATTCAACCAGCCGCCGCAGAGTCCAGAACCACCAGATCCAATCTAGACACCATCAAGGAGGGGTTCACCACTTCCAGTGGTGCCTCTCCGATGATGCATGAGTAGTTCTTTGTAGACCTTTGGGTCCATAGTTAGTAGCTAGATGGCTTCCTCTTTCTCGCTGGATTCTCAATACAATGGTCTCTTGGAGATCCATATGATGTAACTCTTTTTGCGGTGTGTTTGTTGGGATCTGATGAACTTCGAGTTTATGCTCAGTTATATCTTTTTATATCCATGAAAGTTATTTGAGTTTCTTTGATCTCTTATATGCATGATCTCTTATAGCCTCGTATTTCTTCTCCGATATTTGGGTTTTGTTTGGCCAACTTGATCTATTTATCTTGCAATGGGAAGAGGTGCTCGGTAGTGGGTTCGATCTTACGGTGCTTGATCCCAGTGACAGAAAGGGAACCGACACGTATGTATCATTGCTACTAAGGATAAAAAGACGAGATCTATATCTACCGCCATATAGATAAACGGATCTTGTCTACATCGTGTCATCGTTCTTATTGCATTACTCTGTTGTTCCATGAACTTAATACACTAGATGCATGCTGGATAGTGGTCGATGTGTGGAGTAATAGTAGTAGATGCAGGCAGGAGTCGTTCTACTAATCTTGGACGTGATGCCTATGTAATGATCCTTGCATGGATATCGTCATAATTATTTGAAGTTCTATCATTTGCCCAACAGTAATTTGTTTACCCACCGTTTGCTATTTTTCTCGAGAGAAGCCACTAGTGAAACCTACGGCCCCCGGGTCTTCTTTCTCATATATTTGCCTTGCGATCTACTTTTTCTTTGCGTTTTATTCAGATCTATTAATCCAAAAAATACAAAAATACCTTGCTGCGTTTTATCTCTATTTATTTTATTTGGTGTTCGATCTATCAGTCTACTACAATTTATCTCACGTCCGTTTGCCTATCTTGAGGCGCCATACCTCGGAAGGGATTGACAACCCCTTTAACTCGTCGGGTTGCGAGGTGTTGTTGTTTGTGTGCAGGTGTAGTTTACGTTGTGTTGCTTGGTTATCCTACTGGTTCGATACCTTGGTTTCATCACCGAGGGAAATACCTACCGTCGATGTGCTACATCATCCCTCCTGTTGGGGAACGTAGTAATTTCAAAAAAATTCCTACGCACACGCAAGATCATGGTGATGCATAGCAACGAGAGGGGAGAGTGTTGTCCACGTACCCTCGTAGACCGAAAGCGGAAGCGTTAGCACAACGCGATTGATGTAGTCATACGTCTTCACGATCCGACCGATCAAGTACCGAACGCACGGCACCTCCGAGTTCAGCACACATTCTTCCCGATGACGTCCCTCGAACTCCGATCCAGCCGAGTGTTGAGGGAGAGTTTCGGCAGCACGACGGGGTGGTGACGATGATGATGTTCTACCGAAGCAGGGCTTCGCCTAAGCACCGCTACAGTATTATCGAGGTGGACTATGGTGAAGGGGGGCACCGCACACGGCTAAAAGATCAACAGATCAATTGTTGTGCCTCTAGGGTGCCCCCTGCCCCCGTATATAAAGGAGCTAGGGGGGAGAGGCGGCCGGCCAGGAGGGGCACGCCAGGAGGAGTCCTACTCCCACCGGGAGTAGGACTCCCTCCCTTTTCCTTGTTGGATTAGGAGTGGAGAGGGAAGGAGAGAGAGGGGGAAAGGAAAGGGGGGGCGCCGCCCCCCTCCTTGTCCAATTCGGACTTGCGGGGGAGGGGCGTGCGGCTGCCCCTTGGCCGCCTCTCCTCTTCCACCAATTGGGCCCATGAGGCCCAATAACCTCCGGGGGTTCCGGTAACCCCCCGGTACTCTGGTATATATCCGATAACCCCCGAAACCATTCCGGTGTCCGAATATAGTCGTCCAATATATCAATCTTCATGTCTCGACCATTTCGAGACTCCTCGTTGTATCCGTGATCACATCCGGGACTCAGAACAACCTTCGGTACATCAAAACATATAAACTCATAATAGAACTGTCATCGAAACTTTAAGCGTGCGGACCCTACGGGTTCGAGAACTATGTAGACATGACCGAGACACGTCTCCGGTCAATAACCAATAGCGGAACCTGGATGCTCATATTGGCTCCCACATATTCTACGAAGATCTTTATCGGTCAGACCGCATAACAACATACGTTGTTCCCTTTGTCATCGGTATGTTACTTGCTCGAGATTCGATCGTCGGTATCTCAATACCTAGTTCAATCTCGTTACCGGCAAGTCTCTTTACTTGTTCTGTAATACATCATCCCGCAACTAACTCATTAGTTGCAATGCTTGCAAGGCTTAAGTGATGTGCATTACCGAGTGGGCCCAGAGATACCTCTCCGACAATCGGAGTGACAAATCCTAATCCCAAAATACGCCAACCCAACAAGTACCTTCGGAGACACCTGTAGAGCACCTTTATAATCACCCAATTACGTTGTGAAGTTTGGTAGCACACAAAGTGTTCCTCCGGTAAACGGGAGTTGCATAATCTCATAGTCATAGGAACATGTATAAGTCATGAAGAAAGCAATAGCAGAATTCTAAACGATCATGTGCTAAGCTAAGGGAATGGGTCAAGTCAATCACATCATTCTCCTAATGATGTGATCCCGTTATTCAAATGACAACTCATGTCAATGGCTAGGAAACATAACCATCTTTGATCAACGAGCTAATCAAGTAGAGGCATACTAGTGACACTCTGTTTGTCTATGTATTCACACAAGTATTATCTTTCCGGTTAATACAATTCTAGCATGAATAATAAACATTTATCATGATATAAGGAAATAAATAATAACTTTATTATTGCCTCTAGGGCATATTTCCTTCAGTCTCCCACTTGCACTAGAGTCAATAATCTAGATTACACTGTAATGATTCTAACACCCATGGAGCCTTGGTGCTGATCATGTTTTGCTCGTGCAAGAGGCTTAGTCAACGGGTCTGCAACATTCATATCCGTATGTATCTTGCAAATTTCTTTGTCTCCCACCTGGACTAAATCCCGGATGGAATTGAAGCGTATCTTGATGTGCTTGGTTCTCTTGTGAAATCTGGATTCCTTTGCTAAGGCAATTGCAGTAGTATTGTCACAAAAGATTTTCATTGGACCCAATGCACTAGATATGACATCTAGATCGGATATGAACTCCTTCATCCAGACTCCTTCATTTGCTGCTTCCAAAGCAGCTATGTACTCCGCTTCACACGTAGATCCCGCCACGATGCTTTGTTTAGAACTACACCAACTGATAGCTCCACCGTTCAATGTAAACACGTATCCGGTTTGCGATTTAGAATCGTCCGGATCAGTGTCAAAGCTTGCATCAACGTAACCATTTATGATGAGCTCTTTGTCACCTCCATAAACGAGAAACATATCCTTAGTACTTTTCAGGTATTTCAGGATGTTCTTGACCGCTGTCCAGTGATCCACTCCTGGATTTTTGGTACCTCCCTGCTAAACTTATAGCAAGGCACACATCAGGTCTGGTACACAGCATTGCATACATGATAGAGCCTATGGCTGAAGCATAGGGAACATCTTTCATCTTCTCTCTATCTTCTGCAGTGGTCGGGCATTGAGTCTTACTCAACTTCACACCTTGTAACACAGGCAAGAACCCTTTCTTTGCTTGATCCATTTTGAACTTCTTCAAAACTTTGTCAAGGTATGTGCTTTGTGAAAGTCCAGTTAAGCATCTTGATCTATCTCTATAGATCTTGATGCCCAATATATAAGCAGCTTCACCGAGGTCTTTCATTGAAAAACTCTTATTCAAGTATCCCTTTATGCTATCCAGAAATTCTATATCATTTCCAATCAGCAATATGTCATCCACATATAATATCAGAAATGCTACAGAGCTCCCACTCACTTTCTTGTAAATACAGGCTTCTCCAAAAGTCTGTATAAAACCAAATGCTTTGATCACACTAACAAAGCGTTTATTCCAATTCTGAAAGGCTTGCACCAGTCCATAAATGGATCGCTGGAGCTTGCACACTTTGTTAGCTCCCTTTGGATCGGCAAAACCTTCCGGTTGCATCATATACAACTCTTCTTCCAGAAATCCATTAAGGAATGCAGTTTTTACATCCATTTGCCAAATTTCATAATCATAAAATGCGGCAATTGCTAACATGATTCGGACAGACTTAAGCATCGCTACGGGTGAGAAGGTCTCATCGTAGTCAATCCCTTGAACTTGTCGAAAACCTTTCGCAACAAGTCGAGCTTTATAGACAGTAACATTACCATCAGCGTCAGTCTTCTTCTTGAAGATCCATTTATTCTCAATGGCTTGCCGATCATCGGGCAAGTCAACCAAAGTCCACACTTTGTTCTCATACATGGATCCCATCTCAGATTTCATGGCCTCAAGCCATTTTGCGGAATCTGGGCTCACCATCGCTTCTTCATAGTTCGTAGGTTCGTCATGGTCTAGCAACATAACTTCCAGAACAGGATTACCGTACCACTCTGGTGCGGATCTTACTCTGGTTGACCTACGAGGTTCAGTAATAACTTGATCTGAAGTTTCATGATCATCATCATTAACTTCTTCACCAATTGGTGTAGGTGTCACAGAAACCGGTTTCTGTGATGAACTACTTTCCAATAAGGGAGCAGGTATAGTTACCTCATCAAGTTCTACTTTCCTCCCACTCACTTCTTTCGAGAGAAACTCCTTCTCTAGAAAGATTCCAAATTTAGCAACAAAAGTCTTGCTTTCGGATCTGTGATAGAAGGTGTACCCAACAGTCTCTTTTGGGTATCCTATGAAGACACATTTTTCCGATTTGGGTTCGAGCTTATCAGGTTGAAGCTTTTTCACATAAGCATCGCAGCCCCAAACTTTAAGAAACGACAACTTTGGTTTCTTGCCAAACCACAGTTCATAAGGCGTCGTCTCAATGGATTTTGATGGTGTTCTATTTAACGTGAATGCAGCCGTCTCTAAAGCATAACCCCAAAACGATAACGGTAAATCAGTAAGAGACATCATAGATCGTACCATATCAAGTAAAGTACGATTACGACGTTCGGACACACCATTACGCTGTGGTGTTCCGGGTGGCGTGAGTTGCGAAACTATTCCGCATTGTTTCAAATGAAGACCAAACTCGTAACTCAAATATTCTCCTCCACGATCCGATCGTAGAAACTTTATTTTCTTGTTACGATGATTTTCAACTTCACTCTGAAATTCTTTGAACTTTTCAAATGTTTCAGAACACCTCAACCTCAGGAGGCTGTTCTTCCTTTGTACTGTTCATCATCAGCCCTAGAGGCAATCCACCACCACCACACTGGAGTAGGGTATTACACCACAACGGTGGCCCAAACCAGTATAAACCTCGTGTCTTTTTGTGTTGCGAGTTCGTCGATTTCGTCCGCGAGATCTTAGCGAGCTAGGGCGTAGATCGGTAGGAGGGAAAGACTTCGCGCGCACCCCATTGTTCGAACCTTAAGGGTTTGTCGGAACCCCACATCCGACAGAGGCGAGGCCAAAGGCCAAGCATGGAGCATTGCGGGCCTCAAAAGCCTGCGACCTTGGTCGACGCGTGGCGGTTGATTGGACGTGGGCGTCTCCGGTTCCCCACGCTGCCTCGGCAACTGCCCGACGTGACAAGTCCCTGCGACATGCAAGGGAAACCATCATTACCTGTGATCGTGGGAGGCTCTGGTTGGCCTTCTCCTGCTATAAATGAGGGAGGGGGCTGAGCCCCCGTCGCCCATCTCTTCCCAGTTCGCTTGCTTCCTCCTTCTTGCTCCATCACTTGTAGCAATTCCCATGGCGCCAATCCGAAGGTTCTCCGCCGAGGAGAAAGGAAAGGCTCCCCGCGACGAGCCGGGGCTGCTTCCGCCGAAGAAGAGGTCGGTTCACCGCCGCGATGCAGCAGTGATGCAGGTGGTGACGAGGCCTTGGTGCGAGTGTCCTCCTCCTGGATATCTGCTGCCCCTGTACGCCCGAACCAAGGGCTCAGGAGGAAGGAACGACGGGCGCCGACACGCGCGCCGCGACCAAGGTCGACGTGCCGTGGTGACGCACGCCATCGCTCCTGGAGTTCATGTGGCGGACTCCTCGGGCGAGCTCGTGCTGTGGGCGGTGATGCCCCCAAGCTCTTGGATCCGCTTCCCGCGGTTCTTCTCTGACGTGATGCCACCGCGGGGACCCCTCGAGCTCTGCTTGCAGCATGCCGGCTGCGACGCTCCGACGACCGGAGCTGAGGTTGAAGCGGTCTCCCCGGTAAGATCTTCATGACCCGCGGCTAGGGCGAGGTCGCGCGGGTTTGCCGCGCGGAGGGCGCCCTCGTGATCCACTTCGACTACGACGGGGCTTCCACGCTGTTCTTCAAGGTCTTCAACGCGGAGGGTCGCCGCTTGGCGTGTTGCCCTGGAGGGGGCTGCCAGGATGATGCGCGCCCCGCTCGCGGCTACTCCAGCGGCGGCGACTCTTGGGAGTCCAGCGGTTCTCCCGAGCTCTATGAGACTCCGAAGACGAGCGACGACAGCTACGTGCCCCCGAGCTCTCGCCGCGCACGAAGCAGGGCTGGAGCGTCCGGCCGCCGCTGATCTAGATGGGGTTGGCGCCGGCCTCCCGCGGCCCACTGTTGATGATGGCGTCCGCCGTGGAGGCATGTAGATAGGATTCTCCTAGGTTCTCGTCTTTTGTTCCCTGCGAGGAATCAAGGAATACCCCGTGGGGGCGTGTAAAGGGTCTGCGATGTCTTTTGTGTATATCTTCCTTATTATAAAAATTTGCGAACGCATGTCCTGTTCAGGCTCAGTCTCCCCTTTCCAACCTCGCAACGGCTTGTTGCTCTACGCTGATAGGTCCAGGTCCCCAGGCAAGCTGCAGCCGTCACTGGTATGCCAGGTCGCGGGCCGTGGTCAAGGCCAGGAGGTGAGCGGCCCGAGGTCCAGTAAGAGCCCCTGAGGCGCGATGCTCAGGAGCTCCCCTTTAGCGCTCAAGCAGCCATGGTAAGGCAAGAAAGGGAGGCGACGTGGCCGCAACCGGGCTGCGGCGAGCACGATCCTTGGGCTCCAACGATAAGCCAATCTGAGCGCGAGACATATCTTGGCGGTTTTTGGTCGATTTCTTGCGATGCGCCATGTTAATGCGTAGCTAGGCCAGGCCCATACGAGCATCCCCCCTTCCCACGCTCTCCTTCGTGCTCTACGTCCTCAGGTCCCGGCCCTTGAGCGAGCTCAGCCGCCGCTGGTATGCCAGGTCGCGTGCCGTGGTCAAGGCCAGGGGGTGAGGGCTGGAGAGCCAGTAAGAGCTCCTGAGACGCCATGCTCAGGAGCCCCCCTTTTAACGCGCAAGTGGATCACATGGGAGAAAATGGAGCTCGCGGTGCCGCCTGCTGTCATCCTCATGAGGTTCCTGCAAGCCAGCACAAGGAGGAACATAGTTTGCCGTTATGGTTGCAGCCTGTTGCTGGTTGCTCCGGGAGGGAATGGAGTCACTGAGGGCCTGGTGAGGTGACGTGCGCGGGGCGTGCCGCGAGCCAGAGCTCGACCACTCAGGTTTGTCGACGTGGCAGGGACGGACCTGTGCACCAGCGTCGTGACGGCGTGAGCAGCCACCGTGGGAGGTGAGATCGAGCAGGTAATAGTCATAGGTAGATTAGGCATGGAAAGCATACTGGCTTAGGTAAATGCAGGGAAGATACGGGCCACCGGGTTAGGCCCGAGCGGCTTGGGGATGATGCAGCCCGAAGGGCGCCCCCAGCAAGGTAAGCTAAAGGCATAAAAAGGGATATATGCCACAGGGACGGACCCACATGGCCTGGGAATGATGCAACCCGAGGGGCGCTCCCAGCTAAATAAACTTGGAAAATGTTACCTGGTTCTGTTGATGAAGGGATGTTGGGGCAGCTGAAGGTACGCGGCGAAGCGGTCGCTCCTCATGAGCCACCGGGGTCCTGAGCCTCGGAAGGCTCTGGGGGTCCAGGTGGTTCCTTGAGGACCGTCTCCATCTCCGTCAGGACGGCGCGGTGCCTGGCCTCCTGAGCCGCCAGGGCACACCGCAAGTTGCGCTGGTAGAGGAACGACACGCTCGGCAGGCCGAAAGGCATGCGAACGTAGTTGTGCGGTGGACCCTCGCAGCGGCCCACGCGCGAAGGCCGGAAGAGCTCCTGAGATGCGGCCCTGTTGTGCCCTGGGACGTCGATGTAGACGCGCAGCCCGACATCCTCGCCTGGATGGGGAGCTGCGCCTCGTGGGCGGCGGTCGCCGCGCATGGCCCTTGCGTCTTGCAGTTCCTGAGCGGTCTTGGTGATGAACTCCTGAGCGGTGGGCGCTCCTCGCCCTGTGTTCTCCTGAGGGAAACGTGTCGTGAAGCACGCCTCCAAGTGGTGCCCAAGTACCTCCCTCGTGATGTGGCAAAGTCTGAGGCCCTCCAGAAGAGAGCCCCTGAGCCCTGCCCGAGGAGGGCGCCGGGCGCGCCTTCCTATGCGATGGAGGGAGGCGCCCCTGGCGCGGGCGCTGATCCTGACGAGGCACCGCTTGCCTGAGACCCCGCGCGGTGCTGCTGCTTCTTCTTCTTGGGGATGGCCTCAGGAGGGCCCTCGCCCTTGCTGTCGGGGTCGTCGATTGCTGCGGCTTGGAAGGCATGCTCGAGGGAGCACACCGCATCTCTTTCCTCGCACGGGACCGTGATGATTCCGCCGCTTCCTGGCATCTTGAGGACATTGTAGCCGTGATGAGTCACCGCCATGAACTTGGCTAGGGCTGGATACCCGAGGATGGCATTGTACGGCAGGCGGATGTGCGCGACGTCGAAGTCGATGAGCTCGGTGCGGTAGTTCTTGCGTTCTCCAAAGGTGACAGGGAGGCGGACCTGCCCTATCGGTGTGGTGGAGCCGTTGGTCACTCCTGAGAAAGGCTTGGTAGGCTGAAGCTGGTCATATGGCACCTGGAGGTTGTCGAACATGTCGACGGACAGGACGTTGAGCCCTGCGCCACCGTCGATGAGAGTCTTGATAAGTTGCACGTTGCTGATGACTGGTGAACAAAGCATTGGGAGGGCGCCAGCGGTAGCTGCGCACTTGAGCTGATCTGCTGAATTGAACGTGATGGGGCATTGGGACCATCTGAGCGGGCGCGTGGCCTCGAGCTTGGGGAGGACTGCATTCACTTCACGAGCAAATTGTTTGAAGATACGCTGTGAGGCTGGGGCTTGAGCTCCACCCAAGATGCAGGCGATAGCACGCGGCTCCTGGAAGCCCCCAGCCCCCTCGTCTTGATGGTGGTCGTCGTTCCTTCTTGGCGGCGGCGGTAGTGGGGGAAGACCGGCGTTGCCCTGGGGGCGATCCTCGCGAGGCTGGTCCCTCCAGGCGCCCTCACAAGGCTGATCCTGCCAACGGTCCTCGCGAGGTCGTTCGCGCCACTCCTGGCATGGGCCACGGTCGTCCCAGCGTCCGCCACCACGTCCTCCTCCCCGGCCATAGCCCCGGTCGTTGCGCTCGGGGCGTCGACCGAAGCGTCCTTCTCCAATGGCTCTGAGCTCTTGACAGTCACTGGTGTTGTGGGTGTGCAGGTTGTGGAAGGCGCAGAACGGTCGGCTGCTCTTGGATGACTCGGGCTGGTCTCTGCCGCGCTTGGTGTCTGGTTCCTCCGCGAGCACGGCTGCTCCCTTGTGCTTCACGTCCTTGGCCTTGGCTTTCTTCTCCTCCGTGTCCGCAGCCGGGAGCTCAAGGAGGGAGAGGCGCCCTTCCTCAGCTCTTGCGCACTTGGTCGCCAGGTTGAACACCTCCTGAGATGTGCATAGCTACTCGTGGATAGCGAGCTCCTCTTTCATCTTGATGTCGCGGACGCCATCAGAGAACGCAGAGATGATGGCCTCGTCCGTCACCTTGGGGATCTTGAGCCGAACGTTGTTGAAGCGCTGGATGTACTTCTGGAGGGTCTCTCCTGGTTGTTGCCTGACGCGACGCAGGTCTCCCGCGGCCGGTGGGCGGTCGCGAGTGCCCTGGAAGTTGGCGACGAAGCGGTCGCGTATCTCGTCCCAGGAGGAGATCGAGCCCGGTGGCAGGTTCAGGAGCCAGGAGCGGGGACCATCCTTGAGAGCCATGGGAAACCAATTCTCCATGACCTTCTTGTCGCCGTTGGCCGCCTCGATACTCAGCTTGTAGAGCTGCAAGAACTCCATGGGGTCGGGGATGCCGTCGTAGCGAGGAGGCAGATCCGGCTTGAACTTGCCCAGCCAGGCGACGCTACGCAGCTCGGGGGTGAAGGCGCGGTAGCCGGCTGTGGTCACCGGGGCCCGTCTTGGAGGCGGAGCTTGGTCTTGACGCTCGCGTGCCGCCACGGCAAGCGGCGCGGGGCCCTGCCGTGGCAGACGATCCTGGCGCGGCGGGGCGAGGAGTGGCGGAGCGTTCTCTCACGGCGGAGGAACTTCTTGGCAGCTTCTTTCTTCACGCGCGGGCGCCGGACGCGGTGGGTCGCGCCGTGGAGGCGTGCGTCTTGGTGCCAGGGCGCCGTCTTGAGGCAGAGGTGGCGGAGGTGCTCCGTGAGCTACGTCGCCAGTAGCTGGCGGAGGGCGAGGTGAAGAGAGGGACGGCGTAGAGGAGCCCCCTGCGGCGCGGACAAGCTCGGCGATGCGGTCGAGCCAGTCCTCATAGAGGTCGTCGACCGAGCGGTAGCACAGGAGCTCGTGCGCCATGGGGAGCGTGGCACGCACGTCCATGGGAGCACGACGTGCATGGGATGAAGAACCGGCCGGGGTCGACGACGGAGTGGCGGTGCGGCCGTCCCGCCGCACCGAGGGGTGCATCAAGGATGCTTGCTGCTTGTTCCCCGCTGGGCCGGTGGCGGCGTTGGCAATAGGTGGCGGAGAACGACGAGGTGGCCCGCCGACGGGAGACGTCTGAGCGACGCGGGTGGCAAGGGCAGCCCGGCGCTCAGCACGAGCACGGCGAGCGTCCGCCATGGAGACGACGGAGCGATGGAGAGCAGATTGACGGAAGGAAGGCTACTGCGCACCCCTACCTGGCGTGCCAAATGTCGGATGACGGGTTCCGGCAAAACCCTTAAGGTTCGAACTCTGGGGTGGGCGCGAAGTTCTCTCCCTCCTATCGATCCGCGTCCTAACTAGCTAATATCTCAAGAACGAGCTCGACGAACTCACAATCACAAAGACACGAGGTTTATACTGGTTCGGGCCACCGTCGTAGTGTAATACCCTACTCCGGTGTGGTGGTGGTGGATTGCCTCTTGGGCTGATGATGAACAGTACAAGGGGAAGAACAGCCTCCTGAAGTTGAGGTGTTCTTGTGCTTGGTGTGCTTGAAGGTGAGAGGGTGGAAGGTGGAATCGATCCCTTGGATCCGATCCCTCTATTGTGGTGGCTAGTCCTACTTATATAGGCCCTGGTCCTCTTCCCAAATATTGAGCGGGAAGGGAGCCAACAACGGCCAATTTGAAAGGGGACAGCTAGTACAGCTTATCCTGACAAAAGCGGTCTTCGCCTGCAAAAGGCTCTGGCGGTGACGCTGCCTTGGGCTCCATGGTGACCTCCGTCTTGCCGTCCTACTGGTCTTGGTCTCATTGCACCGATATGGAAACCTTTGCTTGATGCCTCGGTACTCCGCGCCTGCGCTCGGTCCCTTAGCAACAAAGGGGAAACAAGGACACTGCGTGGGCTGGCGCCCACCTGGCGACAACCTGATCTTGATCATCATGGCCCACGTCACGAGAGCCTCGCAAGGTTTGCCCTGCCTTGATCTCTCCGCCCCTCGCGAGCTTGCCTGGTGAGGCCACTCCTGAGGAGGTCTTGTGTCGTCCGCCTCGTGAGGCTTGGCCCCTCGCGAGGGTCTTGAATTCCTTGTTGGTGAAGATGGGACGTACAGGCCTGCTAGCATAGCCACGCCGTGGGCTGCAGGCAGGCAAGTTTGGGGACCCCCGTTCCCAGAACGCCGACAGCCGGTTCATCTGCGTGCATTATATAATTAAGTGTACCAAAAACCATTACAGAACATCATGAATAGAGAAGTGACCAAATTAATACAAGTTCATCATCACATTAAAACCAAAGTACTGTAGTGATCAAATGTTATTACTGAAAAAATAAATACATAAAGTTCATACTTAGTTCTCATAGAACAACATATAGCTCTCTAGAGCATCTAATTAAAACATACATTGAAACGAACATACAACAATGTAAAACATTTAAATGCAAAAACAAATGTGATCATAATCGCAACTAAGGTAACAATTGATCCAACAGCATAATGATACCAAGCCTCATTATCAATGGCATATTTTCTAATCTTTCTAATCTTCAAGCGCATTGCATCCATCTGGATCTTGTGATCATCGACGACATCGGCAACATGAAACTCCAATTGCATCTTCTCCTCCTCAATTCTTTTCAATTTTTTCTTCAAGTAATTGTTTTCTTTTTCAACTAAAATTAACCCCTGACAAGAGGGTCAGTTGGAATTTCTAGTTCACATACCTCCTAAATAAAAACATCTATGTCATGTTGGTCGGCATAATTTTCATAAACACTAAATGAAACAAATAGTTAGAAAAGGTAATATACCACATCCGAATCATTGACAGGACGAGGGCTGACGGGGGCGGATACCAAAACCATGGCACTAGCTATATAATAAGAAACAATAATAAAAGTAAGAAAATTATACAAGTATCTACCTAAATCTTCCAATAAAGATTTTTTTTTCTTTTATAAAGAGGATAAGAACAAGAGGCTCACCATGGTGGTGCCGGCGACGAGATCGACGGCGGTGAGGATGGGGACGGGGACGGCACCCTACACATGTGCAGACTCTAAGAAGTTAATTTTAGCTCAAATTGTGCATCTAAATCAAAAGAACTCCCACATACACTCCTCCACTAAAACCAATAAACCACTCTACTTCTAGAGCATTTGAAATGAGCTAAACTAGTAGTGAGAGATTAAACGATGAAGTTGCTAACCCTTTAGAACACTTGTGTAGTAGGTGCACTACCAAACCTAGAAAAATCTTGGGGAAAATGTAGCTTGGAAGTCGAGCTTGGAGAGGAGAAAGCTTAAGTGTGGCTCGGGCATTTCATCAAACACATCATGTGCATAGGAGGTGAGAATAGAGTAGCACAAACCTCTCACCCTTCCACGACCAAAAAACAGAGGAGTGGGGGGGGGCGTGGATATATATGGGCAAAACTTTAGTCCTGATTTGTGTCTAAAACGGGGACTAAAGGCCAACCTTTAGTCCTGGTTCCAACCACCAACTAGGACGAAAGGGGTTGCGCCAGGAGCGAGGCCCTTTAGTCCCGGTTCATGTCTGGAACCGGGACCAAAGGGGTCAGACGAACTGGGACCCTGGCCCGGCCAGCGCCCTGGCCTCACGAACCGGGACTGATGCACCCATTGGTCTCGGTTCATAACAGAACCGGGATTAATGCTCTTATCTGGCCTGGACGAAAGCCCTATTTTCTACCAGTGATAGTAGCTTCTAAACTGGTTAAATGTTTAAGTACTATGAATAATAGAAAACAACAACAAAGCTTCTAGTCCCAAATAGTTGGGGGTAGGCTAGAGCTGAAATCCAAAAGATCTCGCAACCAACTCATGGTTCGAGCACATGGATAGCTAGCTTCTACACACCCATGTCCATGACTAGTTCTTTGGTGATATTCCAGTCCTCCAGGTCTCTCTTTACGGACTCCTCACATGTCAAGTTTGGTCTACCCCGACCTCACTTGACATTATCAGCATTCTTTAGTCGTCCGCTATGCACTGGAGCTTCTGAAGGCCTGCGCTTAATATGCCCAAACCATTTCAAACGATGTTGGACAAGTTTGTCTCCAATTGATGCTATGGTGTATATCATCATTCTGGATCCGATCCTTCCTTGTGTGGCTACACACTCATCTCAACACGCGCATCTCCACCACACCTAACTGTTGAATGTGTCACCTTTTAGTAAGCTAACATTCAGTGTCATACAACATTGCAAGTCGAATCGCCATCCGATAGAACCTTCCTTTAGCTTTTGTGGCACCCTCTTGTCACAAAAACAATAGCAGCTTGGCACCACTTCATCCATATCAACCACAAGAAAAAATGTGAACATTGTGTCGACTCCTTTGGTACCAGCACTGCCTAAGACACTCGTTTTCATTCTACAGTTCAGATAAAAGGCTCTTGTTGGGTCCATGCCACGACAATATTCAACAAAGATGAACACCTCGGGCATCCGGGAGGGTTTGTTGAAGGTGCATCAGGCCCGAATAACCGTAACCGTGGGAAGAACCATGGAGGCAGGGGAGGGGGTAGGCGACCTCCTCCTCCGCGTCCACCCCCGCCGCCAGCTGTGGTGAACCCCGACGTGCCTTCCGGGGGGAATACGGACGAGACTTCTGGAGAGCTCAATGCTGTGGCTATGGAGACGGTTAGGGCTTTTGCCACGGTGGAGGTACCCGAGCCGAATGCTGCTAAGGCTAGGGCACCGGCGACTGACAAAGCTATGGACAAGCCAGCCGGAGATTGTGCTTCCAAATGGGCTCAAAAAAAGGAGAATATGACTTGTCGCTGTTGCGGCGTGGCGGGTCATTTTGTTGCTAAATGCACCACTAAGATGTGTGTCACGTGTCAGAAGTCCAAGCATGAGTCAGGGGAGTGTCCGGAACTGATGGGCCCCAAGCTGGTGGTCGCAATTGATGGAGTTTTTCCGCCGATCTTATGTTCTTTGAGTCACTCTCTGTTGAAACAGAAGCACCTGCGATGGAGCTCTCGCTCACGGGTATCGTTAAGGTGACACATGGGACTCTCACTGAGGCTCAGATTGTGCAACAGCTAAATGAGTTGGCTCCAAGCAATTTTCAGTGGAAGCTGGTGAAGCTTGAGGGTCAGACTAATAAAGTTGATTTTCCATCTTTGGAGGATCTGAATCACACCCTCAAGTTTGGCATGTGCAGAGTGGCAAGCACTAAGTGCATCATGAAGTTTGCCCCTTGGAAGAAGCAGGAGCCTCAAGGAAAGGCGCTTCCTCAGATCTGGGTTTGTTTTAAGGGGGTTCCACCTAAGCCTCTGCAGAACACTTGGATTACCTGGAGTCTGGGGTCGCTCATTGGTAAGACTGAGAAGGTGGATATGCCCTTCACCCGCGCAAATGGTGTGGCATGATTACTGGTGAGCATCCTGGATGTTGCGCTCATTCCTGATACTGTGATATGGTTCACGCTGGTCTTATGTATGACCTGGAGATAGAGTTTGAGAGTCCAGAGTTGTTCTAGTCAGCTGATGGGACCTCAGACATGGATATGACTGAGGGGGATGATGCTCACGGTTCGCGTGACTTGGGGGCAGATGGTTCGGCCCGTGGTGGGGCTGACGCGACGGTGGGCCGGTCGATGCAGTCAATGGGGGGTTCTGGGGGAAAGGGGGAGGCGCCTCCTGAGACCCCAATGAACTCTCTCAGATTTGGCTCCTTTGGTGCGGCGTCGGACCCCACCCGATTATGGGGCCACAGGGCTGACATTGATGATCCGGTGGAACAGGAGCTACCATTGTTGTTGTCACCGTTGGCCGTGCCTACTGCGCCATCTCAGTCCGAGGGGGGCGTGAGGGGGGTGACCCCGACTGCCTCGCCACCTTCGTCTCGTCGTCTTCTGTTTGGGGTGTGGAGGGGGATACTGGACGGGATGCCCTGACCAGCCCTAACAGCCCGAGAGTGTGGCTTCGGCTTTGAGAGCGGCCTCATCCAGAGGTCTCTCACCCGTCGTGGGTGTGCCTCGTTCGAGGACTCCCGTGTGCAGCCCGCGCGTGACTCCGCGGGGTTCACCGGCGCCCGAGCGCTCGCCTCTGAGGGTGCTTCCAGCGTGCGCGACCGCGGTGGTGCCGGCGTCTTCTCCGGTTGGGCACATGGCAGGTGGCCAAAGCCCAACTGGACTGATGGATGTGGGTCCGCTTGGGAGTACGGAAGGAGGCCTTACCCGGAGCAAGCCCTCGAGAGATGAGATCGTCGCATTCGGAGGGATTCCGGATCCCAGGTCTGAGGGCCGACGGATGAGCAACCATCTCCAGGATCAGCCTGACGTTGATGACCTGCAGCTGGGGCGCGCCATGCGTCAGGCCAAGCTTCGTGACATTGAGGTCACTACAGGTATGTCAGTCAGTACTTCCAATCCCATTTTGCATTTTTCTGAGGATGAGATTATGAATAATGCAAACCAGTTGGTAGTTTCGCTAGGTAGTAATGGTAAGGAAATTGCTAGATCTGTTAACGACCTACTTGATCTTGAGGCGGAGAGAGCAACCGAGATTCTTAGAAACCTAGTAGCTGTTAAACATTTGAATTATTCGGAAATTGATGCATTGGGTGTTAGGGTTCTTGATAGTCTTTGTGAAGACCTTGGACATTCTCCCGTATGGTCTGAGGAAGATGCGAGTGTGGATGTTTAGGAGGGGTCAACCCACGACGCTCCTCAGGCTTGTGAGCTCACTGAGCTTGGTTGTATGGACCGAGTTGATAGGAAAATAAGCCTAAGCGCAAATGGAACTGGAAGATTTACCCGGACTCGGCTGTGCGCAGAAGTGTTAGGATCCGGACCGCTAAAAATTTCCATGATGAAAATTGAAACGAATCTTTTGCAATAGCAGAGGTCTGATAGACTTGGCTAAATGAAGGTTCCTGGCGGATGCATCGATAGAGCACAAGGTAGATTTCATCGCCCTCTCTGAAACTGGTAGGGATAATTTTACCTCTTAGTTTCTTGGTACTTTATCGGGAGGAGACAATATTGATTGGCATTGCTTACCCCCAAGAGGAAGATCCGGTGGGATTTTACTTGGGGTTAAGTGCGAGACCTTGGAGGTTCACAATGTTGTTCTAGGGGAATTTGCAGTTAAATTTCGGGTTAGGTCCAAGGTCGATGGTTTCCAATGGCCACTGGTGGCAGTGTATGGAACCGCGCAACCTGAGCTAAAGCCAGATTTTCTGTTGGACCTAGTTCGGATTTGCGGTGATGAATGGCTCCCAATTTTGGTTGGGGATGATTTCAACATTATTAGAAGGTGAGACGAAAAGAACAATGATAACTTTGACGACAGATGGTCATTTATGTTTAATACTATTATCGAAAGTTTGGATCTCAGGGAGATAGAGCTTTCCGGTAGAAAATATACCTGGGCCAATACATTGACAACTCCAACCTATGAGAGGTTGGATCGCGTCCTTACTAGTGTGAATGGGAGTAGAAGTTTCCTCTGGTGACCGTACATGCATTGTCACGAGCGGCCTCAGATCATAGCCCATTTCTTGTTGACTCTGGGGAGGCAACTCATGTGGGGAATAAAAATATCTTTTCTTTTGAACTAGCATTGTTTGAGAGAGAAGGTTTCTTGGATCTGGTTGCACGGGACTGGGCAAAGGATTCAAGAGGGAGATCGAACGTAGAAAAATGGCAATATGAGATTAGACACTTAAGACAGTTCTTGTGCGGTTGGGCCAAGCATTTGAGTGGCGTGCATAATATAAGGTCGAGAAAGAAAGACTCCTTAACCTTATAGATACATTAGATGTAAAGGCTGAGTCATCCATTTTAGACACCAGAGAACTGGAGACTAAAGTGGAGGCGGAATTGAGACTGAAAGAATTGTTGCGTGAAGAAGAATTGAAGTGGGCACTCAGAGCTAAGGTGCGAAAAGTTGTCCAAGGAGATGATAACACGCAATTTTTTCATATGATTGCGAATGGCAAGCATCGGAAGATTTTTTTTTACAGCTAGAGCAGGATGAGGGGACGATCTTAGGGCAGGAGAACCTAAAATTATACATCACAAACTATTATAAGCAGTTATTTGGGGCTCCTGAAGATAGTTTTGTGTCCTTAGACGAGTTACGGGTTGAGGATGTTCCTCAACTTGCGATGGATGAGAATGAGATCTTATCCGCCCCGTTCTCGGAGAAAGAGGTGTTTGAGGCAATTTCATAGATGAAGAATAATAAAGTGCCTAGACCAGATGGTTTTCCGGCTGAGTTTTATAAACGGTGCTAGCATATTATTAAGGGTGATTTGCTTCCAATGTTCCACGATTTTTTTGCTGGGCATTTGCAGTTATTTCACTTAAATTTTGGAACGATAACTTTAGTTCCTAAGAAGTCAGAGGCGGTTCGGATTGAGCAGTTCTGACCCATATGTCTTCTTAACATCAGTTTTAAAATCTTCACTAAGGGGGGGACAAACAGGCCGACGCAGATTGCGCACAGTGTGGTGCAACCTTCTCAAACAGTCTTCATGCCGGACAGAAACATCCTTGAAAGGGTTGTGGTCCTTCATGAAACGCTCCATGAGATTCACACGAAAAAACTAGATGGGGTGGTTTTAAGGGTGGATTTTGAGAAAGCGTACGATAAGGTTAAGTGGCCTTTTCTTCAACAAACCTTGCGGATGAAAGGATTCGATCAATCCTAGAGAAAGCAAGTAGATTCTTTCATGCAAAAAGGCAGTGTCAGAATAAAGGTGAATGATGATATAGGTCACTATTTCCAGACACACAAGGGTTTAAGACAGGGAGACCCGATGTCACCTATCTTGTTCAACATAGTGGTAGACATGTTGACAATTTTGATAGGAAGAGCTAAAGAGAATGGCCAGGTAGGTGGGCTTGTTCCGCATCTAGTGGATGCATGGTGGACTGTCTATTCTACAGTACGCAGATGATACTGTCATCTTCATGGAGCATGATCTGGCGAAAGCAAGAAATATGAAGCTTGTGTTATGCTTATTTGAGCAGTTGTCGGGGTTAAAGATTAACTTCCATAAAAGTGAATTGTTCTACTTTGGGAGAGCTGAAGGCAAACAAGAAGCCTACAAACAACTATTTGGCTGTGGGATAGGCTCGTTGCCTTTCACATACCTGGGCATACCGATTCACCATCGCAAGCTCTCTAACAAAGAATGGAAATGCATTGAAGATCGATTTGAAAAGAAACTAAGTTGCTGGAAGGGCAACCTCATGTCATACAGAGGCCGACTAATTCTCATTAATTCGGTGCTCACGAGTATGCCAATGTTTCTACTGTCCTTCTTTGAGATCCCAGTAGGGGTACGATAAAGATTGGACTTCTATCAATCGCGTTTCTTTTGGCAGAGTGACGAGTTAAAATGAAAATATCGACTCGCTAAATGGGATGTCATTTGTAGGGCAAAAGACCTATGTGGTCCGGAATTGAAAATCTAGAGGTGAAGAACAGATGCTTACTCAGCAAGTGGCTGTATAAGTTATCTATAGAGACCCATGCCACATGGGCCCAGATTCTGCGTAATAAGTACCTTAACACTAAGACCTTAGCATAGGTGACGGTCAGACCAACTGATTCGCCACTTTGGAAAGGACTAATGACAGTGAAATTAGCCTTTTTCAATAGGAGAAAGTTTTCGTTGGTAATGGTAATTCCACGAGATTCTAGGAGGATACGTGGCTAGGGAGACGCCTCTCTCTATCCAATATCCTTCTCTCTATAATATTTTTCAGCGTAGAGATGCATATGTTGCAACAGTATTACAGTCAAACCCTCTAAACATTCAATTCAGAAGGACGTTAGTGGGAAACCGTTGGGAAGCGTGGATCCATCTTGTGAGAAGATTGATGGATGTCCACCTTTCTCAACAGCCGGATCAGGTATATTGGAAACTAACCAAGAATGCAGTGTTTTCAATGAAATCCATGTATTTGGATTTAATCAATTCGGTTTCCCTCCCTCGATCTTTGCATATTTGGAAGGTCAAAGTGCCCTTATGGATTAAATTTTTTATGTGGTTTGTTCACAAACAAGTAATTCTCACTAAGGACAATTTGGCAAAACGCAACTGGACCGGATCTCGAAGATCTAGCTTGTGTGATCATGATGAATCTATCAAACAGCTCTTTCTTGATTGCCCGATGGCCAAAGTTTTATGGCGGTCTATCCATATAGCGTTAAACATTGCTCCTCCTACTAGTATCAAGGTGAATGATGATATAAAGGTGAATCTATAAGGTGACTGATGATATAGGTCACTATTTCCAGACACACAAGGGTTTAAGACAGGGAGACCCGATGTCACCTATCTTGTTCAACATAGTGGTAGAGATGTTGACAATTCTGATAGGAAGAGCTAAAGAGAATGGCCAGGTAGGTGGGCTTGTTCCGCATCTAGTGGATGCATGGTGGACTGTCTATTCTACAGTACGCAGATGATACTATCATCTTCATGGAGCATGATCTGGCGAAAGCACGAAATATGAAGCTTGTGTTATGCTTATTTGAGCAGTTGTCCGGGTTAGAGATTAACTTCCATAAAAGTGAATTGTTCTACTTTGGGAGAGCTGAAGACAAATAAGAAGTCTACAAACAACTGTATGGCTGTGGGATAGGCTCGTTGCCTTTCACATACCTGGGCATACCGATTCACCATCGGAAGCTCTCTAAAAAAGAATGGAAGTGCATTGAAGATCAATTTGAAAAGAAACTAAGTTGCTGGAAGGGCAACCTCATGTCATACGGAGGCCGACTAATTCTCATTAATTCGGTGCTCACGAGTATGCCAATGTTTCTACTAACCTTCTTTGAGATCCCAGTAGGGGTACGAAAAAGATTGGACTTCTATCGATCGCGTTTCTTTTGGCAGAGTGACGAGTTAAAATGAAAATACCGACTCGCTAAATGGGATGCTATTATAGGGCAAAAGACCTATGTGGTCTGGAATTGAAAATCTAGAGGTGAAGAACATATGCTTACTCAGCAAGTGGCTGTATAAGTTATCTATAGAGACCCATGCCACATGGGCCCAGATTCTGCGTAATAAGTACCTTAACACTAAGACCTTAGCGGTCAGACCAACTGATTCGCCATTTTGGAAAGGACTAATGAGAGTGAAATTTGCCTTTTTCAATAGGAAAAAGTTTTCGTTGGTAATGGTAATTCCACGAGATTCTAGGAGGATACGTGGCTAGGGGAGACGCCTCTCTCTATCCAATATCCTTCTCTCTATAATATTGTTCAGCGTAGAGATGCATATGTTGCAACAGTATTACAGCAAACCCTCTAAACATTCAATTCAGAAGGACGTTAGTGGGAAACCGTTGGGAAGCATGGATCCATCTTGTGAGAAGATTGATGGATGTCCACCTTTCTCAACAGCCGGATCAGGTATATTGGAAACTAACCAAGAATGGAGTGTTTTCAATGAAATCCATGTATTTGGATTTAATCAATTTGGTTTCCCTCCCTCGATCTTTGCATATTTGGAAGGTCAAAGTGCCCTTACGGATTAAATTTTTATGTGGTTTGTTCACAAACAAGTAATTCTCACTAAGGACAACTTTGCAAAACGCAACTGGACCGGATCTCGAAGATCTAGCTTGTGTGATCATGATGAATCTATCAAACACCTCTTTCTTGATTTCCCGATGGCCAAAGTTTTCCGGCGGTCTATCCATATAGCGTTTAACATTGCTCCTCCTACTAGTATCAAGGTGAATGATGATATAAGGTGAATCTATAAAGGTGAATGATGATATAGGTCACTATTTCCAGACACACAAGGGTTTAAGACAGGGAGACCCGATGTCACCTATCTTGTTCAACATAGTGGTAGACATGTTGACAATTCTGATAGGAAGAGCTAAAGAGAATGGCAGGTAGGTGGGCTTGTTCCGCATCTAGTGGATGCATGGTTGACTGTCTATTCTACAGTATGCAGATGATACTATCATCTTCATGGAACATGATCTGGCGAAAGCAAGAAATATGAAGCTTGTGTTATGCTTATTTGAGCAGTTGTCGAGGTTAAAGATTAACTTCCATAAAAGTGAATTGTTCTACTTTGGGAGAGCTGAAGAAAAACAAGAAGCCTACAAACAACTGTTTGGCTGTGGGATAGGCTCGTTGCCTTTCACATACCTGGGCATACCGATTCACCATCGCAAGCTCTCTAAAAAAGAATGGAAGTGCATTGAAGATCGATTTGAAAAGAAACTAACTTGCTGGAAGGGCAACCTCATGTCATACGGAGGCCGACTAATTCTCATTAATTCGGTGCTCACGAGTATGCCAATGTTTCTACTGTCCTTCTTTGAGATCCCAGTAGGGGTACGAAAAAGATTGGAGTTCTATCGATCGCGTTTCTTTTGGCAGAGTGACGAGTTAAAATGAAAATACCGACTCGCTAAATGGGATGTCATTTGTAGGGCAAAAGACCTATGTGGTCTAGAATTGAAAATCTAGAGGTGAAGAACAGATGCTTACTCAGCAAGTGGCTGTATAAGTTATCTATAGAGACCCATGCCACATGGGCCCAGATTCTGAGTAATAAGTACCTTAACACTAAGACCTTAGCGGTCAGACCAACTGATTCGCCATTTTGGAAAGGACTAATGAGAGTGAAATTAGCCTTTTTGAATAGGAAAAAGTTTTCGTTGGTAATGGTAATTCCACGAGATTCCAGGAGGATACGTGGCTAGGGGAGACGCCTCTCTCTATCCAATATCCTTCTCTCTATAATATTGTTCAGCGTAGAGATGCATATGTTGCAACAGTATTACAGTCAAACCCTCTATGATGGATGTCCACCTTTCTCAACAGCCGGATCAGGTAGTTTGGAAACTAACCAAGAATGGAGTGTTTTCAATGAAATCCATGTGTTTGGATTTAATCAATTTGGTTTCTCTCCCTCGATCTTTGCATACTTGGAAGGTCAAAGTGCCCTTACGGATCAATTTTTTATGTGGTTTGTTCACAAACAAGTAATTCTCACTAAGTACAACTTTGCAAAACGCAACTGGACCGGATCTCGAAGATCTAGCTTGAGTGATCATGATGAATCTATCAAACAGCTCTTTCTTGATTGCCCGATGGCCAAAGTTTTATGGCGGTCTATCCATATAGCGTTTAACATTGCTCCTCCTACTTGTATCAAGGTGAATGATGATATAAAGGTGAATCTATAAAGGTGAATGATGATATAGGTCACTATTTCCAGACACACAAGGGTTTAAGACAGGGAGACCCGATGTCACCTATCTTGTTCAACATAGTGGTAGACATGTTGACAATTCTGATAGGAAGAGCTAAAGAGAATGGCCAGGTAGGTGGGCTTGTTCCGCATCTAGTGGATGCATGGTGGACTGTCTATTCTACAGTACGCAGATGATACTATTATCTTCATGGAGCATGATCTGGCGAAAGCAAGAAATATGAAGCTTGTGTTATGCTTATTTGAGCAGTTGTCGGGGTTAAAGATTAACTTCCATAAAAGTGAATTGTTCTACTTTGGGAGAGCTGAAGACAAACAAGAAGCCTACAAACAACTGTTTGGCTGTGGGATAGGCTCGTTGCCTTTCACATACCTGGGCATACCGATTCACCATCGCAAGCTCTCTAAAAAAGAATGGAAGTGCATTGAAGATCGATTTGAAAAGAAACTAAGTTGCTGGAAGGGCAACCTCATGTCATACGGAGGCCGACTAATTCTCATTAATTCGGTGCTCACGAGTATGCCAATGTTTCTACTGTCCTTCTTTGAGATCCCAGTAGGGGTAGGAAAAAGATTGGACTTCTATCGATCGCGTTTCTTTTGGCAGAGTGACGAGTTAAAATGAAAATACCGACTCGCTAAATGGGATGTCATTTGTAGGGCAAAAGACCTATGTGGTCTGGAATTGAAAATCTAGAGGTGAAGAACATATGCTTACTCAGCAAGTGGCTGTATAAGTTATCTATAGAGACCCATGCCACATGGGCCCAGATTCTGCGTAATAAGTACCTTAACACTAAGACCTTAGCACAGGTGACGGTCAGACCAACTGATTCGCCATTTTGGAAAGGACTAATGAGAGTGAAATTAGCCATTTTCAATAGGAGAAAGTTTTCGTTGGTAATGGTAATTCCACGAGATTCTAGGAGGATACGTGGCTAGGGGAGACGCCTCTCTCTATCCAATATCCTTCTCTCTATAATATTGTTCAGCGTAGAGATGCATATGTTGCAACAGTATTACAATCAAACCCTCTAAACATTCAATTCAGAAGGACGTTAGTGGGAAACCGTTGGGAAGCGTGGATCCATCTTGTGAGAAGATTGATGGATGTCCACCATTCTCAACAGCCGGATCAGGTATATTGGAAATTAACCAAGAATGGAGTGTTTTCAATGAAATCCATGTATTTTGATTTAATCAATTCGGTTTCCCTCCCTCGTTCTTTGCATATTTGGAAGGTCAAAGTGCCCTTACGGATTAAATTTTTTATGTGGTTTGTTCACAAACAAGTAATTCTCACTAAGGACAACTTGGCAAAACGCAACTGGACCGGATCTCGAAGATCTAGCTTGTGTGATCATGATGAATCTATCAAACAGCTCTTTCTTGATTGCCCGATGGCCAAAGTTTTATGGCGGTCTATCCATATAGCGTTTAACATTGCTCCTCCTACTAGTATCAAGGTGAATGATGATATAAAGGTGAATCTATAAGGTGAATGATGATATAGGTCACTATTTCCAGACACACAAGGGTTTAAGACAGGGAGACCCGATGTCACCTATCTTGTTCAACATAGTGGTAGAGATGTTGACAATTCTGATAGGAAGAGCTAAAGAGAATGGCCAGGTAGGTGGGCTTGTTCCGCATCTAGTGGATGCATGGTGGACTGTCTATTCTACAGTACGCAGATGATACTATTATCTTCATGGAGCATGATCTGGCGAAAGCAAGAAATATGAAGCTTGTGTTATGCTTATTTGAGCAGTTTTCGGGGTTAAAGATTAACTTCCATAAAAGTGAATTGTTCTACTTGAGAGCTGAAGACAAACAAGAAGCCTACAAACAACTGTTTGGCTGTGGGATAGGCTCGTTGCCTTTCACATACCTGGGCATACCGATTCACCATCGCAAGCTCTCTAACAAAGAATGGAAATGCATTGAAGATCGATTTGAAAAGAAACTAACTTGCTGGAAGGGCAACCTCATGTCATAGGGAGGCCGACTAATTCTCATTAATTCGGTGCTCACGAGTATGCCAATGTTTCTACTATCCTTCTTTGAGATCCCAGTAGGGGTACGAAAAAGATTGGACTTCTATCGATCGCGTTTCTTTTGGCAGAGTGACGAGTTAAAATGAAAATACCGACTCGCTAAATGGGATGTCATTTGTAGGGCAAAAGACCTATGTGGTCTGGAATTGAAAATCTAGAGGTGAAGAACAGATGTTTACTCAGCAAGTGGCTGTATAAGTTATCTATAGAGACCCATGCCACATGGGCC
Organism: Aegilops tauschii subsp. strangulata; assembly: GCF_002575655.3. Taxonomy (NCBI): domain Eukaryota; kingdom Viridiplantae; phylum Streptophyta; class Magnoliopsida; order Poales; family Poaceae; genus Aegilops; species Aegilops tauschii. Next base: position 367,646,341 of record NC_053039.3, read on the forward strand.
CAAATTCTGCGTAATAAGTTCCTTAACACTAAGACCTTAGCACAGGTGACGGTCAGACCAACTGATTCACCATTTTGGAAAGGACTAATGAGAGTGAAATTAGCCTTTTTCAATTTCGTTGGTAATGGTAATTCCAAGAGATTCTAGGAGGATACGTGGCTAGGGGAGACGCCTCTCTCTATCCAATATCCTTCTCTCTATAATATTGTTCAGCGTAAAGATGCATATGTTGCAACATTGTTACAGTCAAACCCTCTAAACATTCAATTCAGAAGGACGTTAGTGAGAAACCGTTGGGAAGCGTGGATCCATCTTGTGAGAAGATTGATGGATGTCCACCTTTCTCAACAGCCGGATCAGGTATATTGGAAACTAACCAAGAATGGTGTTTTCAATGAAATCCATGTATTTGGTTTTAATCAATTCGGTTTCCCTCCCTCGATCTTTGCATATTTGGAAGGTCAAAGTGCCCTTACGGATTAAATTTTTTATGTGGTTTGTTCGCAAACAAGTAATTCTCACTAAGGACAACTTGGCAAAACGCAATTGGACCGGATCTCGAAGATCTAGCTTGTGTGATCATGATGAATCTATCAAACACCTCTTTCTTGATTGCCCGATGGCCAAAGTTTTATGGCGGTCTATCCATATAGCGTTTAACATTGCTCCTCCTACTAGTATCAACACGTTGTTTGTGACGTGGCTAAATGAAGTTGAGATAGAAACAACGATACACATCCGTATAGGTGTATGTGCTTTATTATGGGCTATATGGAACTGCAGGAATGATATGGTTTTAACAGAGCAACAAATGTTCATTTCTTGCAGGTTATCTTTCGGGCCACTACGCTGATCCGTATGTTGTCGCTACTCACTCCGATGGATGCCAGGGAGCGTATGGTTACTGGGTCTATCCGTTGGGAGACGTCAGCGCGGGCTATCTTCAACCGGTTTGGATGGCGGTCATGTAATAGGATAGGCGTTTAGTTTCCTATCTTCTTTTATACTGCCGGTTGTGGCTATCCTGCTCTCTTTATTTTCAGCTCGTTATGAGCATTTTGTTGTCTGAGACTTGTTGACTTTGTTAAACTATTTGCTTATTAATAATATGGTCGTATGCATTATTTTGATGCAAAGACCCGGGACGACCTCCTTTTTAAAAAAACAACGATGAACGCCGTGAGTACTACGACTGCAATCATGAGAAAACGGAACTCAACAAGCGCGCATTTCAATTCTAGGTGACAGTGGAAAGAGACTTACACCACTGGACCTCCATTGTCGTCGTCGCCATGGTCTGTGAGCTCCCCTCTTTGCCGCCGCCGTAACCACGGACACCAGCCATCCCGTGTGGTCGCCGCCTCCTGTACCTCCGTAACACGACCAATATGGGCCGTGGAATCAGACCCAGTCCCGCCACATCTCAGTCCGCGTGCTCTCCCTCGTTAGCCGCCGGTGTCGAAGGAAATCAGAGAGCTGGGGTTAGGGTTCTGCCTGTCGGGAGAGAGGAGAGGGCAAATGCTCGATCCGGAAACGAGACTCAGGTTTTGGAACAACACAATGCGAGGCACAGCCCGCAATACCATGGCTATAGATTCAGTATGTACCCCTTTGCGTAAGAAGTCTGTCTGTACATGTAACAAAGCTCTTCTTTAAGCCATTGTTTTAAGCAACCATCACTCGATTAAGCTATAAGCTTCGGGGAGTGATCTCGGAACCAAAACATTCACCAATACAAAGTACACCTCATAAAAACGAACTTATTGCCCTGGCTCAGGCTATGGCTGTCATCCATGACATCGTACACGACATACATACTGGCACACGACCGATCAATGAACCAACTTTTCCCCAGGTTCCATCTAGCACTACATATTTTGGATTGCTTGCTTGTCCCGACCCCTGCACGCGCATACGCGCTCTGCGCCGCTTGTCAAGCTGTCGAACAAATCTTAATTAGGCGACGGCCGGTGTCCAGCACCGTGGAATGAATCGGACTGCGTATTTGCGTCGCGGAAACCAGCAGAAAACTGAAGCAAGAACCGCGTGTGGACAAAGCGATAGCACATGCTGGTTTCCTTTGTGCAAGTGGAAACGCACGCGCCCCCTCCCGCTGTCTGCTCTCGCGCCACACGGACATTCCCTGCAGCCCCGTGCCATCTCCGGTTTCTCCAATGTTTATGTCCCGTCCCGCCTAATAACGCCGTGATTGTTTGCTGGCATGTGAGTAATCTATAGCCATGGTAGCACTGGCTTTTAGTGCTAATTAAGGTGGATTAGAATAGTGCACCGATGACTTGACTCGGACGGATGGGTTTGGCTTGGAGACACCACGACAGCACGGAATACTATACTCCTAGCTTAGCTAAGCTTTAGAATTAGATAGTGTAGGAGTACGTACGTTTGAACGTTTTGCCTCGAAGAACGGCCAGGTACAGCTACGTACTTTTGGATAATTGTTACTGCTACACATACTTTTGAGTACTTGAGTAGTGTAGGATATCTCTAGATCTATGTGGTATATACACGTAACTGTAGACCAATCTGTAGACGTACATATGCGTACGCAGAGGGCGCAGTGGAGTGGTGGCAACATATTTGACTGGGGCTTTGACCGGCAGCGGCAGGGGATCAGCCGGGGACGTGGACAGCTCGAAAAGACCACGTGATCCCGGAGGAAGATCCGCCCCTCACCTCGACGGACCTGGTACGGCGTAGCGAGAGAGTGCCTGCGCTGCGTACCATCTCTCTCCCACTCTCCTTTTCTCTCTCCGTGGGCTGGGCGGGCTTCCCATCCGTCCGTCCATCGAGTGACAAAGACAACCAAACCTGCATGCAGAGAGTGATCTGCACCTCTGCAGCCTGCACTTCTGCTAGCTGAGCTAGACTGTGCTGTGCTGTGCTGCAGGCGGCTGCCATGCGTAGCACAGCATTGAAACTTTGACAGAGGCAGGCAGGCGGGCCAGCTCGGCGCGTGCAGTTGCATGCAAACCATGCAAAAACTGGGAGCTCAAGAGCGAAAGAGGAGAAAAGATGCCAATGCGGTGCCATCCACCCATTCATCAACCGTCATTTCGCCTTTTGTCCCGTGGCTGTTGTTGCTAGCCCATAGCCACTCGTCAATCAGTGCCTCAATACGTACGCACTTCTATATACTCCGTACTTCTATATGCTCCAGGCTCGACGTCTTTATTATAGTAGCAACTCTAGTAGAGTCGTGCTTGACTTCAAATGATGTGGGGCTGTCGAGTCTAAGCGAATACACAGAGTTGTCATAATACGGGCAACATAATTTTTGGATTTTGCTATAAATCCGACGTTAGATTCTTTAAGCATGGCAAATCCGACGTCTGAGATATACTGTCAAGCGCATGACACTAGCAAGCACAAATCACACACGCCTAGGAACACACACGCATCACACATCTTGCACATGTGCAAATATCTTGATTGGCCGTTGATTTGTTCCCGCCTTCCCATCCATGGTATTAGTGGAGGCTGTGGGTGGCGAGAAGAGAAGTGTAGGTTATGGGCGGTGAGAAGGGAAGTAGAGGTTGTGGGCGGCGAGTAGGGAAGTGGTGGCGATGTGTCTTTTATAGATGTGGGCAGCGGGTGGCGGGAAAAAGTGGCGGTAAATTGCCACGGGCCAGAGAGCGAGGCGAGGAGGGAGGTGCAAATTTCCTCCCGTGCGAGCGGCTGGAGCATGTCGCGCGCTCCAAACCAACGCCCACATCCTCCAAATATGGAGCCCCGCGGGCTCGGTATAGAGTGGCCTCCATAAATTATGACGACTCGGGGTTGGATGGTGATCAGTCATAGTCGTTTCGATAAATAAGAGTGCCGAACCCAACGAGGAGTATAAGGAATTGACAAGTAGCTACTCTCCCCGTATAGAAATATAAAAGCGTTTAGATCACTTGCAGACGGAGTAGTTCTCAGCAAGGTTTCACTGCAAGTGTTGTGAAGATAGTTTAGATAATTTGATAGCAAGATAATTTGTAATGAGGAAATAATAGCAAAAGTAATGAAGTGCATCAAGTGGGTCAATCCTTATGTATGCTAAGGACATACCGGTGGTGTTTCTTATAATAGCTAAAACGCTATTGGGGACACACGGGAATCTCGTGAAGTTAGTTTCACCATAATTCATTAAGTTACTGCTCATTGCTTTGATAAGTGTTGTGTGGGTGGACTGAAACTCAGGTACTGCTCTAACTTGAACAAATACCTACTTATGATTCTACCCTCCATACAAGCATCCGCAAATACAAGAGAAGTAATTAAGATAAATCTAATCATAGCATTAAACAATAGGATCCAATACAGCCCCTCACGAAAAAATTCTTAAACTCGGGTTTTGGTTTCTATCACTCCCGCAACCCATCATCTACAAACTAATTCCACAATGTCTTTCCCTGGGATAAAGATGGTGAAGTGTCATGTAGTTGACGTTCGTATAACACCACTAGAGAAAGAACAACACAACATACCATCAAAACGTTGAACGGTAATCAACTTCACATGATTACTTGAACATGACTCTTCTCCCATGTCGACACTAGGTTCACCATACACACAAGTTAATCTCCAAGGTTGGTCATTTGGCCCAATCTTCACATGTGCATCAATAAACCAATGATTTGAGAACACAGCATCAACTAGCAACAGCTCATGAGAATACAAAGGCTAGGCCACCAGTATTACCATTACTATCAACCCCTTCAGAACTTTGCAACTGAAGCTAGCCTAGCTCGATACATTTTCAGCTTTTCTTTTGACCCATGAGTTTCGCACAAAAAGACCAAACTTTCAGAATGCGACTGAACCAATATCGTGAGTTTGCGAACTGTCCGGGAGTGAAAGCGCAGGTTTACTCCCATATAAATGGGAGATTTTTAGAAATTCGTCAAACTCTAAGGAATTTGACAAAGATCAAAGTGAAGAAATAGAAAAACAAGGGAACTAAGTCATCACAGAAATAGAAAGCATGCATACAAGATACATACAGGTAAAGAACATGTAACCATACAAGCATGAGCAAGATGAACTGAAGAAATGAAAAACAACATGATGAAAGTCTTCGGTTCAAATTCTGCAAAAGGTAGATCACAAATTCTTCAGTTGTGTAACGTGAAGGTAAAAGGGGTGAGGAATTTGAAACCATGTAGGCTCGGTGAAGACACAACAATTTGGTAGACCAGTTCCAGTTGCTATATCAACTGTACATCTGGTTGAGCCGGCTGAGTAGAACTCAAAAGACACACAATCTTCACTGTATTCCTCTTGACCCAAGGTCACTTAGACCTCGCTCAATCACTCATGGTAAGTCTTCAAGGTAGACTTCCAAAACCTACATAGACTTGTTCACCGACACACCACAATTACTCTTGGGTGCTCAGAACATGATGCCTAACCGTCTCAAAGAATGACAGTCTTCAGAGGTAACAAGCGTCGGATCATACAGATCGATATCTTCAGTGATGCTCAATCACTTTGGCTCTGGGTACGTTTTTCCTCACTTGGGTTTCTCTCCAAGCCGCTAGAGAAACACTACTAGGGAAAAGCCTAGCAGCAGCACGGGTTTTTGGCCTACTAGTAGCGCGGGCACCGGCGCTACTAATAGGGCGCTACAGCTAACCCATAGCAGCAGCGCGTGCGCGCCCGTGCTACTGCTATACAAGTGTAGCAGCAGCGTGTTGCGTGGAAGCTCGCTACTGCTAATAGCTCTAGCGCGCTTTGGCCGTACGCGCTACTGCTATAGTCACGCTGCTGCTAACTTTCCTCCACTCGCTACTGCTAATTTTAGTAGTTTTTGATTTTTTTCTGCATATTTGTTTTGTATTTGAACAGACTTTATACAAGAATCTTTAGCACATACAAATGTCATCATCATACACATACAAATCGTTGCGAGACCACAAATATAATCATAGAATATACATACAAATAGTCTCATCATAATCTTCATCCAACACAAAGTGGTATCTCGTCATCATCTCAAAAATAGCGATACATGCAAGTCTTGAATACTTGCAACTACAACGTCATCCATCTAAACAATGATATACGCAAGAAGTGCTATCACTATGAGTGATAGTGGAGCTATGCAGTACATGAGGCGGCGGTCATGAGTCCTCTCTCGCGCTCGCCTGAACCTCAAGTAACTAGCTTGTGCTTCTTGTCTGCTTTTGAAGCCTTTATGGCTGGCGCCTGAGACCCCCTGCACTTGCGCCTGACACTCATGCCACTCGTCATACACTCCCGGAACCTTCCCTTCTTACACGACATAGCACTTCGCCATCAAGAAACTAGGTACCTGTTAGAGATGCATCTTCATCAAGAGGATGTACAATCATATGCAACAAAATATACTAGAGCAACACGAAAAAGAAAGGGTTAGCAACTAGATGCAACATACAGTACGCAAACTAATTAACTAGAGGTACGCAGGTCATCGTACGCAAACTAACAAAGTAGCGTTACGCAAGTTCGGCAGGGACCGTGGACATCACAAAGTTTCATCGCTACAGAAAGTATACAAGTTCAACCGACACATACATACAAATCGGCATCGTAAATCACTAGAAGTTCCATCCTTCCGTATCATCGAGGATGGACCCTAGCTTCTTGAACGGCGTGAGGTCTAGACGTTGCATACCTATGCGAGTTCGGACGTCAGCTCGTGATATAGGGCCGTGGTGGAAGATCCCCTTCTCATCGACGACTTCTTTCATGATGATCGTCGCAATGTCCCTTTGGATGCGAAAGAAGTCATCTCTAAGTTTATAATCCGCTTTTCCATGAGATTCTAGCCACTTGTGGATATGATCATCATTTCTGCTTGTCATGCGAAGCTTTTGGTGATCCGTGCTGAATTCAATCATGAGATGGACGATGTAGAATCCATCCTTCTTGCTTGGTTTTGGGACATGGATGCAGAGAAGTTAGTTTTATGCGCGAAACCCATCTTCTTGTTCCTTTGTTTCCTGATCTGCATGTGGCCACCTCTAATGCTGAAGCCTTGTAGAGCATCATCTAGAATATTCATTATGTGGGTGTAGTCCTTTTTCTCATAGTCTCTATAAGGGTCGAAATACACGGCGTGGGAGACTCGTGGGTAAAGAACGATAAGTACGGCGCGCCCGTTGCTGCGGGGAAAAGACACCTCAAATTATTCTCCATATGAGCGAGAAGGAATGATTGAAATGTATGAAAGGGTTGTCCGAAACTGACTTACTTTGGATGATAAGGCAGGAGGACAATTTCCTGGTCCTTATTCTGTACCATGAAGTTTTGGAGGTAGTCCCTAGCAGTTTCACGCTCAAAGTCGCCGAGACTCAAGAAAGACTCGTGCATGTAGTACGGATCCGCCACACAGATTTGCGAGACTTCTTCTCTCTTCATGACGGAGCTCATATGTAGCGCAAAAAGGCGGACGATTGTAAAATCGAGCCGCCTTGTCAGAAACATCTCAAAAGATATGGTCAAACCGCAGGAAGAACACCTCCGCGGGCCGTGTGTCGACGTAGCACTTCCCCTCAGGCACACGAGCCGTGTATGTCGGATATCCTGGATCCTTTGAGGCTATAGTAGGCTTTTCTCAGTCGACAGCACATGGTTGTGCAGTCTCCTGAGATCCCCTGATAGTGCCTCCAGCGGTTTCGGCGGTAGCATCGGCTCGCCCATGAGATGGAACATGGCCGCACCTTTCACGGGTACACGCTCTTCAGAATCCATCGTCTGGCTGCTATGTGCTCTGGCTTGTTTGGAGGCAGCTATCTTCCCCGATCTCTTCCTCTCCTTTTTCTTGGGCACACTGCTACCTCTTGAGCACTGCGTTGGTTTTCCCTTGAAGAGGAAAGGGTGATGCAGCAAAGTGGCGTAAGTATTTCCCTTAGTTTTTGAGAACCAAGGTATCAATCCAGTAGGAGGCCACACACGAGTCCCTCGCACCTACACAAACAAATAAATCCTCGCAACCAACGCGATAAGGGGTTGTCAATCCCTACACGGTCACTTACGAAAGTGAGATCTGATAGATATGATAAGATAATATTTTTGGTATTTTTATGATAAAGATGCAAAGTAAAGAAAGTAAAATAAAAACGATGCTAGAAATAACTTGTTGACGGGAGATTAATATGATGGAAAATAGACCCAGGGGCCATAGGTTTCACTAGTGGCTTCTCTTAAGAGGATAAGTATTTTACGGTGGGTGAACAAATTACTGTTGAGCAATTGATAGAATTGAGCATAGTTATGAGAATATCTAGGTATGATCATGTATATAGGCATCACGTCCGAGACAAGTAGACCGACTCCTGCCTGCATCTACTACTATTACTCCACACATCAACCGCTATCCAGCATGCATCTAGAGTATTAAGTTCATAAGAACAGAGTAACGCTTTAAGCAAGATGACATGATGTAGAGGGATAAACTCATGCAATATGATATAAACCCCATCTTGTTATCCTCGATGGCAACAATACAATACGTGCCTTGCTGCCCCTACTGCCACTGGGAAAGGACACCGCAAGATTGAACACAAAGCTAAGTACTTCTCCCATTGCAAGAAAGATCAATCTAGTAGGCCAAACCAAACTGATAATTCGAAGAGACTTGCAAAGATAACCAATCATACATAAAAGAATTCAGAGAAGATTCAAATATTGTTCATAGATAAACTTGATCATAAACCCACAATTCATCGGTCTCAACAAACACACCGCAAAAGAAGATTACATCGAATAGATCTCCACAAGAGAGGGGGAGAACATTGTATTGAGATCCAAAAAGAGAGAAGAAGCCATCTAGCTAATAATTATGGACCCGAAGGTCTGAGGTAAACTACTCACACTTCATCGGAGAGGCTATGGTGTTGATGTAGAAGCCCTCCGTGATCGATACCCCCTCCGGCGGAGCTCCGGAACAGGCCGCAAGATGGGATCTCACGGGTACAGAAGGTTGCGGCGGTGGAATTAGGTTTTTGGCTCCGTATCTGGTAGTTTGGGGATACGTAGGTATATATAGGAGGAAGAAGTACGTCGGTGGAGCAACAGGGGGCCCATGAGGGTGGAGGGCGCGCCGGGGGGGGGGGGTAGGCGTGCCCCCTACCTCGTGGCCTCCTGTTTGATGTCTTGACGTAGGGTCCAAGTCCTCTGGATCATGTTCGTTCCAAAAATCACGTTCCCGAAGGTTTCATTCCGTTTGGACTCTGTTTGATATTCTTTTTCTACGAAACTCTGAAATAGGCAAAAAACAGCAATTCTGGACTGGGCCTCCGGTTAATAGGTTAGTCCCAAAAATAATATAAAAGTGTATAATAAAGCCCAATAATGTCCAAAACAGAATATAATATAGCATGGAACAATAAAAAATTATAGATACGTTGGAGACGTATCAAGCATCCCCAAGCTTAATTCCTGCTCGTCCTCGAGTAGGTAAATGATAAAAACAGAATTTTTGATGTGGAATGCTACTTGGCATAATTTCAATGTAATTCTTCTTAATTGTGGTATGAATATTCAGATCCGAAAGATTCAAGACAAAAGTTTAATATTGACATAAAAATAATAATACTTCAAGCATACTAACTAAGCAATTATGTCTTCTCAAAATAACATGGCCAAAGAAAGTTATCCCTACAAAATCATATAGTTTGGCTATGCTCTATCTTCACCACACAAAATATTTAAATCATGCACAACCCCGATGACAAGCCAAGCAAATGTTTCATACTTTTGACGTTCTCAAACTTTTTCAATCTTCACGCAATACATGAGCGCGAGCCATGGACATAGCACTATATGTGGAATAGAATGGTGGTTGTGGAGAAGACAAAAAGGAGAAGATAGTCTCACATCAACTAGGCGTATCAACGGGCTATGGAGATGCCCATCAATAGATATCAATGTGAGTGAGTAGGGATTGCCATACAACGGATGCACTAGAGCTATAAGTATATGAAAGCTCAACAAAAGAAACTAAGTGGGTGTGCATCCAACTCGCTTGCTCACGAAGACCTAGGGCATTTTGAGGAAGCCCATCATTGGAATATACAAGCCAAGTTCTATAATGAAAATTTCCCACTAGTATGTGAAAGTGATATTATAGGAGACTCTCTATCATGAAGATCATGGTGCTACTTTGAAGCACAAGTGTGGTAAAAGGATGGTAACATTGTCCCTTCTCTCTTTTTCTCTCTTTTTCTTATTTGGGCCTTTTCTTTTTTATGGCCTCTTTTTTTCGTCCGGAGTCTCATCCCGAATTGTGGGGGAATCATAGTCTCCATCATCCTTTCCTCACTTGGGACAATGCTCTAAAAATGATGATCATCACACTTTTATTTTCTTACAACTCAACAATTACAACTCAATACTTAGAACAAAATATGACTCTATGTGAATGCCTCCGACGGTGTACAGGGATATGCAATGAATCAAGAGTGACATGTATGAAACAATTATGAACGGTGGCTTTGCCACAAATACAATGTCAACTACATGATCATGCAAAGCAATATGACAATGATGGAGCGCACCATAGTAAACGGAACGGTGGTAAGTTGCATGGCAATATATCTCGGAATGGCTATGGAAATGCCATGATAGGTAGGTATGGTGGCTGTTTTGAGGAAGGTATATGGTGGGTGTATGATACCGGCGAAAAGTGCGCGGTATTAGAGAGGCTAGCAATGCTGGAAGGAAGAAGAGTGCATATAATCCATGGACTCAACATTAGTCATAAAGAACTCATATACTTATTGCAAAAATCTACAAGTTATCAAAGCAACGTATTACGCGCATGCTCCTAGGGGGATAGATTGGTAGGAAAAGACCATCGCTCGTCCCCGACCGCCACTTATAAGGAAGACAATCAATAAATAAATCATGCTCCGACTTCATCACATAACGGTTCACCATACGTGCATGCTACGGGAATCACAAACTTTAACACAAGTATTTCTCAAATTCAAAACTACTCAACTAGCATGACTTTAATATCACCATCTTCATATCTCAAAACAATTATCAAGCATCAAACTTCTCATAGTATTCAACACACTCATAAGAATTTTTCTTTTACTAATCTTGTATGCCTATTATTGTTAAAGCAAACTACCATGCTGTTTTGTAGGACTCTCAAAATGATCTAAGTGAGGCATGAGAGAACAATAGTTTCTATAAAACAAAATCACCACCGTGCTCTAAAAGATATAAGCGAAGCACTAGAGCAAAAACCATATAACTCAAAAGATATAAGTGAAGCACATAGAGTATTCTAATAATTTCCGAATCATGTGTCTCTCTCTCAAAAGGTGTGTACAGCAAGGATTATTGTGGTAAACTAAAAAGAAAAGACTCAAATCATACAAGACGCTCCAAGCAAAACACATATCATGTGGTGAATAAAAATATAGCTCCAAGTAAAGTTACCGATGGAAGTAGACGAAAGAGGGGATGCCTTCCGGGGCATCCCCAAGCCTTGGCTTTTAGGTCTCCTTAGATTATCTTGGGGGTGCCATGGGCATCCCCAAGCTTAGGCTCTTGCCACTCCTTGTTCCATAATCCATCAAATCTTTCACCCAAAACTTGAAAACTTCACAACAAAAAACTTAACAGAAAATCTCGTGAGCTCCGTTAGCGAAAGAAAACAAAAGACCACTTCAAGGTACTGTAATGAACTCATTATTTATTTATATTGGTGTTAAACCTACTGTATTCCAACTTCTCTATGGTTTATAAACTATTTTACTAGCCATAGATTCATCAAAATAAGCAAACAACACACGAAAAACAGAATCTATCAAAAACAGAACAGTCTGTAGTAATCTGTAACTAACGCAAACTTCTGATACTCCAAAAATTCAGCCAAAATAGGAAGACCTAGAAAGTTTGTTTATTGATCATCAGCAATTGGAATCAATATTTTATCACGTTCTGGTGATTTTTAACAATTATTTTCGTGAACAGAAAGTTTCTGGAATTTTCTGCAAGATCAAATAACTATCATCCAAGAAGATCCTAGAGGTTAAACTTGGCACAAACACTAATTAAAACATAAAAAAGACATCTAACCAGAGGCTAGATCAAAGATTTATTCCTAAACAAAAGCAAAAAAGCAAAAAAAAACTAAAAATAAAATTGGGTTGCCTCCCAACAAGCGCTATCGTTTAACGCCCCTAGCTAGGCATAATAGCAAGGATAGATCTAGGTATTGCCATCTTTGGTAGGCAATTCTTCAATGAGGCATCTATCATCCTTAGAAGTTTCTTTCTTTTTATTAATTATCAAACTTTTTGGCACAAGATCGAAAAGTTCATTTGTAGCAAATGGTTCCTTAATAATAGCAAAAAGATTGGGATGAATACTTATAGATTTGAGATCCGCAGTTTCCTTACTAGAGGATTCACCCTTATTTTTAGGAACATACATAAGCTTGGCAATTTTAGTTGGAGGACTTGGAGTATTCTTTATGGAAGAAAAAGCGGTTCCCAAGTTGGTAATGATACCCTCAAGTTTATCGATTCTAGTGGAATCTTGATTTATTCTTTCATTAACTATGGGTTCCTTCTCCTTAATATTTTTCAACGTGACTCCTACTTTAGATCCATATTGGGTAATTCGGTTATGAATCTTTTTATCCAAATTTTCAATTAACTCTACGGTACCAACTTTATTTTCAATAATTTCAAGTCTTTGCATTACATGCTCCAAAGTTAACATGGTTCCATTAACCAAAAGAGGTGGTGAGCCAAACAAATCTATCAAAGCATTATAGGAATCAAAAGTATGGCTACCCAAGAAATTCCCTCCGGTAATGGTATCAAGGATATATTTGTACCAAGGAGTAGCGCCTACATAAAAATTGCGGAGAACGGAAGTAGATTGCTTCCGGGTAGATCTATTTTGAGCATTGCAAATTCTATACCAAGCGTCTTTTAGATTTTCTCCCTCCCTTTGCTTAAAATTTAGAACTTCATTCTCGGGAGACAAGGAGAAGATAGAGGACTAGCCATAACGACAAAGCGAGCGGAAAAGAGGCAAACGGAAAAGAGAGGGCGAATAAAACGGCAAAGGTGAAGTGGGGGAGAGGAAAACGAGAGGCAAATGGCAAGTAATGTAATGCGGGAGATAAGGGTTTGTGATGGGTACTTGGTATGTTGACTTTTGCGTAGACTCCCCGGCAACGGCGCTAGAAATGGCTCGTTGTCGGGAGTCCAAATCTTGACTTGACCTTGCGTAAGCCTCCCCGGCAACGGCGCCAGAAATCCTTCTTGCTACCTCTTGAGTATTGCGTTGGTTTTCCCTTGAAGAGGAAAGGGTGATGCAGCAAAGTAGCGTAAGTATTTCCCTCAGTTCTTGAGAACCAAGGTACCAATCCAGTAGGAGGCCACGCACGAGTCCCTCGCACCTACACAAACAAATAAATCCTCGCAACCAACGCGATAAGTGGTTGTCAATCCCTACATGGTCACTTACGAAAGTGAGATCTGATAGATATGATAAGATAATATTTTTGGTATTTTTATGATAAAGATGCAAAGTAAAGAAAGTAAAATAAAAACGATGCTAGAAATAACATGTTGACGGGAGATTAATATGATGGAAAATAGACCCGGGGGCCATAGGTTTCACTAGTGGCTTCTCTCAAGAGCATAAGTATTTTACGGTGGGTGAACAAATTACTGCTGAGCAATTGACAGAATTGAGCATAGTTATGAGAATATCTAGGTATGATCATGTATATAGGCATCACGTCCGAGACAAGTAGACCGACTCCTGCCTGCATCTACTACTATTACTCCACACATCGACCGCTATCCAGCATGCAGCTAGAGTATTAAGTTCATAAGAACAGAGTAACGCTTTAAGCAAGATGACATGATGTAGAGGGATAAACTCATGCAATATGATATAAACCCCATCTTGTTATCCTCGATGGCAACAATACAATACGTGCCTTGCTGCCCCTACTGTCACTGGGAAAGGACACCGCAAGATTGAACCCAAAACTAAGCACTTCTCCCATTGCAAGAAAGATCAATCTAGTAGGCCAAACCAAACTGATAATTCGAAGAGACTTGCAAAGATAACCAATCATACATAAAAGAATTCAGAGAAGATTCAAATATTGTTCATAGATAAACTTGATCATAAACCCACAATTCATCGGTCTCAACAAACACACCGCAAAAAGAAGAGTACATCGAATAGATCTCCACAAGAGAGGGGGAGAACATTGTATTGAGATCCAAAAAGAGAGAAGAAGCCATCTAGCTAATAACTATGGACCCGAAGGTCTGAGGTAAACTACTCACACTTCATCGGAGAGGCTATGGTGTTGATGTAGAAGCCCTCCGTGATCGATGCCCCCTCCGGCGGAGCTCCGGAACAGGCTCCAAGATGGGATCTCACGGGTACAGAAGGTTGCGGCGGTGGAATTAGGTTTTTGGCTCCGTATCTGGTTGTTTGGGGGTACGTAGGTATATATAGGAGGAAGAAGTATGTCGGTGGAGCAACAAGGGCCCCACGAGGGTGGAGGGCGCGCCTGGGGGGTAGGCGCGCCCCCTACCTCGTGGCCTCCTGTTTGATGTCTTGACGTAGGGTCCAAGTCCTCTGGATCTCGTTCGTTCCAAAAATCACGTTCCCGAAGGTTTCATTCTGTTTGGACTCCATTTGATATTCTTTTTCTGCGAAACTCTTAAATAGGCAAAGAACAGCAATTCTGGGCTGGGCCTCCAGTTAATAGGTTAGTCCCAAAAATAATATAAAAGTGTATAATAAAGCCCAATAATGTCCAAAACAGAATATAATATAGCATGGAACAATCAAAAATTATAGATATGTTGGATACGTATCACACACCTTCCAGACCCTCTCCTTTTTCTTGGGCCCGGTTGAGAGGGGTATCCCACTTGGGCCTCATCGGAGAAGTAGGGCTTTCGGCTGCAAGCTGGTGTTGCTTCTCCTGCAGAAGGAGCGTGAACCGTTTAGGAATGTCTAGTCGGCTAGATATGGAGCTAAATGTAAGGAGGTAAAAGAGTAATTACCAGTAGTCTAATCAATTTCCTCGTGATCTGGTCCGTGTAAAAAACCTTCTTTTCCTTGTCCCACTTGTAGCGGGCCCTCATGAAGTCACGCTCCAAGGGGTTGGTGAACTTCGCGAAGGGGTCTGGGAGACCCGCGGCTTCATGTTCCGCGTCCTCCTTATCCCATTTGGGCCTTTTACCAAGGTAGCCACGGCTTCCGAGGCGATGCTTCCCCGTGTTCCTTTGCTGAAGGCTCTTGAATTTCACAGCCTTAGCCTTGGCTGCCTCGGTAGCGCAAGTGTCCTTGAACTTTTCGAACTCCTCTTCCGTAAGTGTCGGATTTTCCTCCAGAATCTTGGACAGGGTTTCCTCAGCCTCAATAGCTCGTTTCACCCTCCCTTTCCAGGAGGCCAAATCATTGCTGAACATGCCCATGGCGTGATTGTTAATCTTTTTCATCTTCGGATCATCCCACGGTTGTTCTATGTTATCATCCCGGTCGGGGAACTTGAATCTCTTGTGCAACTTCGTCAGAAGCAACTGCGTCAAATGTTCTTTACTCCTTAAGTCATCGTCGTTGATGCTCGCGCATTCCCGTAGGTTGCATCCTACTTGGTTCCCATAGCACTTGCGAGGTTCTACCGGCTCTAATGGCTAAAACTTGCCAGGTGCCATCTTTGCGATCACTAGTCGTCCAATCCCTAGTTTGTTAGGTTTTCGTATCCTCTGCTTCTTCGGCTTGTGATTTTCGGTAGCGGCATCAGCGCCGGTACCTTCCCCGCTGGTATCTTTCCCCCCCCCCGGTCTCGGCGCCGCCATCGGTCTCGGTGCCAGCACCGTTGGTGTTGATGTCGGCATCAGTACCATCATCGAGGCCGACCTGCAAACCATGCTTAGCAGTCAAATAGTCGAGGTACTCTTGTTCACCATCATAATCCATCTCGTCTGCATCTTGGTCAGAAGGCCCAGTTTCTTCGTTGTTCGACATGTTTCCTATGATTAAGTCTCCTCGTTTAATTCTAGAAGTATGAAAAAAAATGAAAAATGACATAAAAAAGAAATCTATGTTTGCCGGAATGTCGTTTCCCAGCAACTCCCAGCACTCGATATGCCTACTGTCTAGCACAAATCATGCCAAAATTCACGGAAAATTTCGGCATAACCTTTGCTAAAAAATGGACATATCGAGCGCCTGAAATTCACCGGAACGGAAATGAATCAACATTCCGGCGTAACATAGGCCACTCGGATCATTTACCCTGCACATAATCATCATTTTCCAAAAATGACAAGTCCAAATGACATGTCCAAATTCCAAACATGACATGTCCACATATCACATGTCGAGTTCAAATTTGCATATAAATTCAGCCTGCCTAAATTCAGCCTACCTAAATTTGCTTTAACAAGGGATGTTGATTTGGACAATTGCTTAAATGTTGCCTTTTCTTTTAACTACAATGGCTTAAACCTAAATTTATGTCCTATTTTAAAACCTAGCTAAATTCATAACTAAATAGATAACCTAATTAACCTACTTCCCTAACTAAAACCTAAGTAAATTAACCGAAGAACCCTAGCTAGCAGAGAGAGGAGGAGCGCTGGGGGGGGGTTACAGAGGGTGCATGGGCGAGGAGGCAGGCCCGACGACGGCCGAGGTTGGGAGGGGAGGAAGCAGAGGGAGGCTTGGCGCATCGGCGTCGGGGGCGAGCGCCGGGGTCGGGCGAGCGCCGGGGTCGGAGCCGAGGCCGGGGTCGGGTCGGGGGTGAGCACCGGGGTCGGGGCCGGGCGCTGGGGTCGGGGGCGAGCGCCGGGGCGCGGCGAGGGCAGGGTCCCGGTGGTGCAACGGGGAAGAGAGAGTGGGGATTTGGGGGGAAAAGAGGTGGGATGAAGCAGAGAGAGTGAGGATTTTGGGTTAAGTGGACGTAGTAGTAGCGCGTTTAGAGCAAACGTGCTACTTCTATTACAGGCAGCTATAGCGGTTTTATATGGAAACCGCTACTGCTATCTTGACTAGCTGTAGCTCTTTTTCAGTAAAGCGCTACTGCTATAACCAGTTTCCCTTTTTCTTTTCCTTTATTTTCTCTCACTTTTTTTTCTGAGAGCAGTGAACGAAGGGAAGGCGATATATATTGCATCATTTGACGGTTAAATATGTATACAAAATAGGAACATATATATTACATCATTGGACCCATGCATAATAATGACTAAGTGTGTATACAAAATAGGAACATATATATATATATATATATATATATATATATATATATATATATATATATATATATATATATATATATATTACATCATTTGACCGATAACATACGATTCCTCAGCGTTGACGTTTTCGTTTTTGAGTCAGCTTCTTTCCCTTCTTGTTCGTTGAAGAATAATTGAGCCCCTCATTGTGACTTTGCCTTTTCCATGGAGTACGATTTTTCTTAGGTAATGTAGTATTGATTCTTGTTTTGACATATACTTCATCATCATCGTCATCTTCCCTCATTGGGTTGCCGTACTGATCGTAGTCTTCCTTGTTGGCGACTCCATCCATTCCAATGATGTTCCTTTTGCCTCTCCTCATGACAACACGGCTGGGATTGCACGGGTCGGTTATGAAGAAGCATTGTGTCACGTGCTTAGCGTGTACCCATAGCTCGTTTTTTCCGATAGCGTTCACGGTAGCGCTCTTGGCGTCGCGTATAGTCATGGTAGTGAAATTCCGGTTTTCTCTTTCGACATTCTTAGCCCATCTGACACGAAACATCGTCGTGTTGTGCAGTCCAGTGTAGTCAAGCTCCCAGATCTCCTCGACCCTTCCGTAAAATCTTTCAGTTGCGCCGTTGTCGCTGCCGGTCATGCATTCCATCGTCACCCCTGAGTTCTGATCATCACTGTCCATATCTTTGGCCTCCGTGTAGAACGTGTATCCGTTGATATCGTATGCCTGATAGGTTACGAGGTTGGGCGAGGGGCCATGTGCTAAGGCGTATATGAGCAATCCGTCCTTAGAGCCCTCCTCCGGGGGATTAGCAATAATATGCTCTTCGAACCAATGCAGGAAAGTGGAGTTGTGCTCTCTAGTAACTTCGGCGTCCGTCCTGCATACCCCCCGGTCACGATACTTCTTTGTGAAATGCCA
This sequence comes from Aegilops tauschii subsp. strangulata, assembly GCF_002575655.3. Lineage (NCBI taxonomy): Eukaryota > Viridiplantae > Streptophyta > Magnoliopsida > Poales > Poaceae > Aegilops > Aegilops tauschii. The sequence goes on from NC_053039.3 coordinate 367,664,521, forward strand.
CGAAAGGATCTACCTCATCTAGATGTTGTAGCACTACCAAGTTTGCTCTGTCAAAGTCGCTGCGTCGATCTAAGTATGCCACGTGCAGTTCCCTGCGACCGTTGGAGTGACCTTCTCCTTCGAGCCTCCCATCGTGCTTGTTAACGGGCAAACCAACACTAACACCAGGCGGCTGCAGGTCTGTGCCATATAGAAAATTCTCGCAGAAAGAGATTCACTCTTGTGTCAGATAGCCCTGGACGATGCTTCCATCCGGACGGGACATGTTACGAACGAACCCTTTGATGATCCCATTCATCCTCTCAAACGGCATCATGTTGTGCAGAAATGACAGCCCCAGGTCTATTATGTCGTCCACAATATGGACACACAGATGCACCATCACGTCAAAGAGCGCGGGCGGGAAGTACATCTCAAGCTCATTCAGTATCACAACAATCTCTTCCTGTAGCCTTCAGAGCTGCTTCAGACTGATCGACTTTCGAGAGATGACGTCGAAAAAGTTGCAGAGACCAATAAGCGTGTCACGGACGTGCTTGTCCATTATCCCTCTAAGGGCAACAGGTAGTATCTGCGTCATCATCACATGACAGTCATGGGACTTCATCCCGCTGAACCTTTTCTTGTCCGTGTCTAGATATCTGCTTATCTTGCCACAGTAACCAGAACTAACTTTGACTCCGGTAAGGCACTTAAAGAATTGACCGATCTCAGCCTGACTTAAGGTGAAGCAAGAAGGGGGGCAATAATCCTCTTTCTTTATTTTCTTGCCCTTCTTCTCCCGTGCCTCTGTCTCCGTCTCTGTCTCGTCTGACATTTTACGGGGCGGCATGTGCAGATCTTCCCTGATTTTCAAATCTTGCAAGTCTTTTCTTGCCTTCGGCCCATCCTTGGTCTTATCCGGCATGTTCATTAGTGTCGCGAGCAAGCTCTCAAGGACATTCTTACATATATGCATTTGATCAAGGCCATGAGGTGTATCGAGTTTGTGCCAGTACTCCAAGTCCCAGAACACAGACCTCCTCTTCCATAACTTCAGCAGCGGCTCCGGCGCCTTTTTCATCGTCTTTCCCGGCGCGGGGCACTCCTTCCAGTTTTTCAACAGCTCATCGATTTCGGCACCGCTCCGCTTACGTGGAGGTCCTCGATGCTTAGCGTGACCATTGAATAGATCTCCACGGTTTCTCCACGGGTCGTCCCGTTCGAGCCATCTTCGAGGCCCCATGTACACGATTTTCCCAGACCCGCCATCTTTCCTTGACGTTAGCTGCTGAGATGTCGTATCATCCATGCACCGCGTGCATCCGCAATATCCATGGCACACCTGGCCTGCGACATTCTGGGGACATTTCTTCCCGGCCTTCTTGTATCGAGAAGCATTGCACACCGGACAACTTGTTTTTTCCGCGTGCTCCTTCCGATAAATTATTGCAATCATTGATGCATGCATGGTATCTAACGTGTGGTATATCAAGAGGGCACACGATCTTCTTGGCCTCATCAACACTAGTAGGACATAGATTCCCCGCGGGAAGAACATCCTTTAGGTACTTGAGATGCTCATCGAGGCTAGTGTCGGTCCATTTGTTTTTAGCCTTCGTCTTCAGGAGTTGGAGCGTGAACTCAAGCGGGTCACCTCAGGATTGCAACCATCATACAATGGAGTGTTCGAGTCTACCACCAGTTGCTCCAGCTTAGCCTCCTCTCTAGAAGAAGCTCTCTCAGTACTCGTCTCCTTGCGAAGTAGTGCTTGAACATGAGGGTCCCGCACGATTGAACTTAGTATCGAAGAACTCTGCTGCGTGGAGTCCACGTCGTTCTCTCCGCCGCCATGTCCGGCCCCTTCTCCTCCGCCATGTCCGGCCCCTTCTCCGCCGCCATGTCCGGCCTCTTCCTCGCCGCCATGTCCGGCCTCTTCCTCGCCGCCATTATCGATCATCTCTTCGTCTTGCCCCGTGTCATCATTGCCTGCCCCGTCGGCGTCCACAACATCGTCATCCTCATCTTCAATTATCCACTGAGTATAGCCATCCATGAAACCAGTCATGAGCAAGTGCGCTTTGACACGACCATCGTCATAGGGGTCGAGCCAAACTATTCCTTTGCATTTTCGACATGGACATAAAACCTCTGTCAGGTTATTTTCTTTCATGTCCTGCACCGCCGACCGCAACCACCTGTCCACCATCGTTCCACTGACCATCATGAACATCTGCACGGTAATAATAAAAAAATTGATTATAAAAATGCATGCATGCATCAAAGTCATACAAAAATTTGGCATGACCTTCCCTAAAAATAGGACATATATAGATCTAGAGTTTGCCCAGAATTCGCCGAAACGGAAATAAATCGACATTTCGGCAAAACATAGGCAACTCAAAAGCACAAGGCGTCAACTCATGCCACACACACAATTTCCATCATATTGCCCAATTATCATATCACACACACATACACATATTTCCATTTTGCAAAAGCATGAAATTTTAATCACCTCTATCTCGAGATCGAGCACACGGTGGCGATGATGATGTAGGGAGATCAACAGTGCACAAAGCTCTTCTTGACAAAGATAGATCTAATTAGGGGGCAAATAGGTCACTTGACTAAATGCTATATCTACCTAGCTAGTTAATTTGGGAGGAGACAACTTCAACTAGTGGAGGGGGAAGGAAAAGGATAAAGGAGATGCATTAATGGGGGTGGTGTAGTTAGCTAGGAGTAATGAAGAGAGAGAAAGGTAGGAGGGAGAGTAATGGGGGGAGAAGTCTTGAGGAAGAAGAAGAGTGAGAGAGGGAGGATGTGGGAGGTAGGGGAAAGGGAGGAGAGGGGATGGGGGAGGGGAGGACGGGTGGGGAGAGGTGGTGGGGTACTGCGCCTAGCAGTAGCACGGGTGGAAAAGCGCGCTACTACTAAGGGTGTAGCAGCAGCGCGCTTTTCTCACACGCGCTACTGCTAAACGGGCCAACCGTGTGGACAATTTCAAAATTAGCAGCAGCGACGTGACTAAAAAGCGCGCTGCTACTATTGCTTTAGCAGTAAACTTAGGTTGTTGGGTACTATCGGTACATTTTTGTAGCAACGCGGTTTATCCATCACGCGCTAATGCTAAATTTTCATCAGCAGCGCGCTTTTCCTACCATCACTACTGCTAATTAGCAGTAGCACCTCTTTTTGTGCCGCGCTGCTGCTAGGATTCTGTGTATAAGGTTTTCCCTAGTAGTGAAAGGGTTGCTCTCAAATGACAAGTGTCAAGTTCTCTCTAGAGAAGCCAACCAACAAGTGGTTGTTGAGGGGTGGCTATTTATAGCCAGGGAGCGCCCCGACATGAAATGTCAAAATGCCCTTTCAGACATGATCGTTGTCAGGATAAGGATCCACTCGACAGCTGGCATGCGGTGCAACAACAGTCAGAAAAAAATGAAATCTCAATTTCATCAGGGCACTCAATTTCCTCATGATAGGCAGATCGCACCGGCGAAGTCCTAACTCCTTAGCCTGACTAAATTCGTCAGCGACCAAATGAACTTCGTCACTGTCGCTAGCAAAGTTGTCAGCTATTCCGGAGGTTTCCAAAGGCTTCACCCGAAGAGGCAAGCATATGTATATGTTTGAGCATCACATTGGAAATATGAGATGTGGTTCACCTAGACCACATTTAACAGTACGGTTTTTCCTGTGACTCAAATAAGAAGAAAAGAAACTATGAAAACAAAGTCTTCAAGCTTCAAATTTTTCACATCAATTTCTTCAGAGGCCGTACCAATTTCTTCACTTGAAGAAATACATTTTTAGGGGTCGTCTTACGTCGGTTAAACCAAATTTTCATGGACTATAACTCATGTGTATACTCACAAACACATTAGTCCCTCAACCTATTTGTCTTCAATACTCCAAAACCACTAAGGGGGCACTTGATGCACTTACAATCTCCCCTTTTGGTGATTGATGAAAAATTGGTTTAGTTTTCAGTGGGAATAAATAATGGAAGTGTAAGAACACAGTCTGAAGAAATTGGTTAAATGATATAGAGGAACTCTCGCTAAAGATGTGCATATTGATCAATTTTCTTTCGAATGCAAATGCATATGGCAGGTTGGAATTGTGGAGATCCCCCCCTATATCTTGGAATCCAATCATGCATGATTATAAGATATTGAAGAATTTGAATGCTTGAAGAGAATTGCTGTCAGATGAAATACATCATGCATGAGCATATATCATTAAGGATCACGACATGCAGATAAAGTGTAGCAAAAGAGTCAGACCACCAACAGTTATTAAGTTACAACTCGATCATAAAACACAGCAAATAAAACCGAGAGTTGCAACTTAAGCAAAAACGGCCTAATATATAGACCCACTTGAAGACAAACTCAAATTTCTCCTCCCTTGTCATCAAATGGACCAAAAGGAGACGAAACCGAGTACTAACGCCCCTGAAGAATATCATCTTGAGGAATTCGGAGTAGTGTCAGCGTTGGTGTTAGGGTCGCGCGAAGCAGAAGGGTCAGCAACAGTGTCATCAACCTCTTCAGTTGCATCAATTGAGCGTGAAGGAGACACTGAGCTTGGGACAAGCTGAGGAACTTGAACTTTCTTGTACTTCTTCTTGGGCAGATACGACTAATGTCGCTTGAAACTGCGTCGGTATTTCCCCAAAGAGGAAGGGATGATGCAGTACAGCTACGGTAGGTATTTCCCTCAGTTATGAAACCAAGGTATCAAGCCAGTAGGAGAAACAAGCAACACTATGTAACTGGTACATGCACACAAATAACAAATACTTGCAACCCAACGCATAAGAGGGGTTCTCAATCCCTCCTAGGAAACAACGCCAGAAATTGGTAAGTTGACGGGAGACGGTTTGATCCTCCCTGGTAAAAAGATAGATAAATTTGTGCTAGATTGGATAAATAGCTCTCGATAAAACGTGAAAATAAAATAAGTAATAAAAGTGCAGCAAGGTATTTTTGTTTTGTTGGAATAATAGATCTGAAAATAAAAGAGGATAAAAATAGATCTCAAAGCAAATATGATAAAGAATAGACCCGGGGGCCGAAGATTTCACTAGTGGCTTGTCTCGAGAAAATAGCATATGGTGGGTAAACAAATTACTGTTGTGCAATTTATAGAAGATCGAATAATTATGACGATATCCAAGGCAATGATCAATATATAGGCATCACGTCCAATATTAGTAGACCGACTCCTGCCTACATCTACTACTATTACTCCACACATCAACCGCTATCCAGCATGCATCTAGTGTACTAAGTTCATGGAGAAACAGAGTAATGCAATACGAACGATGGCATGATGTAGACAAGATCTATTCATGTAGGAATATACCCCATTTTGTTTCCCTTAATAGCAACGATACATGCGTGTCTTGCTGCCCCTTCTGTCACTGGGAAAAAACACCGCAAGATCGAACCCATCACAAAGCACCTCTTCCCATGGCAAGAAAAATCGATCTAGTTGGCCTAACTAAACCAAATATTCGAAGAAGAAATACGAGGCCATAAATAATCATGCATATAAGAGATCAAAGAAGACTCAAATAATATTCATGGATATAGATCTGATCATAAACTCAAGGTTCATCGGATCCCAACAAACACACCGCAAAAAAGAGTTACATCAAATATATCTCCAAGAGACCATTGTATTGAGAATCAAAAGAGAGAGAGGAAGCCATCTAGCTACTGCCTACGGACATGTAGGTCTATGGTGAACTACTCACGCATCATCGGAGAGGCACCAATGAGGATGACGAAACCCTCCGTGATGGTGTCTAGATTGGATCTCGTGGTTTTGGAACTTGCGGCGGCTAGATTGTGTTTCGTCGACTCCCCTACACTACTAGGAAAAGGCCTACTAGTGGCGCACCAGTTTTGCCTACTAATGGCGCACTACTGGTGCGCCACTAGTATTTTTTACTAATGGCGCACCACTGGTGCGCCATTAGTATAGGCCACGGTGCGCCATTACTATCTGACTTAGTAATGGCGCACCACATAGAAGTGCACCATTAGTAACAAATTTTTTTCAAATATTTTTTCAGAATATTTTTTTTCAATTTTTTTTGTTTTTTTCTTAATCTCGGGTCACTATGGCTTAATCTCGGGTCAATATGCTTAATCTCAAATCAAATCACACTAAGTGGTCAAACTTCCCGGAAGGTCACCCATCCTCACACTACTCTAGCCCGAGCACGCTTAACTTCGCAGTTCTATCCAACCCCAGCACCACCTCACTTAATAGCTACTTGTTGATATATCTATCATATCAATCCTATTAAACCTTGTTGATGTCTAGGACTTTGTTCATATTCATGAGTATGATGAAATTTTGAAAAATATTTCAAACTTCCCTGTCATATTACGAATCATTTTTTGAAAAAAAATTCCAAAAAAAAAATTCAAAACCAATTTTTTTCTGTTACTAGTGGCGCACTAGTAAGTTTGAAATTTTTTGCGCCACTAGTAACAGAAAAAAAATTGGTTTTGAAACATCACCTACATTTGCATGAAAAAAAATTGGTTTTAACAAGTTGATACGAACTCAGAAAAATGTAAATAAGATATCAGGATGTTCAGAAACATCACCTACATTTGCATGTAATTTTTATTCATGAAAAAAATATTGTTTATACCTTTTTATTTTTAATAATGTTAATAACATTAATTAACTCAGGTAGTTGAAAGGGTGCGTTTGTCATGAATGCAAATGATATGCACATAAAGGTAATGTTTATCTGAACATTTTTATATCTTATTTGCATTTTTCTGAGTTCATATGAATTAGTTATGAATTTTCAAAGTTTTGGTCAAACGGTCAAAGGGCATTCGAGGGACCTCGATGGAAAAAGTAAGGGCAAAACTGAGCAAGCTCGAAAAGTAAGGGCAAAACCCGTGGGTAGGAACCAACTAGGGGTAAAAATGTAATTGTCCCTTGTTCATTAGGTGTGCAATAGCCTGAGTATATATAATCAGGGATCTCGAAGGCAGTTTGTTCCTCCTTCCTTATTCCTACCCTCTAAGGGTTTTTATCATTTGCCATTTTCTTCAACTGAGGAATTTGAACTCTTGATGACTCTGAAGAAGTTTGAAGATTTTCCTCAAGCAATGATGTAAATGAATTAATTTGATGAGAACCTAGAGATTAGTCAGCAGACATGTGTACCTGTGAATAGAGTATAGTTGTGAGGAAATTGGGAAGAGTCACATGCATTCTCAGATGTTTTAAAAAAACCAGTTGAGGAAATCGACCCTTATCGTCTTGTAGAAATTCACTAAGTGTTCTTGACTTGGATTCCAAAGTTGTACAGATTGAAGAAATTGAACAAATGAGGAATCTCACAGTTAAGCATAACTTAGATGAAATATGCAAGACTGGCCAAAAGGATGTGCTGAAGAATTTGGAAGTTGAAGTAAAAACAGCTCTTGAAGAATTTTAGGTACTGAAGAGATCAAAGTGGGCAGCAAAAGTGAAATTTTAATTACCCCAAGGACGTACTTGATGAACTGGATGACGAAACAAAGGAAATCGTCAGCTCAGATCTTTCGTGACCTAACTCAGTGACAAAAGCAGCTACGGCGGCAGCTGAGGTGAAGAAATCCGTGGCCGGCGCAAGTACGTCGACGAAGAAGTCAAGGCACTGAAGCTTTTCTTCTTCGGTGGCGATGAAATCCAGCGGCAGCGCTAGGGTTCGGGAGTGAGAGGGACTAGAGCGAGGGAGCGAAGTGATTTAGGGTTGACGAGGTCAAGCCCTTATATCGGCGCGGTAAAAACCGAGCGGTCCAAATTTTTTGGACGGATAAGCCCCTGGCATTTCGCATCTCCGTGACACGCATCATACATGCGATATGGATGATTTTATCCATGCATCGGATGCGCGGGATTAAGTTACTGTGGCAACCGCCAAAATTTTGATTTGAAAATTTTAAAATGTGTTCGCAATTTCTTCAGCTGTCAAGGACACACTGAAGACTTTGAACGGTGTCAAGTAGAATGCACATGGAGAAGTTGTGAAGACTTTCCAACACTTTTGTCAAGAATGCAAATGGCATGCACATATAGGTGATGTTTTTCTGAACATTTTGATATCTTATTTGAATTTTTCTGAGTTAGTATGAATATGTTATGAAGTTTTCAAAATGACAGTCAAACGGTCCTGAATGTGCTTCATCCTTGAGTGTTGCACAGGGTTGTTGGCGATCTTGATAGCACTCTCATTGTCACAGTAGGGAGGGACTTTCTTCATGTTGACGCCATAGTCCTTGAGGGAATGCTTCATCCATAGCAGAACAGAGCAACAAGCACTAGCTGTAATGTACTCAATCTCTACTGTGGAAAGTGAGACATTGTTCTGCTTCTTTGAGGACCAACAGACAAGAGATCGTCTGAAGAAGTGACATGTGCCTGATGTATACTTGTGATCCACACGATCTCCAGAAAATCCAGCTAGATCAAAAGATGAGCCCTTGGGGTACTATAATCCAAGCATTGGTGTGTGAGCTAAATATCGAAGAATTCGCTTCACAGCCTAATGGTGTGATTCCTTTGGTGTCGCTTGAAATCAGGCACACATGCAAATGCTAAACGTAATATCTGGCCTAGATGCACATAGGTAAAGCAGCGAACCAATGATGGAGTGATATACTTTCTGATCGAATTCTTTACCATTTTCGTTAGTGCAGAGTTGGCCATTTGTAGGCATCAGAATTTTGAGGCCTTTGCAGCCTTGCATGCCGAATTTCTTCAGGTGGTCTTTGAGGTATTTCTCTTGAGAAATGAAGATGCCATTGGATTGTTGAGGAATTTTAAGACGAAGGAAGAATTTCAATTCTCCCATCATAGGCATCTGATATTCTTCACGCATCATATATGCAAATTCGTCACTGTAAAGCTTGTTAGTGCAACCAAAGATAATATCATCAATATATGTTTGGCATATGAACAGTTCACCATCATAAGATTTGGTGAAAGAGTTGGGTCAAGTGAAGCAGGTTTGAAACCCTGTTTCTTCAGGAATTCCTTTAGTGTGTCATACCAAGCCCTTGGGGGGCTAGTGCTTGGATCTGGTCATCTTTCCAGACTCACAAGCACCACAGATATGATCTTTGACGAATTTGACACCCTCAGCGCCAATGATAGTTGATATGCCTCTTCTTGACGAGTGTGCTCAAATTCCTCATGCCCGGATGTCCAAGTCGTCGATGCCATAGCCAGCACTCTGAAGCTCTTGCCAATAGACATGTGTCCGGCTGGGGACCTAGAGAGAAATCTACAATATAGAAATCACCTCCTAAAGCCTTCGAAGACTTTGGATTTGTCAGATTCCATTAGCATGATGTATCTATATTTGCCAAAGATGACAATCTTATCAAGATCACAAAGCATTGAGACAGACATGAGGTTGTATCCAAGTGACTCGACAAGCATCACCTTTTCCATGTGTCGATCCTTCAAGATTGCAACCTTACCTAGATCCAATACCTTGGTTTTGCCTTTCTCAGCGTACATGATATGCTTCAAATGAGACGGAGTGAGGGGAGCATCTTTTAGGAGATTCCTATCACAAGTCATGTGATTCGTGCATCCACTGTCCAGGACCCATTCAGTGGCTTTAGGTGTGTCATCATGTAGAAGCATTAGTCTGACTTACAAATTCATATACTTCAGAGTGAAGAATATGATGATCAATTTTGTCTGTGCATTTCATCACAAAACATAACTAGAAGCATAGGCAATGTGTGAAATAAAAGATTTATTTCATCATGTTTAGCTTGCATCCCAACAAGCACTTGTCAGGTCTTCAGCAAATTAATCAAACATTTATTGTTGTCTGAAGACATGACCCTGCAGAAGAGATTAGTTCTTGTTCTTCTTAACCACCCACATTTGAATGGGTGGCTGAGAAGCAAGGTAACGCAGTGCATTGATAGAGAATTTAGGCACTGAAGAATATGCATTTCTATTCATAGGGTGTTATAGTACTCAAATGAATATGCAGAGAAATTCTTCGAAGAATTTGTGAACATAGCGGTTCAAAGAATAATGCACATATTCATCAGATCGTTGTTTGTTTCACTGTGAAACAGAAGCATTAGAGCATCTCCAGCCGTTCGGCCCCCAGGGGCTTGAAAAAGCGCACCTGGGGGCGCGCCGGCGAAAATATCGGCATGGGGGAGGTCGGTTTCCTAACGCCGATTTTTGAAATATAAACACGTCCAAAACACGACACATTTCGGCCAAACCAGGTGATTTTCATTAATGTTTGTACATAATAAAAACATAACAAAAAAACTAAAAAACATTTAGAACTAGTACGGCCGCCCTACAGGCCGAAGAACGCGCCGAAGGCACTATAGTCGTCGTCGTCACCGCCGTCGTCGGCCTCCTCCTTCTTCAAGCCGCTGCCGTCCTTGCTGCATCCCTGCCCTGCATCGCCTTGGCGGACGGGCTTGGTTGGCAGCGGTGGTGCGTCATCGTCACTGTCCTCGAGGACAATGACAACGCCCTTGTCGCTGCCACGGCACCGGGCGGCGATCTCCTCGAGGGCGCGGCGTTGGTGCTCCATCTCCAGCTTGACATAGTCCTCATGGGCCCAATTGAGGGCGGCCTCATCGGCGGCGGCCATGTCGTCGTGCTCGTTCTTGACGGGGACAAGCTCCGGCTCCGTCTTGGGCTTGACGAGGCGGGAGGAGGAGGAACCACGGCCGCCCTCGCTGGCGTCCCCACGGGCTCGGCCTTGACACGGGCGAACGGCGGTGAGCCGGTGGAGAGGGAGGAGGAGGACGACGACGAAGCCGCCATGCGCCTCGGCCACCAAATGTCGCCGCTCCGGCGGGGGACAGACACTCGGGCCGCCGGGTACTGGAGTGGCGGCTCGTTGCCACCCTCGAGGTGCTCGAGGACGAAATGTAATGTCTGCTCGGGGACGCCCCACACCAGGATGCGGTCGTCGGCGTTGTGGCGCCCCCTCACCAGCGTGTTGTTGGTGGAGGCGACCTGCTGCTCGTGGCGGCGTTGGAAGTACGCCACCCAGCTTGCGTGGTTGTTGGTGGCGTACTCCGGGCAGCCGTGCACCTCCTCCGGCATGGACGCTCGGACGCGCGCTATCTCGCCGTGGAAGTGGTCGGGGTCGGGCTGCGGGGGGACTGGGACGCCTCCGGCGCTGAGCTTCCACCGCCCCGGTGCGTGCATGTTAGGCGGCGCCGGGTAGTTGGCATCATGGAGGAGGTATGCCTCCCACTCGTGCAGGGTGCGGTGGCCGAAGCCGTTAGCCGCCGCACCGTCACCGGGGAGACGTTCACCCGTCGGAGGCTGGTGGCGGGGGAGAGAGATGGGATGGGGCACCGACGATGAGAGAGAGAGGGACTGCGGGGCAAAGGAGAGTGCGTCCACCAGTGAGGAGGGGTGGCTTTTTATAGCCGTCCGGGGCCGTAAACGTGTGTGTATGCATGGCGGGAGGGAAATGGCGGGTCGCTGGGGAATCTGCGGAAGGCTGACCGGCGGCAGCCTTGGCTTTGATTCCCGCGGGAAAACAAGGCGACGAGGACGACGATGCGCTGTGTGTCGCTGACTCGGCGGTCCCATCGAGCTTTCGCACCAAAAACACTTCCCCCGGCGCCCCCGGGCGCCTCCCAGTGCGCCGAGTTCAGCCTGGGTCTGCCGGCGCCAATTTCGGGCCGAACCGGTGAAAATTGAGCTTCTAGGGGCATGACTGGACTGTATTTTTAGCGCCGGCGCTAAAAAATGGCCTTGGGGCCTGTTGGGGCGCGGTTGGAGATGCTCTTAGCACGACCATACGTGGTTTTTGACCATTTGACGACTTTGGTGCATGTGAAGAATTTTCCATGGGATGTTTCTTCTTCATAAGTGATATCATGATGAAATTCACTTGCAGACTTTCCAGAAAGCTTTTGGGCACCCAGATTTTCTTCACTAGGGAACCATTCCTGGAATTAGTACCAACAATTCTGGCAAATACTTCACCAGTCTTATTTTTGAATAGTTCATAGTTGGAGTCAGATGACTCATCTGAAGAATATGAAGTATGATAGTTGTAACCACATAAAGTGGATGGATCAACTCGATGTCCTTTTACAGCAACCCATGTGGTTTTGTACATGCCTGTGAGTTTGGTGCCCTTTGAGACTTTTGTACATGCCTGTGACATACAATTCCTTCAACCCTGCATTTCCATCGCTAACACCTGTGGTCTCCTCACATGAGGGGGTTGAAACCACAGAAACATTTGAAAATATTGCAGTAACTAAAGTATTTGAACATTCAGTGAAAGAATTTGTATTTTCACATTCTAGGCATTTTAAGCATGGTGCAACAAATTCTTCCTGGGCGGTACTCATCTGTTGAGCGAGTAATGAATCATTCTCTTTCTGAAGATCATCATGAGACGCTCTCAGCTTCTCGAGATCTTGCTTCCTTTGAAGAAATTCATAGGACAACTTCTCGTGTTTGGCTGAGAGGGGCACATGACGACTTTCACATTCATTATACTTTCACTAAAGATGTCGGAGTTCTTCAAACAAACTTTGACAATGATACATTTCCTCATCTAACAGATCACCGCTTTTGTCTAGCACTTTTTGCATATTTTCCTAGCAGATTGTTGTTCACTTGCAATCTTAGCAAGTTTCTTATAGCTAGGTTTAGCTTCACACTCAGAGTCGTGCAACCTCTTGAGCACTGCGTTGGTTTTCCCTTGAAGAGGAAAGGGTGATGGAGCAAAGTAGCGTAAGTATTTCCCTCAGTTTTTGAGAACCAAGGTATCAATCCAGTAGGAGACTACACGCAAGCCGCCTCGTACCTACACAAACAAATAAGAACCTTGCAACCAATGCGATAAAGGGGTTGTCAATCCCTTCACGGCCACTTGCAAAAGTGAGATCTGATAGAGATAATAAGATAAATATTTTTGGTATTTTTTATGATATAGATTGAAAGTAAAGATTGCAAAGTAAAATAGATTGGAAACTTATATGATGGAAAATAGACCCGGGGGCCATAGGTTTCACTAGTGGCTTCTCTCAAGATAGCATAAGTATTATGGTGGGTGATCAAATTACTGTCGAGCAATTGATAGAAAAGTGCATAATTATGAGAATATCTAGGCATGATCATGTATATAGGCATCACGTCCGCGATAAGTATACCGAAACGATTCTGCATCTACTACTATTACTCCACACATCGACCGCTATCCAGCATGCATCTAGAGTATTAAGTTCATAAGAACAGAGTAACGCATTAGGCAAGATGACATGATGTAGAGAGATAAACTCAAGCAATATGATATAAACCCCATCTTTTTTCCTCCCTGGACACAATACAATGCGTGCCTTGCTGCCCCTGCTGTCACTGGGAAAGGACACCGCAAGATTGAACCCAAAGCTAAGCACTTATCCCATTGCAAGAAAGATCAATCTAGTAGGCCAAACCAAACTGATAATTCGAAGAGACTTGCAAAGATAACAAATCATACATAAAAGAATTCAGAGGAGATTCAAATATTGTTCATAGATAATCTTGATCATAAACCCACAATTCATCGGATCTCGACAAACACACCGCAAAAAGAATTACATCGAATAGATCTCCAAGAAGATCAAGGAGAACTTTGTATTGAGATCCAAAGAGAGAGATGAAGCCATCTAGCTAATAACTATGGACCCGAAGGTCTGTGGTAAACTACTCACACATCATCGGAGAGGCTATGGTGTTGATGTAGAAGCCCTCCGTGATCGATTCCCCCTCCGACGGAGCGTCGGAAAGGCCCCAAGATGGGGTCTCACGGGTACAGAAGGTTGCAGCGGTGGAAATAGGGTTTCGTGGTGCTCTCAGATGTTTTCGGGGTATATGTGTATATATAGGCGAAAGAAGTCGCTCAGGTGAGCCACGAGGGGCCCACAAGGGTGGGGGGCATGCCTACCCCCCTGGGCGCGCCCTCCTGCCTTGTGGCCTCCTCGTTTCTTTCTTGACGTCCACTCCAAGTCTCCTGGATTGCGTTTGTTCAAAAAATCACTCTCCCGAAGGTTTCCTTCCGTTTGGATTCTGTTTGATATTCCTTTTCTGCGAAACACTGAAATAGGCAAAAACAGGAATTTGCACTGGGCCTTTGGTTAGTAGGTTAGTACCAAAAATAATATAAAAGTGTATAATAAAGCCCATTAAACATCCAAAACAGATAATATAATAGCATGGAACAATCAAAAATTATAGATACGTTGGAGACGTATCAAGCATCCCCAAGCTTAAGTCCTGCTCGTCCTCTAGTAGGTAAATGATAAAAACAGAATTTTTGATGTGGAATGCTACCTATATATTTTCTATGTAATTTTCTTTATTATGGCATGAATGTTCAGATCCGAAAGATTCAAGATAAAAGTTTAATGTTGACATAAAAATAATAATACTTCAAGCATACTACCTAAGCAATTATTTCTTCTCAAAATAACATGGACAAAGAAAGTTTATCCCTACAAAATCATATAGTTTGGTCATGCTCCATTTTCGTCACACAAGAATGCTCTGATCATGCACAACCCCGATGACAAGCCAAGCAATTGTTTCATACTTTAGTAATCTCAAACTTTTTTCAACTTTCACGCAATACATGAGCGTGAGCCATGGACATAGCACTATGGGTGGAATAGAGTATAATGATGGGGATTATGTGGAGAAGACAAAAAAGGAGAAAGTCTCACATTGACGCGGCTAATCAACGGGCTAGGGAGATGCCCATCAATTGATGTCAATGCAAGGAGTAGGGATTGCCATGCCACGGATGCACTAGAGCTATAGATGTGTGAAAGCTCAACAAAAGAAACTAAGTGGGTGTGCATCCAACTTGCTTGCTCACGAAGACCTAGAGCATTTGAGGAAGTCCATTGTTGGAATATACAAGCCAAGTTCTATAATGAAAAACTCACACTAGTATATGAAAGTGACAAAACAAGAGACTCTCTATCATAAAGATCATGGTGCTACTTTGAAGCACAAGTGTGGAAAAAAGGATAGTAGCATTGTCCCTTTTTATTTTTTTTCTCTTTTTTGGGGCCTTTTTTGGCCTTTCTTCTTATTTTATTTTTTTATTTGGGACAATGCTCTATTAAAGATGATCATCACACTTCTATTTATTTACAACTCAATGATTACAACTCGATACTAGGACAAAATATGACTCTATATGAATGCCTCCGGCGGTGTACCGGGATGGGCAATGAATCAAGAGTGACATGTATGATGAATTATGCATGGTGGCTTTGCCACAAATACGATGTCAACTACATGATCATGCAAGGCAATATGACAATGATGAAGCGTGTGATAATAAATGAAACGGTGGAAAGTTGCATGGCAATATATCTCGGAATGGCTATGGAAATGCCATAATAGGTAGGTATGGTGGCTGTTTTGAGGAAGATATAAGGAGGTTTATGTGTGATAGAGCGTATCGTATCACAGGGTTTGGATGCAACGGCGGAGTTTTCACCAACTCTCAAGGTGAGAAAGGGCAATGCACGGTACCGAAGAGGCTAGCAATGATGGAAAGGTGAGAGTGCGTATAATCCATGGTCTCAACATTAGTCATAAAGAACTCACATACTTATTGCAAAAATCTACAAGTCATCAAAAACCAAGCATTACGCGCATGCTCCTAGGGGGATAGATTGGTAGGAAAAGACCATCGCTCGTTCCCGACCGCCACTCATAAGGATGACAATCAAAGAACACCTCATGTTTCAAATTTGTTACACAACGGTTACCATACGTGCATGCTACGGGACTTGCAAACTTCAACATAAGTATTTCTCAAATTCACAACTATTCAACTAGCATAACTCTAATATTACCATCTTCATATCTCAAAACAATCATCAAGTATCAAACTTCTCATAGTATTCAATGCACTTTTTATGAAAGTTTTATTATACCAATCTTGGATGCCTATCATATTAGGACTAATTTTATAGCCAAAGAAAATTACCATGCTTTTCTAAAGGACTCTCAAAATAATATAAGTGAAGCATGAGAGATCAATAATTTCTATAAAATAAAACCACCACCGTGCTCTAAAAGATATAAGTGAAGCACTAGAGCAAAATTATCTAGCTCAAAAGATATAAGTGAAGCACATAGAGTATTCTAATAAATTCCGATTCATGTGTGTCTCTCCCAAAAGGTGTGTACAGAAAGGATGATTGTGGTAAACTAAAAAAATCAAAAACTCAAATCATACAAGACGCTCCAAGCAAAACACATATCATGTGGTGAATAAAAATATAGCATCAAGTAAAGTTACCGATAGACGAAGACGAAAGAGGGGATGCCTTCCGGGGCATCCCCAAGCTTAGGCTTTTGGTTGTCCTTGAATTTTACCTTGGGGTTCCTTGGGCATCCCCAAGCTTAGGCTCTTGCCACTCCTTATTCCATAATCCATCAAATCTTTACCCAAAACTTGAAAACTTCACAACACAAAACTCAACAGAAAATCTCATGAGCTCCGTTAGCGAAAGAAAACAAACCACCACCTCAAGGTACTGTAATGAACTCTTTATTTATTTATATTGGTGTTAAACTACTGTATTCCAACTTCTCTATGGTTCATACCCCCCGATACTAGCCATAGATTCATCAAAATAAGCAAACAACACACGAAAAACAGAATCTGTCAAAAACAGAACAGTCTGTAGTAATCTGTATCAAACGTATACTTCTGGAACTCCAAAAATTCTGAAATAAATTGGTGGACGTGAGGAATTTATCTATTAATCATTTTCATAAATAATCAACCTAAAATCACTCTCCAGTAAAAAATGGCAGCTAATCTCATGAGCGCTAAAGTTTCTGTTTTTTACAGCAAGATCATAAAGACTTCACCCAAGTCGTCCCAAAGGTTCTACTTGGCACAAACACTAATTTAAAACATAAAACCACATCTAAACAGAATCTAGATGAATTATTTATTACTAAACAGAACCAAAAAGCAAGAAACAAAAATAAAATTGGGTTGCCTCCCAACAAGCGCTATCGTTTAACGCCCCTAGCTAGGCATAAGGTTTCAACGATGCTCACACGAAAGATAAGAATTGAAGCACAAAGAGAGCATCATAAAATACGTGACAAATACATCTAAGTCTAACATACTTCCTATGCATAGGCATCTTGTAGGCAAACGAGTTATCGAGGCAAGCAAAAACTAGCATATGCAAGTAAGCGGAAAGAAACAATAGCAATCTCAACATAACGAGAGGAAATTTAGTGACATGAAAATTTCTACAACCATATTTTCCTCTCTCATAATAATTACATGTAGGATCATAATCAAATTCAACAATATAGCTATCACAAAACATATTCTTAACACGATCCACATGTATGCAAAGTTGACACTCTTCCAAAATAATGGGATTAACATTAACTAAAGTCATGACCTCTCCAAACCCACTTTTATCAGAAACTTCATAAGAATGAACATTCTCCAAATATGTGGGATCTAAAGTTGACACTCTTCCAAACCCAATTTCAATAATATTGCGAACACTATTATCAATCTCATATTCATCATGAGGGTTAAATAAATTTTCAAGATCATAAGAAGAATCGCCCCAATCATGATCATTGCAACAAGTAGTGGACATAGCAAAACTAGCATCCCCAAGCTTAGGGTTTTGCATATTATTAGCCCAATTGACATTAATAGAATTTATAATAACATCATTGCAATCATGCTTTCTGTTGAAGGAACTATCAACTATGGGCGCAATAGCAACGATCTCATGTTTAACATAAGGAACTATAGCAAATTCGTCTTAAAAAATATTGGCATCATGGCCACAAGGATAGCAAGCATCATGTTCATCAAGGGAAATTTCAATCAAATCATCGGAATCATCATTATCTATAGATTCATGCATATCATTATTTTCTTCCAAAGCAACGGTCATTCTCTCAATAAATTCTTTGACATAGACATTATGAGCATAGTTTTCATAGCAATATTTAATTATGTCAAAATTTTCAGATTCGTAGAGAGTAATATCATACTTTTGAATCAAAGAAGCAACTTCATAAGCACCCTTAAAAGAAACAAATTATTCAATTTGTTTGATATCATAGTAACTATAAACACCCTTTGCATAAGAAGATACGATTTCATTATCATTAAACTCACATAGGTAGGGAAGGTGTTTTTTAGGGTTCTTAGAGCAACAAGTAAAATCATAAATCATACAAAGATTCCAAGCATAACACAGAAATCTATTTATTTGATCCCATAAGAGCTTCCCCTTTTCAGACAAATGATGACGCACAAAATGAGCATGCTCATCTAAAGATTTCCCATCAACTAGGCTAATGGGGGTTTCTGCACGAGCGCATAAGGATCAAAGATGATCCAAGTAGAACACTTTAAGTGGATCCATATCAACAGATTTTTAGCAAGCAAAGATGCAAGCAAATAGAAGGCACAAGGAAACACAAACAAAATGACATACGGGAAAAAGGCGAAGAAAAGGCAAAGGTGAAGTGGGGGAGAGGAAAACGAGAGGCAAATGGCAAATAATGTAATGCGAGGGATAAGAGTTTGTGATGGGTACTTGGTATATCTTGACTTGTGCATAAATCTGCCCGGCAACGACGCCAGAAATCCTTCTTGCTACCTCTTGAGCATTGCGTTGGTTTTCCCTTGAAGAGGAAAGGGTGATGCAGCAAAGTAGCGTAAGTATTTCCTTCAGTTTTTGAGAACCAAGGTATCAATCCAGTAGGAGATTACACGCAAGCCGCCTCGTACCTACACAAACAAATAAGAACCTTGCAACCAACGCGATAAAGGGGTTGTCAATCCCTTCACGGCCACTTCCAAAAGTGAGATCTGATAGAGATAATAAGATAAATATTTCTGGTATTTTTTATGATATAGATTGAAAGTAAAGATTGCAAAGTAAAATAGATTGGAAACTTATATGATGGAAAATAGACCCGGCGGCCATAGGTTTCACTAGTGGCTTCTCTCAAGATAGCATAAGTATTACGGTGGGTGAACAAATTACTGTCGAGAAATTGATAGAAAAGTGCATAATTATGAGAATATCTAGGCATGATCATGTATATAGGCATCACGTCCGCGACAAGTAGACCGAAATGATTCTGCATCTACTACTATTACTCCACACATCGACCGCTATCCAGCATGCATCTAGAGTATTAAGTTCATAAGAACAGAGTAACGCATTAGGCAAGGTGACATGATGTAGAGGGATAAACTCAAGCAATATGATATAAACCCCATCTTTTTATCCTCCCTCGCAACAATACAATGCGTGCCTTGCTGCCCCTGCTGTCACTGGGAAAGGACACCGCAAGATTAAACCCAAAGCTAAGCACTTATCCCATTGCAAGAAAGATCAATCTAGTAGGCCAGACCAAACTGATAATTCGAAGAGACTTGCAAAGATAACAAATCATACATAAAAGAATTCAGAGGAGATTCAAATATTGTTCATAGATAATCTTGATCATAACCCCACAATTCATCGGATCTTGACAAACACACCGCAAAAAGAATTACATCAAATAGATCTCCAAGAAGATCGAGGAGAACTTTGTATTGAGATCCGAAGAGAGAGAAGAAGCCATCTAGCTAATAACTATGGACCCGAAGGTCTGTGGTAAACTACTCACACATCATCGGAGAGGCTATGGTGTTGATGTAGAAGCCCTCCGTGATCGATTCCCCCTCCGGCGGAGCACCGGAAAAGGCCCCTAGATGGGATCTCACGGGTACTGAAGGTTGCGGCGGTGGAAATAGGGTTTCGTGGTGCTCTTGGATGTTTTCGGGGTATATGAGTATACGGTCAGGGGAGCCACGAGGGGCCCACAAGGGTGGGGGCGCGCCTACCCCCCTGGGCGCGCCCTCCTACCTCGTGGCCTCCTTGTTTCTTTCTTGACATCCCCTCCAAGTCTCCTGGATTGCGTTTGTTCCAAAAAATCACTCTCCCGAAGGTTTCATTCCGTTTGGATTCCGTTTGATATTCCTTTTCTACGAAACATTGAAATAGGCAAAAAAAACAACAATTTGCACTGGGCCTTTGGTTAGTAGGTTAGTCCCAAAAATAATATAAAAGTGTATAATAAAGCCCATTAAACATCCAAAACAGATAATATAATAGCATGGAACAATCAAAAATTATAGATACGTTGGAGACGTATCAAGTTGTCATCACTGGAAGTATTAAAGTATGCTTCTCACAAGGTTACCATAACACCTCTTGCCATGAAGCAATAGGAGGGGGTGTAGTCATCACCACAGTACTCATTGTTGGTGGAGATACTATTGTCTTCACGGTTGAAGATGGACTTGCTGACGAACTCAGTAGCGAGGGCTAGGCTCGCCACACCAGAATCTGACTCCTCCTCGGGTTCCTTAGCTTCTGCTTGATCAGATTCTTCCTCGGAATCCATTTCCTCCCCAATGAATGCACGATCTCTGCCAGCATTGCTTTCTTGCGAGATGAAGATTTTGATAAAGACTTTGAGGATCTATTCTTTTTGTCATCAGAGTCATCATCTCTGCTAGAATTCTTCTTCTTTAAGCCCTTTGGACAATCAACGATGTAGTGGAATGGCTTCTTGCATTTGTGGCAAGTTATCTTGTTGTAGTCTCGAGCAGAAGCTTCTCTAGTGTTCTTCGAGTCATACTTAGAAAACTTTCCAAAGCGATTCTTGTTGGTAAACTTCTAGAACTTCCTCACAAGCATAGCCAGTTCTCTGCCAATTTCTTTAGCACTGTCAGAACTGCAATCAGATTCTTCTTCTTGAGATGAAGAAATTGCCTTGGCTTTTTATTTTGCCTTCAGAACGCGGGGTCGTCCATAGCTGGGACCATACTTATCTCTATTCTCGTCTTGTTAAAATTCATGAGTATTGAACCTCTCAAGAATATCAGACGGGTCAAGTGACTTGTAATCAGGGTGCTCTTGAATCATCAAGGCCAAGGTATCAAAGGAAATGTCAAGGGACCTCAGATATTTCTTCACCACCTCGTGGTCAATGATGTCAGCATCACCGGGAGCTTGAAGCTCATTGGAAATATCGATGACGCGCTCGAAGGTTTGCTGAACATTTTTGTTGTCAAGCCTCTTGAAGTAGTTGAGGAGATTATAAAGAACATCAACTCGAGAGTCACGTTGAGTGGAAACTCCTTCATTGACCTTAAAAAGTGTAAGTGCATCAAGTGCCCCCTTAGTGGTTTTGAAGTATTGAAGCAAATAGGTTGAGGGACTAATGTGTTTGTGAGTGTACACAGGAGTTATAGTCCCTGAAGATTTGGTTTAACCCATGGAAGATGACCCCTAAAAATATATTTCTTCAAGTGAAGAAATTGGTGATGGAATTGGTACGACCTTTGAAGAGATTGAGGTGAAGACTTTGAAGCTTGAAGACTTTTGTTTCGTAGTTTCTTTCTTCTTATTTGAGTCATAGGAAAACTGTACTTTTAAAGGGGGTCTAGGTGAAACATATTTCGCATTTCCAAAGTGATGCTCAAACCTATACATACACAAGCCGCTTCGAGTGAAGCCTTTGGAAATCTCCGAAACAACTGAAGAATTTCCTGGCGACAGTGACGAAGTTCATCTGGTTGCTGACGAATTTGGTCATGCTGAGGAGTTAGGATTTCCCTAGTGTGATCTTCCTATCGTGAGGAAATTGAGTGCCTTGACGAATTTGAGAGTTCAAATTCCGACCGCTACTGCACCGCGGACCAGCTGTTGAGTGGATCCTTATCCTGACAACGGTCATATCAGAGAAGGGCATTTATGACATTTCATGTCGGGTTGCCCTTGGCTATAAATAGTCACCCCCACAACCACTTGTTGGTGGGCTGCTCTAGAGAGAACTTGACACTTGTCATTTGAGAGCAACCCATCCTCTGATGACTTTGAGAGAATCCAAGTGAGGAAAAACCCAACCAGAGCCAAAGTGATTGAGCATCACAGAAGAGATTGATCTATGTGATCCAACGCCTGTTACCTTTGAAGACTGTCATTCTTCCATGGTTAGGCGTCAAGTTCTGAGAACCCAAGAGTCATTGTGGTGTGCCGGTGAACAAGTCTGTGAAGGTTTTGGAAGTCTACCTTGACGACTTACCATGAGTGACTAGGCGAGGTCTAAGTGACCTTGGCTCAAGAGGAATACAGTGAGGACTAAGTTTCCTCTCAGTTCGTCTCAGCCGCCTCTAGCAGACATAAAGTTAATACAACAACTTGAACTAGTCTACTAGATCTTTGTCTTCACCGAGCCTTCCAGGTTTCAAATTCCTCACCCTTACTTTTACGTCATTTCGCTGCTAAGAATTTGTGATCTACTTTCTGATGAATTTGAACTGAAGACTTTCACCATGTTGTATTCTATTTCTTCAGTTCGTCTTCCTCATGCTTGTATGCCTATATGATTGCATGTTCTTCACATGTTTGTATCCTGTATGCATGCTTTTTGTATCTATGATGATCTATTTCCCCTGCGTTTCTATTTCTTCACTCTGATCTTTGTCAAATTCTTCAGAATTTGATGAATTTCTAAAAATCTCCCATTCACCCCCCTGGGAGTAAACCTGTGCTTTCAGAAAGTCTATCCCAGATAAGCTTTGATGTTTCCAGTGCACTCACTCTGCCATACTTGTCCTTTGTTCGGATGCCCACATATGATATTCTTCACTTGAGAGTCGAGTTGCTTGAATCTCTTCATGTCAGCAGAAGTGATAATAGGACCAACAGTAGGCATGCCATTCTCGACGAAATACCAACAATTGCCTCAAGATGCATGCGCATGTTATTCTTCGAGCAGGGATAGTCTGTGCAATCCAATATGGGCAAGCAGCAGATACCTTGATCATACATGCGGTTTTAGGAAACATGCCCTACAGGCAATGATATTTGTATTATTATATTTCCATATTCATAGTTAAGTGTTTACATTTAATGCTATAACTGCTATGATCCTCGAATATGCGATTCAGTGGAAAACTCATATGCACGTGTGAAATGATAAACGGATAAAATAAAGGTTAGTTTCGCCTCTAAGACTAGCTCAAGTGTTGTCGGTGATCACACTTTCCGGATCTTAGGATATCATTAGGTGTAACGATAGTCCTAAAACAACATTGAGCGACGTTGGAAGAATGATCATATTGAATCGGCCCAAACTTATTTGTTATGAATTGAGATAGTATCATCTGTAATCAATTGTAATAACATGGAGTGTTAACATGTGATTTTTTCCTTAGACCATGAGAGTATCGTGGTCACTTCTTACCGTACGGTGGGCTTTGGGGTTGCTCAAACGTCACTTGTAACATGGTGATCATAACGACAACTTACAGGTTCATCGGAAAGTTTGGTAAGTGGTTGGATAGCTAGAGAGTGGGATTTGCTCCTCCGACGATGGAGAGATATTCTTAGGGCCCTCTCGATGACAGCATGAATCATCGCCTGGCCAAACAAACATGACGTCATCACGGGTATGCCGGAACATAATAACGAGAAAGAAGAACAAAATCGGTAACGAGGATTTCGGTATAGTGAGCATGGTGATGACTTAGGAGGATACCGATGCATCCCATGTTTTGTGAAGTACCACAAAGCAAAGGGAACATCACATGATAACCAAAGGCTCACTCGAATATCTTTCATGTCCTCATAGGGATCGATATGGACGTCCACGGTCCCGCTGTCGGTCATTGAACGAACGGTTTCGTTCATGTCTTGAGGTGCCGAACCTATGGGGTCAAGTGCTTAAGGCAATCTGGATTTGCTGAGTGTTAGTAGGATGGGAGTGATGAGAATATATTTACGGAATTGTTTGATAAATATTCGGAATAGTTCTGAGAGGATCCGGAAGTGTTTCAGGATCACCGGAAGAGTTTCGGTGAATATCGGGTATTACCGATAAATATATATATATGTGGAAATGTTTTCGGGGTTGTTAAATTATATATATAATGGTCTGAAAATATTTAGAACTATTTTTTATATTTAATTTAACATCAATGGGTCTAAAAAGGCCAAGTGGTGGAAGGCAACTTGGGCCAAAAAGGCTCAAGTGGGAAAGTGCCTCCTTCCCTAAGGAAGGAGGCCGAATTCGGGAAGAGGAGGAGTCAGACTCCTCCTCCACTAGGATGGAGCACCAAGGGGGGCTCCTTCCCCCTTGGTGGCAGCCCTCCCTCTCCATCCAACCTATATATACTAGGGGATTTTGCTCTTTTGTACACACAGTTTTTGGAGTCTCCTCTTGTTCATGTTCTAGTTGGTCCTACTTGACTAATTAGAGCTTGGCTAATCCTCTTCTCCCCATAATTATAATCCCAATGTGGTTCTAATCTCCTCCCTCTAATTCTCTAGCGACAATTAGCTCCTGACGGTGAAGCGCTGCGGGATCGTGAAGGTTGCACGCTTGCAACCAAGTAGAGAGGTCGTGCTTTCGATCTTCGGTTCGAGGGACCGTTTGTGGGCGGTACGAGGGATCGTTCATCGATGGTACGAGGGACTCCAAGTACGAT
The DNA here is from genome assembly GCF_002575655.3 of Aegilops tauschii subsp. strangulata. Classification (NCBI taxonomy): domain Eukaryota; kingdom Viridiplantae; phylum Streptophyta; class Magnoliopsida; order Poales; family Poaceae; genus Aegilops; species Aegilops tauschii. The sequence continues at coordinate 367,689,113 of NC_053039.3, forward strand.
CTACACCAACACGTGATACATCTTTTTGATTGTTCCAAGCTATTATATATATTCTATTTTGGATGTTTAATGGGCTTTATTATACACTTTTATATTATTTTTGGGACTAACCTATTAACCGAAGGCCCAGCCCAAATTGTTGTTTTTTTTGCCTATTTCAGTGTTTCAAAGGAAAAGAATATCAAACGGAGTCCAAACGGAATGAAACCTTCGGGGACGTGATTTTTGGAACAAACATGATCCAGAGGACTTGGAGTGGACGTCAAGCAATCAACAAGGGGCCACGAGGCAGGGGGCGCGCCTACCCCCTGGGCGTGCCCTCCACCCTCGTGGGCCCCTCGTGGCTCCACCGACCTACTTCTTCCTCCTATACATACTTACGTACCCCCAAACCATCAGCAGAGGAGCCAAAATCCTATTTCCACGGCCGCAACCTTCTGTACCCATGAGATCCCATCTTGGGGCCTTTTCCGGCGCTTCGCCGGAGGGGGCATTGATCACGGAGGGCTTCTACATCAACACCATAGCCTCTCCGATGATGTGTGAGTAGTTTACCTCAGACCTTCGGGTCCATAGTTATTAGCTAGATGGCTTCTTCTCTCTCTTTCGATCTCAATATAAAGTTCTCCTCGATTCTCTTGGAGATCTATTCGATGTAATCTTCTTTTGCGGTGTGTTTGTCGAGATCCGATGAATTGTGGGTTTATGATCAAGATTATCTATGAACAATATTTCAATCTTCTCTGAATTCTTTTATGTATGATTGGTTATCTTTGCAAGTCTCTTCGAATTATCAGTTTGGTTTGGCCTACTAGATTGATCTTTCTTGCAATAGGAGAAGTGCTTAGCTTTGGGCTCAATCTTGCGGTGCTCGATCCCAGTGACAGTTGGGGAAATGACATGTATTGTATTGTTGCCATCGAGGATAAAAAGATGGGGTTTATATCATATTGCATGAGTTTATCCCTCTACATCATGTCATCTTGCTTGAAGCGTTACTCCGTTCTTATGATCTTAATACTCTAGATGCATGCTGGATAGCGGTCGATGTGTGGAGTAATAGTAGTAGATGCAGGCAGGAGTTGGTCTACTTGTCACTGCCGTGATGCCTATATACATGATCATACCTAGATATTCTCATAACTATGCTCAATTCTATCAATTGCTCGACAGTAATTTGTTCACCCACCGTGATGCTTATGCTATCTTGAGAGAAGCCACTAGTGAAACCTATGGCCCCCGGGTCTATTTTCCATCATATTAATCTCCCGTCAACAAGCTATTTCTGGCGCCGTTTATTTTGCAATCTTTACTTTTTACCTTTATCATAAAAATACCAAAAATATTATCTTATCATCTCTATCAGATCTCACTTTTTCAAGTGGCCGTGAAGGGATTGACAACCCCTTTATCGCGTTGGTTGAAAGGTTCTTATTTGTTTGTGTAGGTGCGTGGGACTTGAGCGTGGTCTCCTACTGGATTGATACCTTGGTTCTCAAAAATTGAGGGAAATACTTACGCTACTTTACTGCATCACCCTTTCCTCTTCAAGGGAAAAACCAACGCAGTGCTCAAGAGGTAGCAAGAAGGATTTCTGGCGCCGTTGTCGGGGAGTCTACGCACAAGTCAAGACATACCAAGTACCCATCACAAACTCATATCCCTCGCATTACATTATTTGCCATTTGCCTCTCGTTTTCCTCTCCCCCACTTCACCCTTGCCGTTTTATTCGCCCTCTCTTTCTGTTCGCTTCTTTTTCTCTTGCCTTTTGTGTCCCCGTGTGCCGTCATGGCTAGTCCTTTATCTACTCCTTTGTCTCCCGAGAATGAAGTTCTTAATTTTAAACAAAGGGAGGGAGAAAATCTAAAAGATGCTTAGTAAAAATTTGCAATGCGCAAAATAGATCTACTTCTGTTCTTCTTCGCAATTTTTGTGTAGGCATCACTACTTGGAATAGATATATTCTTGATACCATTACCAGAGGAAATTTCTTGGGTAGCCATACTTTTGATTCTTTTTTTTTGAGGAAAATCGACAGTGGGAGAGGCTCCCACTGACTTTGTATTACTCACAAAGGAACAATTACATATGTGTTACAAGGGGTTTTGTGGCCCCCCGGCCATGCTAGCTTTCCACGGTCCTAGCGACCCAAATTTACAATGTAATCAGACAGGAAAGGATGAAGTTCCTCTCGGGAGTTATGTGTTAGCAGCTCCAAGAGATGCTTGAGTCTAGCTAGCCATGCTCCATAGGAGTGCTGAATCCCTCTAAAGTGTTGATTGTTTCTCTCCATCCAAAGACTCCAAGCAGCCAAGAGAAAGATATCCATGAAAAGAGGTTGTCTCCAATTATCCCTACCTCCATGCAGAAGAGCAAGTCTGTTATCATCTATCGGCCATGTCATTCCAACTACATCCAAGCAGCGCTAACTAAAGGGGCAGTGGAAGAACAGATGTTCCACCGTTTCCTCTGGAGGGTTTTGACAGAACATGCATGCATAGTTGCCCCCCATGACAACAAAATGTCTGCGTTTCAGCATATTCCTGGTATTCAGACGATCAACTAGGAGTAGCCACCCAAACATCTTGAATTTGATCGGGCTTTTAGCTTTCCAGAGCCATCCAAACGCCTCATCTGCCACAACCTGTTTGTAGCAGTGGTTATAGAACTTCTTGGACGAAAAACTCCCGAGTATGCATTCCCAGACATCACAGCTATCGGCGGCCAGCCGATTTTGCGGCAACCCCTCCTGGATCTCTTTGATTTCCTCTCTCGCCTGGGTCGAGAGAGGTAGACTGAAAATCGTGGCTGGGTCAGTTGCATTAAGAACCTTAGCAATGGAGTCGTCCTCATTCAAGCAAAAAGAAAAGGCTCGTGGGTATATATCCATCATTGGGGAATCCTGAGTATTATCAAACCAAACATCTTTCCAGAACAGAGCACTAGAGTCATCCCCGGGGCTGACTTTAGTGATCCCTCGGAAGATCCCACTGAGTTGCATCACATCTTTCCACCAGAAAGAGCCCACCGCCTCAGATGCATGCGGTATCTTGTTTCTGTAGTAGGCATCCCAAACAAGCTCCACCCAGGGAACATCTTCATGATTATAGAATTTGAGTAGGTATTTTAGGAGGAGGGCTACATTCTGTGTTTTAATATCAATAACACCAAGGCCTCCGCAGCGTTTTGGGCGGCAGACAAGTTCCCAGGCCGCAAGAGAGTTATTTTTGACCCCGTCGTCAGAGTTTTTAGCCCAGAGGCAATATCTGCGCAGCTTGTCCAGATGTTCAATCACCTTTGGATGCATTTTGATTGTGCACATTGCATATATCAACATCGAAGTCACAACTGAATTGACCAAAGTCAGTTTAGCCCCAGATGACATCAATGACAGCGCAGTGGATGTCTTCCGCTCAACTGCATGAACCAGCGGCATAAGATCAAGGACACTGGGCCTCATCGTGCCCATTGGCAGGCCGAGGTATGTGAAGGGCATGGAACCAACAGAGCAACCAAAAACCCCAGCCAGTTCAGAAGCACGTCGGTGATCAATGTTAATGGGTATGAGAGTTGATTTCTGAAAATTGATCTTCAGCCCAATGGAAGTAGCATAATCTTCTAGGATAGCTTTCATACGGGCAGCCTGCACGGGACATGCCTGCATAACTAAAATCGTGTCGTCAGCGTATTGGACAACCGGGAAGTCACCCGCCCTATCACGAGGGAGAGGAAGATCACGCAGTCCTCGAGTAAACGCATCGTTAACTGCTGCTTGGAGGAGATCAGCCGCCAGGACAAAGATCAACGGTGAGAGACGGTCCCCCTGGCGCACTCCACACTTATAGTTGAATTTTCGACCAGGGACTCCATTAAGGAGTACAGAAGAAACCCCCGAGCCAAAGATCGTATTCATCCATCCAAGCCATTTGTCGTCAAAACCCATGTGTTTCATAATTGCCATCATGGGGGCGTGCTCAATAGTGTCGAACGCCTTGGCAAAGTCTAGTTTGAGGAGGATGTTTTCCCTCGCTGAGGTATGGCATTGATGAATGTATTCAAACGACCACGCTAGGCAATCTTGGATTGTCCTCCCTTTGAGGAAATCGTACTGATTTTTATGTATGATCTTGAGGATGACTTTCTGTAGCCGATTTGCCAAGATCTTAGTGATGATTTTCAGACAACAATTCAGTAAAGTAATTGGTCTATAATCATTTGCAGTTTCTGGAGAAGAGTTCTTTGGGATCAAGGTGACATACCCCTCACTAATACTGGTTATATCTAGCCCGCCGGCATGAAAAGCATGGCACAACTCATAGAAGTCCGACTTGATGATCTGCCAGCAGCTCTTAAGGAAGCAACCATTAAAACCATCAGGGCCCGGAGCCCGATCACTCAGCATTTCCTTAATAATAGTGTCAATCTCTTCATTGGAAAAAGGTGCCGACAAGTGTTCCAGTCCTTCAATCCGACGGATGATTCTGGAATGATCAAAGCGCATGTGAGTGGGTTTAGAAGAACCCAAACGTTCCTTATAGGTTTTGAACAACACCCCTTCCTTGCCAACATGGTCATGTATTTCCACATCGCCATCACGAAGCATGGCGATAGAGTTGTGTCTGTATCTCTCCGTGGCCAGGGATTGAAAGAGTTTGGTATTTTCATCTGCAAATTTGAAGTATCTGATCGTGCATCTTTTCCTCCAGTATTCATTCTGAAACTGCAACAATGTCTGCAAGTGAGATTTCAAAATTTTCCGGAAGTTTGATTCCTGGATAAATAGAGATCGTTTGTCCTCGAGATTATCCATCGTAGCTAAAGATTCATTACTGTTTTGAATTATGATTTTCAGCTTTGAGATATCCCTGCTCCATCTCTTGAGATCATACCGCAGAGTTTTCAGTTTTTTACAAATGCGGGCGGCAGCATTCGGGGCATGGCATGCCTTGGACCAGGAGGCAGCAACCACCTCCATTAACCCAGAATGGTTAATCCAAAAATTCTCAAAACGGAAGAGTTTGGACTTGGGGATAGAGGACTCAATTGTAACCACACAGGGAATATGATCAGACACCGGTTTTCCTAATGGCAAGACCATTGTGTTTGGGAACGAGGTGGTCCAGCAAGAGGACGAAAAGAACCAGTCAAGTTGTTCCAGTAAGGGGTCGTCTTGCATATTACTCCAGGTATATGTTCGGCCCTTCACAGGTAACTCCATCAGAGACTGCGCTCTAATGATTTCGTTAAAAAGCAACATGTCCGCAACGTCACCCCCAGGTTTGTTTCTGTTATTCGTGGAACGAATAAAATTGAAATCACCGAGGATCAACCAGTTCTCATCATCAGGTATATGTAGGTCAAATAACCAATTAGTAAAATCCACCCGACGCTGACCAGAACATGGACCGTAGACATTGATCAATTTCCATGAGTCGCTGGACTGTGTAGCAACAAAAGAGACACCCACAGCAAACGAATCAACATACCAAGGTGTGCCCACAAACACAGAGCTATTCCAGATAATAATAAGACCACCAGAGGCACCCACAGATGGGGCAAACACAAATTTATCAAACCGCTTAGGGCAGAAAGTTTTAATAAACGCCAGATCAAAAGAGTCACGCTTTGTTTCCTGGATACATATCACAGAGCACCCACTAGTATCGATAGCATTCCTGAGAGCCAAAGTTTTAGCATCGGAGTTGATGCCCCTGATGTTCCACGACAAAACATTCCACGACTTATTCATGAACCAGCAAAAGTTCAGTCTCCAGCTCCCGTGGACGAGCGCTGATCATCAAGCAGCTTCTCGGGAGAAAGAGCATCCTGCGCAATCCCGCAGCGTTTGCCCATCTGTTGAAGATCTTCAATCGTCATAGGAGGGGGATAATCATCAGACCGAACCTGCACGGGGGCAGCAGCCAAAGAAACAGCTGTGATAAAAGAAGTTTCACGTGGTTTCACCCGTGACTTAGAACGTTTGATGTCAGATACGTGGTTGATCTTGAAACCATCATACTTAGTAGAACGAGTACTTCTTCTGACAGTGGTTGTGTCAAGGGGCACAAGCACATTGCGGGACTGGGAGGCATTATAAAGAGAAGTAGAAGCAATCACCTGAAGAGCCGTCTCTTGAACAGACAAGGTCACTGGATGTAACTCTGCATCTTGGGGGGCAAGTCGTGAAATCTCCTTAAGACCAGGAGAGCGAGCCGCCCTCGCCCAAGCAGTGTCAAACGCTGAAAACCTGCATTCAGCGGCCTCCTGCAGCCAAGACGACGGGGTGATGGCAGCCCCCATCTGAAAGATTGAACTGAACACTTCGGTCATAACATCACGCTCTGGGACTATGCCTTCCAGCCAGGTAGACACAGCAACATTCAACTGGTTCTGTAAAAACTTGAAAGGATTAAGGGGAAACATAACAGCCTCAGATGTCTGAAAGGTTAGGGCTGGCGTATATATGCGTTTGAGCAACCCTCCCATCCAGAGCAACAAATCATGATCGACAGCCACAAAGAAACTAGCTGAATTTCCTCCAGCTCTGACGAACGCAAGTCGTGCAGTAGGATTCCCAAGCACAAAACCATCCGCCAATGCTTCCACCGCTTGAAACTCTAAATCAGAAGACCAAACATCCGACAGGTTGTCCTGGACATTGTATTCAGGATCCACACCATCCATCAGAGACGGTCCATCGTACTGGAAGAACGTTCTGAAACTGAACCCTGCGTATGGCGGAGGAACCACAGGCCACATAGGCCAACCATTATCCTGAAATTGCACCTGGGCCGGTTCTGGGGCGTTCCATGCCGCTTCATTCAGAGCCTCTTGGGCAGCCATCTCATCAATTCTTGCTTGCTGCATGAGGGTGTAGTAGGGAAGCTCATAAGGGTGGGGTGATGCATTCAGAAGCGGAGGAGCATCTTCATTGCCAACTAAACTGGGAATAGTATTCCTGCCATTCAGAACATACACTGGTACAGACCAGGATCGAGCAAGCCCTGGCAGCAAACCAACCCTGGTGACCAACAGACTGTGTGGCACTTCAGCCACATCCTTGATATGACACTTAACCAGAACTCTAGCTTTGTTAAAACCCGGACGTGGCCACACAAGGAGCTTTCCAAAATTAGAAACAGCCTTATGAATATAGTGCTCAGTCTGGTAATCCATAGGGAAAGCTAGAAACATAACCCAGACCTCATATTCAAAAGCAGGCATGCGCATATTGAGACCTTCATCATGAGGTACTAAAGAAAAAGTAGAATCCTCAGACAGAGCGTGAGGTCCCTCCCTAATTGCAGCATCCCGACTCTCCATATCCGCAAAGACCACACAACCAATTCCTAACGGGTATATAAAATCATCCACCAAATCATACTCCAGATCCCCAGTGATGATGCGACAGACCTCGGCCAACCAAAGCTCCTTTTGATGATCAGGGACTGGGGGATGGACTGTAACAATGGCATACCTGTCATGGTTGAGGGGCGGATCATCGACCACCATGACATGGCGCTGAACGCGATGAGCAGGGCCACGGTCGAAGGTCGATCCAACCGGGGCGAAGGCGAACGGGCGCACTGGAAAGTTCACCATAGCTAGATTAGTCGGAGGTGTGGAATCCGCCGAAAGAGGAATCGCCGATGACGGGCAGCAAGAAATCGGTGGGAGCGGGGGCAAAAGATAGATCCCACCACCTCTTATAATGCTGTGATAGATTTGTTTGGCCCACCACCTCTTTTGGTTAATGGAACTATTTTAACTTTGGAACATGTGATGCAACGGCTTGAAATTATTGAAAATAAAGTTGCCACCGTAGAGTTGATTGAAAATTTGGATAAGAAGATCCATAACCAAATTACCCAATAAGGATCTAATGTAGGAGTTGCTCTTAAATTTTTTAAAGAAAAGGAACCTATGGTTAATGAAAAGATAGATCAAGATTCCACTAGAATTGATAAAATTGAGGATATTATTACCAACCTAGGGTCTGTCTTTTCTTCCGTGAAAAACACTCCTCCTAATGCTAAGATTGCCAAATTGATGTATGTTCCTAAAAATAAGGGTGAAACTTCTAGTAAGGGAAATGCGGACCTCAAATCCATAAGTGTTCACCCCAACTTTCTCGCTATCCCTAAGGAACCTGTTGCTACAAATGATTTTCTCGATTTCGTGCCTAGGAATTTGATAATTAATAAAAATAAAGAAACTCCTCGGGGTTATAGGTGTCTTATTGAAGAATTGCCTACCAAAGATGGCAATACCTAGATCTATCCTCGCTTTTATGCCTAGCTAGGGGCGTTAAACGATAGCGCTTGTTGGGAGGCAACCCAATTTTATTTTATTTTCTTGCTTTTTGGTTCTGTTTAGTAATAAATGTTTGATCTAGCCTCTGGTTAGATGTGGTTTGTGTTTTAATTAGTGTTTGTGCCAAGTTAAACCTATAGGATCTTCTTGGATGATAGTTATTTGATCTTGCTGAAAATTCCAGAAACTTTCTGTTCACTAAAACAATTGTTGAAAATCACCAGAACGTGATAAAATACTGATTCCAATTGCAGTAGATCAATAAACAAATTATCTAGGTCGTCCTGTTTTGGTAGAAATTTTGGAGTTCCAGAAGTTTGCGTTAGTTACAGATTACTACAGACTGTTCTGTTTTTGACAGATTCTGTTTTTCGTGTGTTGTTTGCTTATTTTGATGAATCTATGGCTAGTAAAAGAGTTTATAAACCATAGAGAATCTGGAATACAGTAGGTTTAACACCAATATAAATAAAGAATGAGTTCATTACAGTACCTTGAAGTGGTGTTTTGTTTTCTTTCGCTAACGGAGCTCACGAGATTTTCTGTTAAGTTTTGTGTTCTGAAGTTTTCAAGTTTTGGGTAAAGATTTGATGGATTATGGAACAATGATTGGCAAGAGCCTAAGCTTGGGGATGCCCAAGGCACCCCAAGGTAAAATTCAAAGACAACCAAAAGCCTAAGCTTGGGGATGCCCCGGAAATCATCCCCTCTTTCGTCTTCGTCTATCGGTAACTTTACTTGGGGCTATATTTTTATTCACCACATGATATGTGTTTTGCTTGGAGCATCTTGTATGATTTGAGTCTTTGATTTTTAGTTTACCACAATAATCCTTGCTGTACACACCTTTAGAGAGAGAGACACATGATTCGGAATTTGTTAGAATACTCTATGTGCTTCACTTATATCTTTTGAGCTATATAGTTTTTGCTCTAGTGCTTCACTTATATCTTTTACAGCACGGTGGTGGTTTTATTTTATAGAAATTATTGATCTCTCATGCTTCACTTATATTATTTTGAGAGTCTTAAACAGCATGGTAATTTGCTTTAATTGTGAAATTAATCCAAATATGATAGGCATCCAAGATGAGCATAATAAAAACTTCCATATTGAGTTCATTGAGTATCATGAGAAGTTTGATAGTTGATAAGTGTTTTGAGATATAAAGGTGGTAATATTAGAGTGTGCTAGTTGATTAATTGTGAAATTGAGAAATACTTGTGTTAAGGTTGGCAAGTCCCGTAGCATGCACGTATGGTAAAAGTTGTGTGACAATTTTGACACATAAGGTGTTCTTTTATTGCTTTCCTTATGAGTGACGGTCGGGGACGAGCGATGGTCTTTTCCTACCAATCTATCCCTCTAGGGGCATGCGTAGTAGTACTTTGCTTCGAGGGCTAATAAACTTCTGCAATAAGTATATGAGTTCTTTATGACTAATGTGAGTCCATGGATTATACACACTCTCAACCTTCCACAATTTTCTAGCCTCTACGGTACCATGCATTGCCCTTTCTCGCCTTGAGAGTTGGTGCAAACTTCGCCAGTGCATCCAAACCCCGTGATATGATACGCTCTATCACACATAAACCTCCTTATATCTTCCTCAAAACAGCCACCATACCTACCTATCATGGCATTTCCATAGCCATTCCGAGTTATATTGCCATGCAACTTTCCACCGTTCCGTTTATTATGACATGCCCCATCATTGTCATATTGCTTTGCATGATCATGTAGTTGACATCGTATTTGTGGCAAAGCCACCATTCATAATTTTTCAGACATGCCACTCTTGATTCATTACATATCCCGGTACACCCCCGGAGGCATTCACATAGAGTCATATTTTGTTCTAAGTATTGAGTTGTAATTCTTGAGTTGTAAGTAATAAAAGTGTGATGGTCATTATTATTAGAGAATTGTCCCATGTGAGGAAAGGATGATGGAGACTATGATTCCCCCACAAGTCAGGATGAGATTGCGGACTAAATAAAAAAAAGAGGCCAAAGAAAAAAAAGAAGGCCCAAGAAAAAAAGAGAAAAAAAGAGAGAAAAAGAGAGAAGGGACAATGTTACTATCCTTTTTCCACACTTGTGCTTCAAAGTAGCACCGTGATCTTCATGATAGAGAGTCTCCTATGTTATCACTTTCATATACTAGTGGGAATTTTTTATTATAGAACTTGGCTTGTATATTCCAATGATGGGCTTCCTCAATATGCCCTTGGTCTTCGTGAGCAAGCAAGTTGGATGCACACCCACTTAGTTTTTTTGTTGAGATTTCATATATTTATAGCTCTAGTGCATCTGTTGCATGGCAATCGCTACTCCTCTCATTGACATCAACATATGGGCATCTCCATAGCCTATTGATTAGCCGCATCAATGTGATACTTTCTCCTTTTTTGTCTTCTCACATAACCCCCATCATTATACTTTATTCCACCCATAGTGCTATATCCATGGCTGACGCTCATGTATTGCGTAAGGGTTGAAAAGGCTGAAGCGCGTTAAAAACTATGAACCAATTGCTCGGCTTGTCATCGGGGTTATGCATAATGAGAACATTTTGTGTGCCGAAATTGAAGCATGGCCTAACTATATGATTTTGTAGGGATAAGCTTTCTTTGGCTATGTTATTTTGATAAGACATAATTGCTTGGTTAGCATGTTTGAAGTATTATTGTTTTTATGTCAACATTAAACTTTTATCTTGAATCTTTCGGATCTAAATATTCATGCCACAATAAAAAGAATTACATTGAAAATTATGCTAAGAAGCATTCCACATCAAAAATTCTGTTTTTATCATTTACCTCCTCGAGGACGAGCAGGAATTAAGCTTGGGGATGCTTGATACGTCTCCAATGTATCTATAATTTTTTATTGTTCCATGCTATTATATATTCTGTTTTGGATGTTTAATGGGCTTTATTATACACTTTTATATTATTTTTGGGACTAACCTATTAACCGGAGGCCCAACCCAAATTGCTGGTTTTTGCCTATTTCAGTGTTTTGAAGGAAAAGATTATCAAACGGAGTCCAAACGGAATGAAACCTTCGGGAACGTGATTTTCGGAACAAACGTGATCCAGAGGACTTGGAGTGGACGTCATGCAATCAACGAGGAGGCCACGAGGTAGGGGGCGCGCCTACCCCCCGGGCGTGCCCTCCACCCTCGTGGGCCCCTTGTGGCTCCACCGACCTACTTCTTCCTCCTATACATACCTACGTACCCCCAAACCATCAGCAGAGGAGCCAAAATCCTATTTCCACCGCCGCAACCTTCTGTACCCGTGAGATCCCATCTTGGGGCCCTTTCCGGCGCTTCGCCGGAGGGGGCATTGATCATGGAGGGCTTCTACATCAACACCATAGCCTCTCCGATGATGTGTGAGTAGTTTACCACAAACCTTCGGGTCCATAGTTATTAGCTAGATAGCTTCTTCTCTCTCTTTGGATCTCAATACAAAGTTCTCCTCGATTCTCTTGGAGATCTATTCGATGTAATCTTCTTTTGCGGTGTGTTTGTCGAGATCCGATGAATTGTGGGTTTATGATCAAGATTATCTATGAAAAATATTTCAATCTTCTCTGAATTCTTTTATGTATGATTGGTTATCTTTGCAAGTCTCTTCGAATTATCAGTTTGGTTTGGCCTACTAGATTGATCTTTCTTGCAATAGGAGAAGTGCTTAGCTTTGGGCTCAATCTTGCGGTGCTAGATCCCAGTGACAGTAGGGGAAACGACACGTATTGTATTGTTGCCATCGAGGATAAAAAGATGGGGTTTATATCATATTGCATGAGTTTATCCCTCTACATCATGTCATCTTGCTTGAAGCGTTACTCCATTCTTATGATCTTAATACTCTAGATGCATGCTGGATAGCGGTCGATGTGTGGAGTAATAGTAGTAGATGCAGGCAGGAGTCGGTCTACTTGTCACGGCCGTGATGCCTATATACATGATCATACCTAGATATTCTCATAACTATGCTCAATTCTATCAATTGCTCGACAGTAATTTGTTCACCCACTGTAATGCTTATGCTATCTTGAGAGAAGCCACTAGTGAAACCTATGGCCCCCGGGTCTATTTTCCATCATATTAATCTCCCGTCAACAAGCTATTTCTGGCGCCGTTTATTTTGCAATATTTATTTTTTATCTTTATCATAAAAATACCAAAATATTATCTTATCATCACTATCAGATCTCACTTTTGCAAGTGGCCGTGAAGGGATTGACAACCCCTTTATCGCGTTGGTTGCAAGGTTCTTATTTGTTTGTGTAGGTGCGTGGGACTTGAGCGTGGTCTCCTACTGGATTGATACCTTGGTTCTCAAAAACTAAGGGAAATACTTATGCTACATTACTGCATCACCCTTTCCTCTTCAAGGGAAAAACCAACACAGTGCTCAAGAGGTAGCAACACGTTCCTCTTCCGTTGCAACTCGATGACAGTAACGATCATGATCCCAACTTGTAATGCATCTTCATATTGATCTTGGGTGATTTGTAGGTACAAAAATTATTGTTTCTATTAAGCTCTAATGGACAATCATCAAACTTAGGATCACTAGTACTCATCTTACTCAAGGCAATAGACTTATGAAGAATTTCGTCTAGATTTTCAAGGAATAATTTGGGAATCGTTCTTCAAGAAATCTCCATATAGTGTAGGCACAATTAAGAGTAGGTAAGCTAGCAATCAAATTTTTGGGCAATCCTCTAATAATAAGATTGATAGTTCTAAGATTGCGAATCATGTCAAGATCCTCATCGGGAGAGGGATGCAAGGGATCACTAGGGGAAATGCAAGGACTAGTAATGTACTTGTTCAAGTGATATTCATTGAAAATCTCAAGCATCTCATTTTTACACTCATGAAAGAACTCACCATCAAGTATAGGAACTCTATGTCTAAGACTCCCCAACGTAGACTCATCCATCTTCCTCCAAAGGTGTTTAAACCAAAGCAATGGAGACCAATGCTCTGATACCAATTAAAAGGATCGAGAAGAAGTGTCTAGAGGGGGGTGAATAGACTCTTACCTAGAAAAGTTGCAGTTTTTAAATTCTTTCAGTTGAAGTGGAGTTTTAGAACAAGTTCAAACATTCACAATACATATCAAGCAAGCATGACAAGAGTATATGAGCAGCGGAAAGTAAATCATGCAAGTTGCAAGAATGTAAGGGGATGGGATTGAAGTGTGCAAACGCAATTGGAGACACGGAGATTTTTGGCGTGGTTCCGATAGGTGGTGCTATCGTACATCCACGTTGATGGAGAATTCAACCCACGATGGTTAACGGTTGCGCGAGTCCACGGAGGACTCCACCCACGAAGGGTCCATGAAGAAGCAACCTTGTCATTCCCACCATGGCCATCGCCCACGAAGGACTTGCCTCACTAGGGTAGATCTATATGAAGTAGGCGATCTCCTTGCCCGTACAAACTCCTTGGTTCAACTCCACAATCTTGACGGAGGCTCCCAAGTGACACCTAACCAATCTAGGAAACACCACTCTCCAAGAGGTAATAGATGGTGTGTTGATGATGAACTCCTTGCTCTTGTGCTTCAAATGATAGTCTCCCCAACACTCAACTCTCCCTCATAGGATTGGATTTGGTGGAAAGATGATTTGAGTGGAAAGCAACTTGGGGAAGGATAGAGATCAAGATTTATGTGGTTGGAATGGAATATCTTGACCTCAACACAAGTGTAGGTGGTTCTCTCTCAGAATATGTATGTTGGAAGTGTAGGCATGTTCTGATGGCTCTCTCCACGAATGAAGAGTGGGTGGAGGGGTATATATAGCCTCCACACAAAATCTAACCGTTACACACGAATCACCAAACTCGGTGGGACCGAATTAGAAAACTCGGTCGGACCGATTTGGTTCATAATGTGACCGTTAGGCATTTCGGTGGGACCGACATGATGAACTCGGTGGGACTGATGTGCTAGGGTTAGGGTAAAGCCTTATCTCGGTTGGACCGATTACACAAACTCGGTGGGACCGATTTGGGTAATAAGCACAACAGAGAGTTGGCCAAGCAAACTCGGTGGTACCGATTTCATATTTTGGTGAGACCGAAATTAATGCAATAGAGAACAGAGAGTTTGCAAGCCATCTCGGTGAGACCGAGATCCCATCGGTGAGACCGAATTGATTAGGGTTTCTGGCAATGGCTCTGTCAAGTGAACTCGGTGGCGCCGGATAGAAAGTTTTGGTGGGGACGAGTTTGACTTTTGGTTTTGGGACATATGTGGATGTGAGAAACTGGTTGAGGGCTTTGGAGCATATCACTAGGCACTTTGAGCAAGAAAGCCATTAAGCAACACGGTCGGCGTTCTGGGAACGGGGGTCCCCAGACTTGCCTGCCTGCGGCCCACGGCGTGGCTCTGCTAGCAGGCCCGTACGGCCCATCTTCATCAACAAGGCATTCAAGACCCTCGCGAGGGGCCAAGCCTCGCGAGGTGGACGACGCAAGACCTCCTCAGGAGCGGCCTCGCCAGGCAGGCTCACGAGGGGCGCAGAGATCAAGGCAAGGCAGACCTCGCGAGGTTCTCGTGACGTGAGCCATGACGATCGAGACCAGGCGAGCGCCAGCGCGTGTAGCGTCCTTGTTTCCTCTTTGGTGCTAAGGAGGCAAGCGCAGGCGCGGAGTATTGAGGCATCAAACAAAGGTTTCCATATTAGTGCAACGAGACCAAGACCAGCGGGATGGCAAGATGGAGGTCACCATGGAGCCCAAGGCGGCGTCACCACCAAAGCCTTTTGCAGGCGAAGACTGCTTTTGTCAGGATAAGCTGTACTAGCTGTCCCCTTTCAAATTGGCCGTTGCTGACTCCCTTCCCGCTCAATATTTGGGAAGAGGACCAGGGCCTCTATAAATAGTACTAGCCACCACAGTAGGAGGCAACGAGACCGGGACGAAGCCTGATCTCATCTTGAGTAATCCTCACCACACAAGTTCGCCAAGCACAAGAACACCTCATCCTCAGGAGGCTGTTCTTCCCCCTTTGTACTGTTCATCATCAGCCCAAGAGGCAATCCACCACCACCACACTGGAGTAGGGTATTACAGCACAATGGTGGCCCGAACCAGTATAAATCTTGTGTCCCTTGTGTTGTGAGTTCGTTCTTGAGGTCTTAGCAAGCTAGGACGTATATCGGTAGGGGGGAAATCTTCGTGCGCACCCCAGTGTTCGAACCTTGAGGGTTTTGCCGGAACCCGTGATCCAACATTTGGCGCGCCAGGTAGGGGTGCGCTGAAGCTTCCCTTCCGTCGCCCCGCGTCACGTCGCTTCATCGTCTCCATTGCGGACGCACGCCGCGCCCGCGCCGAGTGCCGGGCCCCTGTCGGCGGGCCACCCCGTCGCTCTTCGTCGCCTGCCGCCAACACCGTCACTAGACCGGTGGGGAACGAGCAGCAAGCATCCTTGTTGCACCCCTCGGTGCGACAGGACGGCCGCACCGCCACTCCATCGCTGACTCCCGCTGGTTCGTCATCTCACGCTCACGCGTCCCCACGGACGCACGGGCCGCGCTCCTCATGGCGCACGAGCTCATGCGCTACCGCCCAGTCGACGACCTCTACGAGGACTGGCTCGACCGCATCGCCGAGCTTGTCCGCGTCGCAAAGGGCTCCCCTGCGCCGTCCCTCTCTCTGCCTCGCCCTCCACCAGCCACGGGCGACGTAGCTCACGGAGCACCTCCACCACCTCTGCACCAAGACGGCGCCCTGGCGCCAAGGCGCGCGGCCCCACGGCATGACCCACCGCGCCCGGCGCCCGCGCGTGAAGAAGCTGTCAAGAAGTCCCTCGACCGCAAGAAACGCTCTGCCACTCCTCGCACCACCGCGCCAGGATCGTTTGCTGCGGCAAGGCCCCGCGCCACTTGCCATAGTGGCGCGCGGGCGCCAAGAACAAGCTCCACCTCCAAGGCGGGCCCCGGTGACCACGGCCAGCTGCCGCGCCTTCACCCGCGACCCCGCGGAGTTCCTGCAGCTCTACGAGCTGAGCATTGAGGCGGCCAACGGCGATGAGAAAGTCATGGCGAACTGGTTTCCCATGGCTCTCAAGGATGGCGCCCGCTCCTAGCTCCTGAACCTGCCTCCAGGCTCGATCTCCTCTTGGGACGAGATGCGCGACCGCTTCGTCGCCAAATTCTAGGGCACTCGCGACCGCCCCCCGGCCGTGGGTGACTTGCGTCGCGTCAAGCAACAACTAGGAGAGACCCTCCAGAAGTACATCCAGCGCTTCAACAACGTTCGTCTCAAAATCCCCAAGGAGACGGATGAGGCCATCATCTCTGCGTTCTCTGATGGCGTCCGCGACGTCAAGATGAAAGAGGAGCTCGCCATCCACGAGGAGCTGTGCACGTCACTGGAGTTGTTCAACCTGGCGACCAAGTGCGCCAGAGCTGAGGAGGGGCGCCTCTCCCTCCTTGAGCTCCCGGCTGCAGACCCAGAGGAGAAGAAAGCCAAGGCCAAGGATGTGAAGCGCAAGGGAGCAGCCGTGCTCGCGGCGGAACCAGACACCAAGCGTGGCCGAGACCAGCCCGAGTCATCTAAGAGCAGCTGACCGTTCTGCGCCTTCCATAACCTGCATACCCACAACACCAGCGACTGTCAAGAGCTCAGAGCCATTCGAGAAGGACGCTTCGGTCGACGCCCCGAGCACAGCGACCGGGGCTACAGCCGAGGAGGAGGACGTGGTGGCGGACGCTGGGACGACCGTGGCCCGCGCCAGGAGTGGCGCGATCGGCCTCGTGAGGACCGCTGGCAGGATCAGCCTCGCGAGGGCGCCTGGAGGGACCATCCTCGTGTGGATCGTCCTCAGGGCAACGCCGGTCTTCCCCCACTACGGCCAGCGCCAAGAAGGAATGACGACCACCATCAAGATGAGGGTGCTGGGGGCTTCCAGGAGCCACGTGCTATTGCCTGCATCTTCGGCGGAGCT
Source organism: Aegilops tauschii subsp. strangulata (assembly GCF_002575655.3). Lineage (NCBI taxonomy): Eukaryota > Viridiplantae > Streptophyta > Magnoliopsida > Poales > Poaceae > Aegilops > Aegilops tauschii. The sequence goes on from NC_053039.3 coordinate 367,706,410, forward strand.
CAGGCCCCAGCCTCGCAGCGTATCTTCAAACAGTTTGCTCGTGAAGTGAATGCAGTCCTCCCCAAGCTCGAGGTCACACGCCTGCTTAGGTGGTCCAAGTGCGCCATCACCTTCAGTTCGGTAGATCAACTCAAGTGCGCGGCTACCGCAGGCGCCCTCCCGTTGCTTTGCTCCCCAGTCATCAGCAACGTGCAAGTCACCAAGACCCTCATCGACGGCGGTGCAGGGCTCAACGTCCTGTCTGTCGACACGTTCGACAACCTCCAAGTGCCATATGACCAGCTTCAGCTTACCAAGCCTTTCTCAGGAGTGATCGACGGCTCCAGAACCCCGATCGGGCAGGTCCGCCTTCCCGTCACCTTCGGAGAACGCAAAAACTACCGCACCGAACTCATCGACTTCGACGTCGCACACATCCGTCTGCCGTACAATGCCATCCTCGGGTATCTAGCCCTGGCCAAGTTCCTGGCGGTCACCCATCATGGCTACAATGTCCTGAAGATGCCGGGAAGCAGCGGAATCATCACAGTCCCGTGCGAAGAAAGAGATGCGGTGTGCTCCCTCGAGCGTGCCTTCCAAGCTGCATCAATCGACGACCCCGACAGCAAGGGCGAGCACCCTTCTAAGGCCACCCCCAAGAAGAGGAAGTAGCTGCACCATGCAGGGCCTCAGGCCAGCGGCGCCTCGTCAGGATCGGCGCCCGCGCCTGGGGCGCCTCCCTCCTTCGCATAGGAAAGCGCGCCCAGCGCCCCTCTCGGGCAGGGCTCGGGGGCTCTCTTCTGGAGGGCCTCAGACTTTGCCAACATCACGAGGGAGGCACTTGGGCACCACTTGGATGCGTGCTTCACGGCACGTTTCCCTCAGGAGGACACAGGGCAAGGAGTGCTCACCGCTCAGGAGTTCATCACCAAGACCACTCAGGAACTGCAAGACACAAGGGCCATATGCGGTGGCTGCCGCTCACCAGGCACAGCTCCCTATCCAGGCGAGGATGTCGGGCTGCGCGTCTCCATCGACGTCCCAGGGCTCAACAGGGCCGCATCTCAGGAGCCCTTCTTGCCTTCACGCGTGGGCCGCTACAAGGGCCCACCTCACAGCTACGTTCGCATGCCTTTTGGCCTGCCGAGCGCGGCGACCGCCTATCAGCGCAACCTGCGGAGCATCCTGGCGGCTCAGGAGGCCAGGCACCACGTTGTACTGACGGAGATGGAGACGGTCCTCAAGGAACCACCTGGACCCCTAGAGCCTCCCGAGGCTCAGGGCCCCGGTGGCTCATGAGGAGCAACCCCTTCGCCGCATACCTTCAGGTGCCCCAACTCTCCTTCATCAACAGAACCAGGTGACATTTTCCAAGTTCATTTAGCTGGGAGCGCCCCTCGGGGTGCATCATTCCCAGGCCGCGTGGGTACGTCCCTGTGGCATGTATCCCTTTTATGTCTTTAGCTTACCTTGTTGGGGGCGGCCCTCGGGCTGCATCATCCCGAAGCCGCTCGGGCCCGACCCAGTGGCATGCATCTTCCCTGCCTTTACTTGAGCCAGTATGCTTTCCATGCCTAATCTATCTATGACTATCACCTGTTTAACTCACACCCACCACGGGGGCTACTCACGCTGGCACGACGCTTGTGCACGGGTCTGTCCCTGCAACATCAACAAACCTGAGCGGCTGAGCATTGGCTCGCGGCGCGCCCCGCGCACGTCACCTCACCAGGCCCTCAGTGCCGTCACTCCCTCGCGAAGCGACCGATGGCAGACCGGCAACCATAATGGCAAACTGTGTCTCTCCTTGTGCTGGCTTGCAAGAATCTCCTGAGGATAGCAGCAGGTGGCACCACGAGCTCCCTGTCTGCCCTTCCAATCCGCTTGTGCGTTAAAAGGGGGCTCCTGAGCATCGCGCCTCAGGATAGCTCTTACTGGCTCTCCAGCCCTCACCCCCTGGCCTTGACCACGGCACGCGACCTCGCATACCAGCGGCGGCTGAGCTTGCTCGAGGGCCGGGACCTGAGGACGTAGAGCACGGAGGAGAGCGTGGGAGAGGGGGAAACTCGTATGGGCCCGACCTAGCTACTCTGTGGATGCCTGCGCACAAACCTGGTGCATCATGAGGAATCGACCCCGAATCGTCAAGATAAGTCCCATGCTCAGACCGGCTAATCGTTGGAGCCTAGAAGTCGTGCTCGCCGCAATCCTGTTACGGTAACGCCGCCTCCCTTTCTTACCTTACCACGGCTGCTTGAGCGCTAAAGGGGACCCCCTGAGCATCGCGCCTCAGGAGCTCTTACTGGACCTCGGGCCGCTCACCTCCTGGCCTTGACCACGGCACGCGACCTGGCATACCAGCGACGGTTGTAGCTTGCCTGGGGATCGGGACCTGTCAGCATAGAGCAACAAGCCGTTGCGAGGTTGGAAAGGGGAGACCGAGCCTAAACAGGACTTGCGTTCACATGTTTCCATAATCGGGATAATATCAACAAAAGGCATTATAGACCCTTTACACGCCCCCACAGGGTACTTCTTGATTCCTCGCAGGGAACAAAAGACGAGAACCTAGGAGAATCCTATCTACACGCCCCCGCGGCCGATGCCATGGTCAACAGTGGGCCACGGGAGGCCGGCGCCAACCCCATCCAGATCAGCGACGGCGGCGGTCGGACGCTGCAGCCTTGCTTCGGGCACTGCGAGAGCTCGGGGGCACGTACCTGTCGTCGCTCGTCTCCGGAGTCTCATAGAGCTCAGGAGAACCACGAGACTCCAAAGAGCCGCTGCTGCTGGAGAAGCCGCGAGCGGAGCGTGCATCGACCTGGCTCTCCCCTCCGGGGCAGCACTCCAGGTGGCGGCCCTCCGCGTTGAACACCTTGAAGGACAGCATGGAAGCGCCATCATAATCGAAGTGGATCGCGAGGGCGCCCTCCGCACGGCAAACCCGCGCGACCTCACCGCAGCCGCGGGTCATGAAGATCTTGCCGAGGGAGACCGCTTCAACCTCTGCTCCGGTCGCCGGAGCGTCGCAGTCAGCATGCTGCAACTAGAGCTTGAGGGGTCCCCTCGGTGGCATCACGTCGGAGAAGAACCGGGGGAAGCGGATCCAGGAGCTCGGGGGCATCGCCGCCCATGGCACAAGCTCGCGCGAGGAGTCCGTTGCGTGGACACCAGGAGCGGCGACACGCGTTACCGCGGCACGTCGACCTTGGCCACGGCGCGTGCGCCGGCGCTCGTCGCTCTATCCTCCTGAGCCCCCGGCTTGGGCGTACAGGGGTAGCGGATACCCAGGAGGAGGCCGCTCGCACCAAGGCCTCGTCACCACCTGCATCACCGCTGTGTCGCGGCGGTGAACCGACCTCTTCTTCGGCGGGAGCGGCGCCGGCCCATCGAGTGGAGTCTTTCCCTTCTCCGCAGTAGAAAACCTTCGGATGGGCGCCATTGCTACTAGCAGAGGATCGAGGAGGAAGAAGCAACCGGAACGGGAATAAATGGGCCACAAGGGCTCTACCCCCTCCTCATTTATAGCAGGAGAAAGGCCAACCAGCGCCCCCCACGATCACAGGTAGTGATGGTTTTCCTTGCATGTCGCAGGGACTTGTCAAGTCGGGCAGTTGCCGAGGCAGCGTGGGGAAGCAAAGACGCCCACGTCCAATCAACTGCCAAGCGTCGACCAAGGCCGCAGGCTTTTGGGGCTCGCGACGCTCCATGCTTGACCTTTGGCTTCGCCTCGAAGCCAAGCCCGAGCGTGCCTTGGGCCCGGGGGCTACTGTCGGCATTCTAGGAACGGGGGTCCCCACACTTGCCTGCCTGCGGCCCACGGCATGGCTCTGCTCGCAGGCCCGTACGGCCCATCTTCATCAACAAGGCATTCAAGATCCTCGCGAGGGGCCAAGCCTCACGAGGCAGACGACGCAAGACCTCCTCAGGAGCGGCCTCGCCAGGCAGGCTCGCGAGGGGCGGAGAGATCAAGGCAAGGCAAACCTCCCGAGGTTCTCGTGACGTGAGCCATGACGATCGAGACCAGGCGGGCGCCAGCGCGCGCAACATCCTTGTTTCCTCTTTGGTTCTAAGGAGGCAAGCACAGGCGCGGAGTACCCAGGCATCAAACAAAGGTTTCAATATCAGTGCAACGAGACCAAGACCAGCAGGACGGCAAGACGGAGGTCACCATGGAGCCCAAGGCGGCGTCACCACCAAAGCCTTTTGTAGGCGAAGACTGCTTTTGTCAGGATAAGCTGTACTAGCTGTCCCCTTTCAAATTGGCCGTTGTTGGCTCCCTTCCCGCTCAATATTTGGGGAGAGGACCAGGGCCTCTATAAATAGGACTAGCCACCACAGTAGGAGGCAACGAGACCGGGACGAAGCCTGATCTCATCTTGAGTAATCCTCACCACACAAGTTCGCCAAGAACAAGAACACCTCATCCTCAGGAGGTTGTTCTTCCCCCTTTGTACTGTTCATCATCAGCCCAAGAGGCAATCCACCACCACCACACTGGAGTAGGGTATTACACCACAACGGTGGCCCGAACCAGTATAAATCTTGTGTCCCTTGTGTTGTCAGTTTGTTGAGTTCCTTCTTGAGATCTTAGCAAGCTAGGACGTGGATCGCTAGGGGAAAATCTTCGTGCGCACCCCAGTGTTCGAACCTTGAGGGTTTTGCCGGAACCCGTGATCCGACAAACACCTCATCCCCTCTTAATAGTATTGGCTTTCCTATGGACTCAATGTGATCTTGGATCACTAAAATGAAAAATGAGAGTCCTGAGCTTTGAGCTTGAGCCAATCCTTTGTCCTTATCATCTTGAAGGGGTTCCACATCCTCTTGTCCATGCCACTCCACTGTTGAAATTATTTGAAGCATACTAGATGAAAGCATTAGTCCAATAAGAGATATGTTGACATTAATTACCAAAATCACCCAGGGAGCACTTGTGCTTTCAATCTCCCCCTTTTTGGTAATTGATGACAACATACATCAAAGCTTTAGATAAAGATATAGCGAATAACAAGTAAAGCTTTGGAAAGACATGTAACATGCATAGGCTCCTCCTATATGTATGCAATCATGTAAATTTGGAATATAAGAGCATGTGAATGCATAAGCATGACAGAGTAAGCAATGTGTTACATGTATCTTGGCTATATGCATCAGAGCAAAAGATGTGAATATAGGAAATGTACCTTCATGCTCATGAGTCCTTCTTGCAAACAGTATGTACATCAGCAAGAAATCCTCATGCACATGAGTGTGATGCATATACTTACCTTGTGGTCTTGAGTTGGCTTAGAAAGGGATGAACCTGAGTAAACAAGGTTAGATAACACAGATACATCTACTAACCAGAGCAAACAAAAAGAACCGCAAGAGTACCAAGATTGGGATGACATGTAGAGTGTGAGCACTGGGTACTCTATTAGATATAGACATGTCCCCAAATGGTAAAGATATGAAATGAATTCGAAGATTTTCTTCCCTTAGATGTCTTGCTCCCCCTGAATCTTATATGGGATACTGGGAGAAGATAGGGAACAGAAAATCAGAGCAAAGAAAATACACAAACAACATGAACATGTCTTTCCCCTCTAAAGACATGTGACTTCTCTCCTCTTGAACACCAAGCATCTGGGGTATCTTCTCTCCCCCTGTTTGAAGCATTCTCTCCCCTTTTGAAGGATTAAGCTTTGATGTGAACTCTCTCTCCCCCTTTGACATCAATTTCCAAGAAGGAATCCTCTGGAGTGTGAGTCAAAGTAGGTTTGGTCCTTGAGTCACAGAGCAAAGCAGCGTATAAAATGTGATGCTGGTAGAGGACAAGAATCATTGAGTGGAGCTGGAGCAAAAAGGAATGCAGGATCAAGTGGCAAGTTCTTTTGTCTGTAGTGAAATCGGTGGCACCGAGGTGTGTGCTTCGGTTGCACCGAAAGGATTCGGTTGGACCGAAAGCAACAGATCGGTGTGACCGAGTTCATCACAGAGAAAGCACTTGTCACCTCAGCTCACTAGGCAAGTAAGATCTCACAAGGATTTGCAATGAATTAACTGAAGAATTTGCAAGGAATTGGATGCAGGGAATGCAGAACAAAACAGAGAAAAAGAAAATCTAGATGAAGTTTTTTTTTGATAAAGAAAAGGGAATAAATATGCAAAGGGCAAAATGCAAAAACTCAAAGAAACACTAGAGAACTTCATCTAGAATTGGGCGGTGACAAAGTCACCTATGTTAGAGTATATTGACTAAGGAGTCAAGTGAGAACACTTGATCATAAGTCATACTCATCGTTTAAGCTCAAAATGGGGTTACCATTTTTCATTTAAGCATTTGATGTATTCACATCTTGTTGAGCTGCTTTGACCCATATCTTGGGGTAAAGCTTCTCTAAGATGGAATGACATACCATGGGTGGTGGTGTTGATCTTGATCATGTAGTTGAACTTGTGTGGGATGCTCAAGGTTGATGTAGCTCATCAAGAGTTGGGAGCACCACTTGTAATTTGAGTTCATCTACCTACATGGGTTAGTCTTGCAAGGAATAGCACTTGTGTATCCAAAATGACAATCATGAAACTTGATACATATAATTTGTCAAAGGATATGTTGAAGGGTTTCGTGCTTCCTTGTCATCAACCACCGTATTGTAGAGACTTGGTGATGTAGAGCTTGCTCAATATGTGAGAGAGTTGCAATCTCATAGATTTAGATTCATCCAAGTACCTACAAGGGTTAGATAGCATGCAAGGGTGCAAGTATATCCAAGACATATGAATATCATCATAAGAGAAATATCAAGGATTAGTCATAGATTCATGCCAAAATTTGAAGCATCAATGATGTTCAATTCTCCTCTCAAACGGCAAAAGACTTTCTCATCAAGCGGTTTGGTGAATATATCCACCAATTGCTTATCGGTATGAACATGCTTAAGATCAATGTCCCCTTTAGCAACATGATCTCGAATGAAATGATGACGAACTTCAATATGCTTAGTGCGGGAATGTTGCACGGGATTATGAGAAATCTTAATGGCACTTTCATTGTCACAAAGCAATGGGACAAGTTTCACATTGATCCCATAATATTTAAGAGTTTGGGTCATCCAAAGTAACTGAGCACAACATGAACCGGCGGCAATGTATTCCGCTTCGGCGGTGGATAAGGATACCGAGTTTTGTTTCTTGGAAGACCAAGACACAAGAGATCTACCAAGAAATTGACAAGTACCTGAAGTGGACTTTCTATCGACCTTGTTCTCCGGCATAGTCCGAGTCGGAATAGCCAACAAGATCAAAAGAGGACCTCTTAGGATACCAAATGCCAAAATTTGGTGTGTGTATTAAGTATCTCACTATCCTTTTCACAGCCTTAAGATGACATTCTTTGGGGGCCGCTTGATATCGTGCACACATGCACACGCTTAGCATAATATCGAGACGAGAGGCACATAGATATAACAATGATCCAATCATAGAGCGATAAACCTTTTGATCAACCGGTTTACCATCCTTAGTCAAGTCAAGATGTCCACTAGTAGGCATGGGAGTTTTCATACCTTTGCTTTTTTGCATGTTGAACTTCTTGAATAAGTCCTTGGTGTACTTTGTTTGAGAAACAAAGGTGCCCTCCTTAGTTTGCTAGATTTGCAAACCAAGAAAGAACTTGAGTTCACTCATCATAGACATCTCAAACTTCTTTGACATTAGCTTTCCAAACTTTTCACTAAAATGAGGGTTAGTCGAACCAAATATGATATCATCAACATAAATTTGGCATACAAATATTTCACCATTAACCCTTTCAGTGAAAATAGTAGAATCTATCTTTCCAATCTCAAAGCCTTTTTCAATAAGGAACTTGGTCAATCATTTATACCATGCTCTAGGAGCTTGCTTAAGACCATAAAGGGCTTTGTGAAGTTTGTAAACATGATCGGGTTTCTTAGGATTTACAAAGCCGGGAGGTTGTTTAACGTAAACTTCCTCCTCAATTTCACCATTTACAAAAGCACTTTTAATGTCCATTTGGTATAAAGTGATATCATGGTGATTAGCATAGGCAAGTAAGATGCGTATGGACTCAGTCTAGTAACGGGGGCATATGTCTCACCGTAGTCCATACCTTCGACTTGAGTGTAGCCTTGGGCGACTAGGAGAGCTTTGTTGCGGACGACTTAACCATCTTCATCTTGCTTGTTGCGAAACACCCATTTGGTACCGATGATGTTGTGGTTGTTGTCGGGCTTCTCAACCAATGTCCACACTTGATTTCTCTCAAAGTTGTGTAGCTCTTCATGCATGGCATTTATCCAATCCGGATCTTCCAATGCTTCTTCAACCTTCATAGGTTCAGTACTAGAGATGAATGAATAGTGTTCACAAAAATTAGCCAAACGAGATTTAGAGCTAGTGATTCTCCCAGTTTGAATGTCATTGTAGATTTGCTCGACGGGATGGTCTTTGGCAACTCTTGCTCGAACTCGTGGGATCTTTTGCTTGGGTCGGGGTGCAACATCTTCTTCATCATCTCCTTCTTCTTCTTGGCCTTCTTCATTGTTGGCATTGTCGTTCTCTTGTCGCGGTGGAGAAGGAGGTTGTTGATGTTCATCTTGGTGTACTTCCTCGTTTTCTTCGTCTTGGTGTGTCCCACTTGTGGATGCTTTCGTATCAGCTCTTGGTTCACCTTGTCGTGAGGTAGAAGCTTCCACTTGGACGGACGAGGTACTCTCCATCACATCCGTTGGACGAATCTTGCCAATCGACAAGTCTTGGATTGCTTCCGAAGGATCTTTATCTCCTACATCAATTGGCAATTGCTCTACTTGCGAGCCGTTAGATTCATCAAACTTCACATCTACCGTCTCTTCAACCTTTCGGGTGAAACTGTTGTAGACACGTTAAGTGTGAGAGTTTGAGCCATAACCAAGTAGGAAACCCTCATGAGATTTAGGAGCAAATTTAGAACAATGATGCTTATCAAGAATGTAACACTTTGAGCCAAATACTCGAAAGTATCCAACTTGGGGGTTGTTACCGGTGAGAAGCTCGTATGCCGTCTTGCCGAGTAGCTTGTGAAGATACAAGCGATTTTCTGCATGACAAGCCGTCTCAACCGCTTCCGCCCAAAAGTGTTTTGGAGTCTTGTACTCATCAAGCATCGTTCTTGCCATCTCAATAAGAGTCCGGTTCTTCCTCTCAACAACTCCATTTTATTGAGGCGTGTACGTAGCCGAGAACTCGTGTGAAATCCCTTCTTCGTCAAGAAAGGCATCCACATTTGCGTTCTTGAACTCCGTTCCATTATCGCTCCGAACCTTTTTGATCTTCACTTCAAATTGGTTTTGGGCCTTCCTAGAAAAAAATTTGAAGATCTTTTGGACCTGCGATTTATCATCAAGAAAGAACACCCACGTAAATCTTGAAAAATCATCAACTATGACTAGACCAAATGAGTTACCACCGAGACTCTTGTAGGCATTGGGACCAAAGAGATCCATATGAAGTAGCTCGAGCGGTCTTCTTGTGGTCATAATGTTCTTCACGGGGTGGCTTCCTCCAACTTGTTTTCCTGCTTGACAAGCACTACAAAGTCTATCCTTGTCAACTATAACATCTTTTACTCCAAGGATATGATCACCCTTAATAAGCTTATCAAGATTTCGTATGCCCACATGACCTAACCTTCTATGCCACAACCAGTCTTTTGAGGATTTAGCAATTAAGCAAGTTCTAGGTTGAGCCTTTTTAGTGAAATCAACAATGTAAAGATCACCTCTACGGATACCGGTAAAGACCATTTTATGATTATCTCTACGAAACACTTGGCAATCTACTTCAGTAAATAGGACGTTGAAACCAAAGTCAGCAAGTCTAGATACGGAAAGTAAATTGTAGCCAAGCGATTCAACGAGCATAACATTTGAATGGAGCTGTAATGTGAGATGTCCACCTTACCAAGGCCAACCACCTTACCCTTTGATTTATCACCGAAAGTGACATACTTTCGAGCGCCGCCATTTTCAGCAAGCTCACAAAACATATCTTTGTCTCCAGTCATATGATCAGTACAACCAGTATCTAGGATCCATTCCTTTCCTCCAGCCATGTAGCCACGAAGATTAGCCATAAGCCCAAAGTGTCTCATAGCACCATCAAGATCATAGTCAGTATCATCATCCTCATCATAGTATCCATGTTCTATATTGTCTTGTGATTGATCAACTCCTAAAGTGGGTAATTCATTAGAAGTATGACCGTAACAATGTTCATCTCTATGAATTCTAATGACTTCGGAAATGATATTGCTAATAATTCCAACATCTCCTTTGGCACGCATGAGGTCACGAAGCTCAAATAGACAATCATCAAACTTAGGATCACTAGTACTCATCTTACTCAAGGCAATATACTTATGAAGAATTTCATCTAGATTTTTCAAGGAATAATTTGGGAATCGTTCCTCAAGAAATCTCCATATAGTGTAGGCACAATCAAGAGTAGGTAAGCTAGCAATCAAATTTTTGGGCAATCCTCTAATGATAAGATTGATAGTTCTAAGATTGCGAATCATGTCAAGATCCTCATCGGGAGAGGGATGCAAGGGATCACTAGGGGAAATGCAAGGACTATTAATGTACTTGTTCAAGTGATATTCATTGAAAATCTCAAGCATCTCATTTTTCCACTCATGAAAGAACTCTCCATCAAGTATAGGCACTCTATGTCTAACACTCCCCAACGTAGACTCATCCATCTTCCTCAAAAGGTGTTTAAACCAAAGCAATGGAGACCAATGCTTTGATACCAATTGAAAGGATCGAGAAGAAGTGTCTAGGGGGGGTGAATAGACTCTTAGCAAGAAAAGTTGCAGTTTTTAAATTCTTTAAGTTGAAGTGGAGTTTTAGCACAAGTTCAAACATTCACAATACATATCAAGCAAGCATGACAAGAGTATATGAGCAGCGGAAAGTAAATCATGCAAGTTGCAATAATGTAAGGAGATGGGATTGAAGTGTGCAAACGCAATTGGAGACACGGAGATTTTTGGCGTGGTTCCGATAGGTGGTGCTATCGTACATCCACTTTGATGGAGACTTCAACCCACGAAGGGTAACGGTTGCGCGAGTGCACGGAGGGCTCCACCCAAGATGGGTCCACGAAGAAGCAACCTTGTCTATCCCACCATGGCCATCGCCCACGAAGGACTTGCCTCACTAGGGTAGATCTTCACGAAGTAGGCAATCTCCTTGCTCGTACAAACTCCTTGGTTCAATTCCACAATCTTGACGGAGGCTCCCAAGTGACACCTAACCAATCTAGGAGACACCACTCTCCAAGAGATAATAGCTGGTGTGTTGATGATGAACTCCTTGCTCTTGTGCTTCAAATGATAGTCTCCCCAACACTCAACTCTCTCTCATAGGATTGGATTTGGTGGAAAGATGATTTGAGTGGAAAGCAACTTGGGGAAGGCTAGAGATCAATATTTATGTGGTTGGAATGGAATATCTTGACCTCAACACAAGTGTAGGTGGTTCTCTCTCAGAAAATGTATGTTGGAAGTGTAGGCATGTTCTGATGGCTCTCTCCATGAATGAAGAGTGGGTGGAGGGGTATATATAGCCTCCACACAAAATCTAACCGTTACACACAAATCACCAAACTCGGTGGGACCGAATTAGAAAACTCGGTCCGATTTGGTTCATAATGTGACCGTTAGGCATTTTGGTGGGACCGACATGATCAACTCGGTGGGTCTGATGTACTAGGGTTAGGGTAAAGCCTTATCTCGGTTGGACCAATTACACAAACTCGGTGGGACCGATTTGGGTAATAAGCACAACAGAGAGTTGGCCAAGCAAACTCGGTGGTACCGATTTCATATTCCGGTGAGACCGAAATTAATGCAATAGACAACAGAGAGTTTGCAAGCCCATCTCGGTGAGACCGAGATCCCATCGGTGAGACCGAATTGATTAGGGTTTCTGGCAGTGGCTATGTCAAGTGAACTTGGTGGCGCCAGATAGAAAGTTTCGGTGGGGCCGAGTTTGACTTTTGGTTTTGGGACATATGTGGATGTGAGAAAGTGGTTGAGGGCTTTGGAGCATATCACTAAGCACTTTGAGCAAGCAAGCCATTAAGCAACACCTCATCCCCTCTTAATAGTATTGGCTTTCCTATGGACTCAATGTGATCTTGGATCACAAAAATGAAAAATGTAGAGTCCTGAGCTTTGAGCTTGAGCCAATCCTTTGTCCTTATCATCTTGAAGGGGTTCCACATCCTCTTGTCCATGCCACTCCACTGTTGAACTTATCTGAAGCATACTAGATGAAAGCATTAGTCCAACAAGAGATATGTTGACATTAATTAACAAAATCACCCAGGGAGCACTTGTGCTTTCAATTATCATTCTTGGATGTTTTACAATCATTTTATAGCAACTTTATATCATTTTTTGGGACTAAGTTATTGACATAGTGCCCAGTGCCAGTTGCTGTTTTTTGGTTGTTTTTTAATTCGTAGAATATCAGTACCAAACGGAGACCAAACACACCGAAACTTTTTGGAGAATTTTAATGGACTAGAAGACAAATCTTGGGCCAAAGAAGTACCAGAGGGGAGCCCCGAGGGGCGCACAACCCCCCAGGGTGCGCCTGGGGGCCCATGCGCGCCCAGGTGGGTTGTGCCCACCTCGGTGGCCTCGCACACCGTCTCTTCGCCCTATAAATACCAAAATATTCCAGAAACCCTAGGGGAGTCAATGAAACCCATTTCCAGCCGTGGCAAGTTCCAGAAACATGAGATCCAATCTAGACACCATCACGGAGGGGTCCATCATCCTCATTGATGCCTCTCCGATGATGCGTGAGTAGTTCATCATAGACCCACAGGTCCGTAGGTAGTAGCTAGATGGCTTCTTCTCTCTTTTTGATTCTCAATACAATGGTCTCTTGGAGATCTATTTGATGTAACTATTTTTTGCGGAGTGTTTGTTGGGATCCGATGAACTTTGAGTTTATGATCAGATCTATATCCATGAATATTATTTGAGTCTTCTTTGATCTCTTATATGCATGATTACTTATAGCCTCGTATTTCTTCTTCGAATCTTTGGTTTAGTTAGGCCAACTAGATCAATTTTTCTTGCCATGGGAAGATGTGCTTTGTGATGGGTTCGATCGTGCGGTGTTCTCTCCCAGTGACAGAAGGGGCAACAAGACATGCATGTATCATTGCTATTAAGGATAACAAGATGGGGGCTATTCCTACATGAATAGATCTTGTCTACATCATATCATCGTTCTTATTGCATTACTCTGTTTCTCTATGAACTTAATACACTAGATGCATGCGGGATAGCGGTCCATGTGTGGAGTAATAGTAGTAGATGCAGGCAGGAGTCGGTCTACCAATCTTGGACGTGATGCCTATATAATTATCATTGTCTTGGAAATCGTCATAATTATTCGATCTTCTATCAATTGCCCAACAGTAATTTGTTTACCCACCGTATGCTATTTTCTCGAGAGAAGCCACTGGTGAAATCTACTGCCCTCGGGTCTATTCTTTATCATATTTGCTTTGAGATCTGTTTTATTTGCTTTTATTTTCAGATCTATTATTCCAAAAGCCCAAAAATACCTTGCTGCACATTTTTGCTATTTATTTTATTTCGCGTTTTATCGAGATCTATGATGTCTACTACGCAACCTTCTTGTAGACTCATGTTAGGCGTCCAAGCGCAGAGTTTTGTAGGATAGTAGCAAATTTCCCTCAAGTGGATGACCTAAGGTTTATCAATCCGTGGGAGTCGTAGGATGAAGATGGTCTCTCTCAAACAACCATGCAACCAAATAACAAAGAGTCTCTTGTGTCACCAACACGCCCAATACAATGACAAATTGTATAGGTGCACTAGTTCGGCGAAGAGGTGGTGATACAAGTGCAATATGGATGGTAGATATAGGTTTTTGTAATCTAAAAATATAAAAACAGCAAGGTAACTAGTAACAAAAGTGAGCCAAAACGGTATTGCAATGCTTGGAAACAAGGCCTAGGGTTCATACTTTCACTAGTGGAAGTTCTCTCAACAATGATAACATAATTAACTCATATGGCAATCCCACAACGTGCGACTAAAGTCACTCCAAAGTTCCTATCGCGGAGAACATAAGATGAAATTTCTTGTAGGGTACGAAATCACATCAAAGTTATTCTTTCCGATCAATCCATTGAGCTATTCCTATAAGTGTCACAAACAACCCTAGAGTTCGTAGTAAAATAACACCATATGACACACATCAATCAACCCTAATGTCACCTAGATACTCCAATGTCACCACAAGTATCCGTGGGTCAATTATACGATATGCATCAAACAACTTCAGATTCATAATATTCAATCAAACACAAAGAACCTCAAGGAGTGCCCCAAGATTTCTACCAGAGAAACAAGGACGAAAATGTGCATCAACCCCGATGCTTAGATTACCCCAATGTCACCTCGGGAATCCGCGAGTTGAGTGCCAAAACATACATCAAGCGAATCAATATAATACCCCATTGTCACCACGGGTATCCCATGCAAGACATACTTCAAGTGTTCTCAAATCCATAATAGTATTCATTCCGATAATAGTGAAACCTTAAAGGTAAAACTCAATTCATCATAAGAAGATAGAGGGGGAGAAACACCATATGATTCAACTATAATATCAAAGCTCGCGGTACATCAAGATCGTGCCAAATCAAGAACACGAGAGAGAGAGAGAGAGATCAAACACATAGCTACAGGTACATACCCTCAGCCCCGAGGGTGAACTACTCCCTCCTCGTCATGGAGAGCGCCGGGATGATGAAGATGGCCACTGGTGATGGTTTCCCCCTCTGGCAGGGTGCCGATACAGGATCCCGATTGGTTTTTCATGGCTACAGAGGCTTGCGGCGGTGGAACTCCCGATCTAGGTTATCTTCTGGAGTTTTTGGGATTTATAGGAGGTGTTGACATCGGGGACAAGTCAGGGGGCCCACAAGGCGACGACAAGGATGGGGGCGCGCCCTAGGGTGGGCACCCTCCACCCTTGTGGTGGCCTCGAGACTCCTCTTCGATAACTTTTCGTTCCAGTATTTTTTATATTTTCCAAAAATATCCTCCATAAATTTTCAGGTCAATTGGATTTTGTTTGATATTCCTTTTCTGCGAAACTCAAAAACAAGGAAAAACAGAAACTGGCAATGGGCTCTAGGTTAATAGGTTAGTCCAAAAAATCATATAAAATAACATATATATGCATATAAAACATCCAAGATAGATAATAATAGCACGGAACAATCAAAAATTATAGATACATTGGAGAGTTATCGCTCTATTTATCCAATCTACACAAATTTTATCCCGTCAACTTGACAATTTCTGGCGCCGTTACCCGTAGAGGGATTGACAACCCCTCATAAGCGTTGGGTTGCAAGTATTTGTTCTTTGTGTGCAGGTACCGTTTACATAGTGTTGCTTGGTCTCCTACTGGATTGATACCTTGGTTTTATAACTGAGGGAAATACCTACTGTAGTTGTGCTGCATCACCCCTTCCTCTTTGGGGAAATACCAACGTAGTTCAAGCGACATCAAAGGGAATTTCTGGCGCCGTTTCCGGGGAGGCATCATCAACATCTATCAGGTTCCTAATCCCAAATCTCATCTCCTTGCAATTTACATTATTTGCCATTTGTCTCTCATTTTCATATCCCCTACTTCACAAAAAATTGCCATTTTATTCGCCCTTTTTACGTTCGCCTTTTTCTCGTCAGATCTATCTTTTTGCGTGTGATCTTGTTTGCCTACTTTCGTAATGGCTAGTTCTTCCTCTATTGTGTGTACCCCGAGAATGAGGTTCTTAATTTTAAACAAATGGGAGGGGAGAATATAAAATATGCTTGGAATAGGATTTGCAATGCTAATAATAGATCTGTTCGTAAGCAACCTACCATTGTTCTCCTTCGCAGTTTTTATGTGGGTATCACCACTTGGTATAGATTCGTCCTTGATACGATTACTGGTGGAAATTTCTTAATGTGTCCATCTCTGGATTCTTTTAATGCCATGGGAGATCTAGTAGGTGCACCACCTATTATTATTAATGAAACAATCTTAACCCTTGAGCATGTTATGCAAAGATTAGATGCTATTCAAAAGAAGATGGTCACTTTAGAGCAAACTGAAAACTTGCATACAAAGATGCAGAATCTTGCTAATAAACCTGGGTCAAAAGTGGGCGATGTTTTTAAATTACTAAGGGAAAATGAAGCCATAATTAATGAAATAATTGGAGAGAGTCCTTCCCAGATTGATAAGTTGGAAGAAATCTTTAGTAATTTAAGCTCGGCTTTTGCTTCTGCAAAAACTATTGAAAAAACTCCCGTAAAAATTGGCAAGATTACTCAAGTCACTAAGAACAAGGGTGCAACTTCTATTAATAACAAAGAAGATCTTAAGATGATTAGTATTCACCCTGATTTTGTTGAAGTAATAAAAGACCCTACTTGCAAGAATAAATTTTTCAGTCTTGTTCCTCGGAGTATTTGTTATTCAAAATTTATATGCTAAATCTTTGAAGAATATTGGTTGTGTGATTGAGTAATTGGAAACTAAAGATGACAATACTTGAATCTATGCATTATGCCTAGCTAGGGGCATAAAACGATAGCGCTTGTTGGGAGGCAACCCAATGAATAAAATTTATTTTTGCCTTTTTCATTCTGTTCTTGAGTGTTTGCACAATTATGCTACTGTTATGATTGTGTTTTTATGCTTTAATTAGTATTTGTGCCAAGTAAAGCCTTTGGGATCATGTTGGGTGATAGTTGTTTCGATCTTATTGGAAAACAGAAAGTTTTGTGTACAGTAAAATAATTTTGTAAAATCACAGAAGAGACAAAAAATTCTGAATTTCTTACACAAGATTGATATACAAATTTCCTAAGTTGTCCTAATTTTTCAGAATTTTCAGAGTTACATAAGTATACAAACTTTTCAGATTACTACAGATTGTTCTATTTTTGACAGATTCTGTTTTCGTTGCATTGTGTGCTTATTTGATGAATCTATGGACTATATTGGGGGTATAAGCCATGGTAAAGTTGGAATACAATAGATATAATGCAAAAATAAAATATGACTGGGTTTGCAACAATACTTAGAGTGGTGATTTTCTTTCTTATACTAACAGATCTCATGAAGGTTTTGTTAAGTTTTGTGTGATTTAAGTTTTCAAGTTCTGGGTGAGATCACGATGGATGAAGGAATAGGGAGTAAGAAGCGCCTAAGCTTGGGGATGCCCCATGGGACCCCAAGTTAATATTCAAGGAGAAACAAGCAACTAAGCTTGGGGATGCCCCGGGTGGCATCCCCTCTTTATTCTAACGACCATCAGTATTTTACTTGGAGCTATATTTTCATTCATCACATATCATGAGTTTTGCTTGGAGTGTCTTGTATTATATGAGTCTTTCCTTGTTTTATTTTTTATTTTCTCACAAGTATCCTTGCTGGACACACCTATTTGAGAGATCCAAAATTATGCTATGGTTTGTTAGAATTGCTCTTTATACTTCACTTAAATTTTTTGAGCTATGGAATTGCTCTAGTGCTTCACTTATATCTTTTTGAGCACGGTGTGCTTTAATATTTTTGAAGAAATGCTCTCATGCTTGACTTATATTTATTTGAGAGTTAGTAAATTTTTGAAGAAATTCTCTCATGCTTCACTTATATTATTTTGAGAGACAAAAATAATTATACTCATGTTCTTCACTTAAATTTGTTTGAGTTTGCCAAAAGCAATTGCAATATATGAAACTAGTCCCAAAGTGATAGATATTCA
This sequence comes from Aegilops tauschii subsp. strangulata, assembly GCF_002575655.3. Classification (NCBI taxonomy): domain Eukaryota; kingdom Viridiplantae; phylum Streptophyta; class Magnoliopsida; order Poales; family Poaceae; genus Aegilops; species Aegilops tauschii. The sequence goes on from NC_053039.3 coordinate 367,724,266, forward strand.
AGAAGGATAATAAAAAAATTCATGAAGATCATTGGACAAAATAAACTTGATTCTTTGTAACAGTTTTGAGATATGATGACAGTGATATGTGAGTCATGTTGGTGAGTAATTATGCTTTAGTAAGCATATTGGTGTTAAGGTTTGTGATTCCCGATGCAAGCACGAAAGTCAATAGTTATGCAATAAACTACATCCTACTTGTGGTGCATTATTTGGTGTTAGTTATGCTTAATGCTCGCTTATGTGATTTTTCGTTTCTTGGTTGGTAGCTTCTCAATCTTTTTGCTAGCCTCCACTTGCACTAACTAGAAATACTACTTGTCTATCCAAAATCGTTAAATCCAGTTTTGCCATATGAGTCGATGATACGTCTCCGACGTATCTATAATTTTTGATTGTTCCATGCTATATTATATTCTGTTTTGGACATTAATGGGCTTTATTATACACTTTAATATTATTTTTGGGACTAACACCAAAAAACAGACACATCCGTGACATTTTGGGTCGAACGAATTTTTTTTCTGTCATACATATGACACTTCTATGACGATAATTGTGACAAAACCCGGTGTCATCATAGATGTGGTGGGCTCCTACTTCTATGACAAAAAATCATGACAGAAAATGGGCTTTTCTTCCTGGGCAGGCCGGAGACGCAGCTGCATGACATTCTTTGGGCCGTCCATGATGGAAAAAACGTGGTAGAAGCGAGGGCGAGGAAAATTTCGGGGAGTTCCCGGTTATGGTGGGAGGTCGGGGGCCGAGCGATGCGTGTTTCTCTCGTACACGTACGCGCGTGTGTGCAAGGCGTTGGCTCTAACTGAACCCGAGTGAGGCGTTGGGCTCTAACTGAACCCGAGCGATTACACTGCAGGCTACGCGTTACTGAACCCGAGCGATCGATCGATGGCTGTTAACTGAACCCGATCGAGCGATTCCTTCGCTACTGCTGCTAACTGAAGCCGATCGATGCTGCCTCTGGATGAACAGTGAGCGTTGATGGGGGGTTTGGATGAACAGTTCCCGGTGGGGGTGGATGCACAGGACCCCTGTGGTGTTGCCTCTGGATGAACAGGACCCCGATCGAGCCGGTTGGGGCTGGATGAACAGGACCCCGTGGAGGGCAGGATGAACAGTACCACCCCGTGGAGGGCAGAATGAACAGTAGACGGTGGAGGGCTGGATGAACAGTAGCCCGTGGAGGGGTGGTTGAAGAGGAGCCCGTGGAGAGGGCTGGTTGAACAGTAGCCGGTGGAGTAGCGCGTGGTGGAGGCTGGATGAACAGGAGCCCGTGGATGAACAGTCGCATGTGGAGGCTGGAGGAGGTCAACGGTGGATGAACAGTAGCCCGTGGAGGCGGGAGGGGGTCGACCGTGGAGATGAACAGTGTCCCGTGGAGTCCCGTTTTGCGGTACGCCACACCCCTCCCGATGAACAGGACCCCCGTTTAGACCGTAGCGCTCCAACACAAGTCTGTTTCCTCCGCTTTGCGGTACGCCACACCCCTCCCGATCAACAGGACCCCTGTTTCGACCGTAGGAGGTCCGTTTCCTCCGCTTTGCGGTACGCCAGACCCCTCCCGATGAACAGGATCCCGTTTCAAACGTGGCCGGTCAAACACAAGGCCGTTTCCTCCGTTCTGCGGTTCGCCAGGCCTCGTTTCCATCGGCTGTTCCGTCCAAGCCCTCTCGATGAACCAGACGACGCATTACGTTCCGACCCAGCCGGTTGGCTCCCCATGAACACGACGACGACGTTGTTTCTTCGTTCCGACCCAGCCATGTACACGAGCCCTGGTCGTACGTATGCGCGAGTAGGCGACCCTGCCCGTATGTACGTACGTGGCCGTATTTTCTTTCTTGAACACTGGCCGCTGTACGTACGTGTACATGCTACGTGCGCGCCTCTACTATGACATGTGCGCGCCTCTACATCGACCAGTATGTACGTACACGTTCGCGACCAGAATGAAAATGCTACGTACGCTTCGACCAGGTGGGTCCCGACTGTCAGGCACTTCCTTGCCTGCGAAGATGTAGCTGGTGGGTCCCAGCAGTCAGGGGGGCGAATCGTTTTTTTTTTGCCCGGACGCACTTCCTTGCGTGCGAAGATGTAGCTGGTGGGTCCCAGCAGTCAGGGGGAAACGTTTTTTTCACGAAATACAGTGGCCCGTCCGGTGGGTCCCAGCTGTCAGGTGGAGGAATCATTATTTTCCGCGTAATAAGGAGGCACTTCCTTGCTGCGGCCGTGGACCCAGCTGTCAGCCTCTCCACGTACAGTCCACGTCCGATGGAAGTCGTTCCTTGACCACATTGACCATGCCGCACCGAGAGCACCAGGGCGGTGGACGACGGGGAGCCGGGGAAGACGCGGAAGTGGAAGCCCGCGCGGAGAGGAGTACGAGGGTTCACTGGTTCGGCAGCAGTGTGAGGCTGCTGTCGCCACAGGGCCTGGCCAGCGGTGGGAATATTAGGGGCGGTGAGGCCTCCGTGGCAGAACAGCCGGCCACGGGAGGCAGGAGCATGCGGCACGACCGGCGCTGCTTTGGGCGGCTAGAGCAAGAAGACCAGAGGTTGAAGAAGCACTACGGCCGTTGGATGGACATCGTACGGTCACTGGAGCTAGAATCATTCATATTGACAAAAGTTGACAAAGGCCCCCGTCCCAGTCAACTTAGTAGGCCCACAAGTCAGCCTCCCACCATGGTGGGTCCCAGCTAGCAGGGGGGTATACATTTTTTCTGTGCGTAATAAGGAGGCACTTCCTTGCGTGCGAAGATATAGCTGGTGGGTCCGAGCTGTCAGCGGCGGTAACGTTTTTTTCGCGAAATACAGAGGCCCTTTCGGTGGGTCCCTGATGTCAGGTGGAGGAATCATTATTTTGCGTGTAATAAGGAGGCATTTCCTTGCGTGCGGCCGTGGACCCAACTGTCGGCCTCTCCACGTACAGTCCACTTCAGATGCATGTCGGTCGTTGACCACGTTGACCAGGCCGCGCCGAGAGCACCAGGGCGGTGGACGACAGCGAGGCCTAGGAAGGGAATGACATGGAGGCAGGGAAGACTCGGCAGTTGTTTCCCACGCGGAGGGGAGTACGACTGTACAAGGGTTTACTGGTTCGTCTGCCGTCGCTGGAGAATAATAGCAGGTGTGGGTGAGTAGAGGGATGGCTAGGCCAGCGATGGGAGTAAGGTGGGGCGGTGAGGCCTGCGCGGCAGTAGAGCCGGCCGCGGGGAGGAGGGAGCAGGCAGTCCCGTCGGCACTTGTTTGAGCGGCTGGAGCAGGAAGAGCAGAGATTGAAGAAGCACGACGGCCGTTGGATGGCCATCCAACAGTCACAGCTTGTGCGTCAACCTTTTTTTAGGAAAGCCTCAAATCTGTAGAAAACAGCATACAGCCCATCTGCCATTATTTCTAATAATTTACAGCCCATTTGCTAATTATCAAGGTTTTTTTGGAGCCAATATTCTTTTTGTTAGCATTACAGCCCATATTGTGGCCACGGTTAAAAAATTATACGAAATTTTGCATATTTCGGTGTGGTCCGAACTGTTTTTAATCCCGAAATTTTGACTCACATTCAAACTGATTTTAAAAATAAATGTATATCAATATAAAATCCAACAAATTCTCCACGCATAAAAATTAATGTAATTTAAAATCTCGAAATGAAAAAAAGATATTTGAAACTAATTGCCAGTTTGATGTGTTTTAAAAATGTACAGCCCATTTCTCATTACTGATGGGCCATTTTCTCGGCCAGCCGAATGAAAGCTCTCCTCGTCTTGATAGATTTGCAGCCCAATAGGCCTGACAAAGCGACTTACTTGGCAAATCACAAAAAAACTGGGTTGTGGCCGTGGACCCAGATGTCAGCCTCTCCACGTATAGTACTCTTCCGATGGAAGTTGTTCCTTGACCACGTTTACCACGCCGCGCGGAGAGCACCACGGCGGTGGACGACGGCGAGGCCTAGGAAGGGGACGACGTGGAGCCGGGGAAGACGCGGCAGTGGAAGCCCGCGCGGAGAGGAGTACGAGGGTTCACTGGTTCGGCTACGGTGTGAGGCTGCCATCGCCGCAGGGCCTGGCAGCGGTGGGAATAGTAGGGGGCGGTGAGGCCTCTGCGGCAGCACAGCCGGCCACGGGAGGCAGGAGCATGCGGCATGACAGGCGCTGCTTTGGGCGGCTGGAGCAAGAAGACCAGAGGTTGAAGAAGCACTACAGCCGTTGGATGGACATCGTTCGGTCACTGGAGCTAGAATCGTTCATATTGACTAAAGTTGACAAAGGCCCCCGTCCCAGTCAACTTAGTAGGCCCACAAGTCAGCCTCCCACCATGGTGGGTCCCAGCTAGCAGGGGGAGTATTCATTTTTTTGTGCGTAATAAGGAGGCACTTCCTTGCGTGTGAAGATATAGTTGGTGGGTCCGAGCTGTCTGCGGTGGTAACATTTTTTTCGCGAAATACAGAGGCCCTTTTGGTGGGTCCTTGATGTCAGGTGGAGGAATCATTATTTTGCACGTAATAAGAAGGCATTTCCTTGCGTGCGGCCGTGGACCTAGTTGTCGGCCTCTCCACGTACAGTCCACTTCATATGCATGTCGGTCGTTGACCACGTTGACCAGGCCGTGCCGAGAGCACCAGGGCGGTGGACGACGGCGAGGCCTAGGAAGGGAACGACACGGAGGCAGGGAAGACTTGGCAGTTGTTTCCCACGCGGAGGGGAGTACGACTATACGAGGGTTTACTGGTTTGTCTGCCGTCGCCGGAGAATAACAGCAGGTGTGGGTGAGTAGAGGGATGGCTAGGCCAGCGATGGGAGTACGGTGGGGTGGTGAGGCCTGCCCGGCAGCAGAGCCGGCCGCGTGGAGGAGGGAGCAGGCAGTCCCGCCGGCGCTTGTTTGAGCGGCTGGAGCAGGAAGAGCAGAGATTGAAGAAGCACGACGGCCGTTGGATGACCATCCAACAGTCACTGCTTGTGCGTCAACCTTTTTTTAGGAAAGCCTCAAACCTGTGGAAAACAGCATACAACCCATCTGCCATTATTTCTAATAATTTACAGCCCATTTGCTAATTATTAAGGTTTTTTTGGAGCCCATATTCTTTTTGTTAGCATTACAGCCCATATTGTGGCCACGGTTAAAAAATTATACGAAATTTTGCATAATTCGGTGCGGTCCGAACTGTTTTTAATCCTGAAATTTCGACTCACATTCAAACTGATTTTAAAAATAAATGTATATCAATATAAAATCCAACAAATTCTCCACGCATAAAAATTAATGTAATTTAAAATCTCGAAATGAAAAAAAAAGATATTTGAAACTAATTGCCGGTTTGATGTGTTTTAAAAATGTACAACCCATTTCTCATTACTGATGTGCCATTTTCTCGGCTAGCCGAATGAAAGCTCTCCTCGTCTTGAAAGATTTGCAGCCGAACAGGCCTGACAAAGCGACTTACTTGGCAAATCACAAAATAACTGGGCTGTGGCTGTGGACCCAGCTGTCAGCCTCTCCACGTACAGTACTCTTCCGATGGAAGTCGTTCCTTGACCACATTGACTACGCCGCGCGGAGAGCACCACGGCGGTGGACGACGGCGAGGCCTAGGAAGGGGACGACGCGGAGCCGGGGAAGACGCGGCAGTGGAAGCCCGCGCGGAGAGGAGTACGAGGGTTCACTGGTTCGGCTGCGGTGTGAGGCTGCCGTCGCCGCAGGGCCTTGGCAGCGGTGGGAATAGTAGGGGGCGGTGAGGCCTCCGCGACAGCACAGCCGGCCACGGGAGGCAGGAGCATGCGGCACGACCGGCGCTGCTTTGGGCAGATGGAGCAAGAAGACCAGAGGTTGAAGAAGCACTACGGCCGTTGGATGGACATCGTACGGTCACTCGAGGTAGAATCGTTCATATTGACTAAGTTGACAAACCCCTTCGTCCCCGTCAACTTAGTAGGCACAAAAGTCAGCCTCCCATCAAGGTGGGTCCCAGCTAGCCGGGGGAGTATTCATTTTTTTGTGCATAATAAGGAGGCACTTCCGGTGGGTCCGAGCTGACAGCGGGGGGAACGTTTTTTTCACGAAATATGGTGGCCAGTCAGGTGGGTCCCAGCAGTCAGGGGGCAAACGTTTTTTTCGCAAAATACGGTGGCCCGTCCAGTGGGTCCCTGCGGTCAGTTGGAGGAATCATTATTTTCCGCCTAATAAGGAGGCACTTACTTGCTGCGGCCGTGGACCCAGCTGAGACTCTCCACGTACAGTATACTTCCGATGGAAGTCGTTCCTTGACCACGTTGACCTCGCCGCGTTCCGTTGCATGCATGCGTCCATGGGCGTGGTGCGTCCCCACTGTCAACCTCTCATGTACAGTCATCTTCCGATGACTCTCGGTTGTTGACCATGTTGACCACACCGTGTCGAGCGCACCCAGACTGGAACGACCTGGAGATGGGGAAGACGGGGCAGTGGAGTCACAGATGGAGAGGAGTGGGAAACTTCAGTAGTTCGGGTGCGCGGCAGCACAGCCGCGGTGCCGCCCACGGGAGAGAGGAGCAAGAACAGAGGTTGAAGAAGGAGCACGGCTGTTGGATTAACATCCAACGGTCCAGCTGATAGAATCATTTGTTGATTAAGTTGACGAAGCCGTGCGTACACGTCCGGTTAGTAGGCCCACAAGTCAGTCACCAAATCTGACGGGTCCCAGCTGTCAACGGGATGAATAATTTTTTTCGCAAAACAAGGAGGCACTTCCTTCCGTGCGAAGATACAGCCGGTGGGTCCCAGCTGTCAGGTGGAGGAAACATTTTTTAGCTTAATAAGGAGGAACTTTCCTTGCGTGCGACCATGGACCTCGTGGGTCCCAGCCGTCAGGCTCTCCACGTACAGTCCTCTTCCGATGACTCTCGTTTGTTGACCACGCCGCACCGAACGCAGCGCGGCGGTGGACGACGGCGAGGCCCCAGACGGGAACGACTCGGAGATGGGAAAACGCGGCAGTGGAGTCGCAGATTGAGAGGAGGAGAAGGGTTACAACTGGTTCTGTTGCGGCGTGGGGCTGTAGTCTGTGGAGAATAACAGGAGGTGTCGAGGGGTGGAGGGATAGCCTGGCCAGCGGTGGGGTAGCGCTTCGCAGCGATGCGTGCTAAGCAAAGCCGCTAGCCGCCGGAGGCCGGACCAGGCGGTCCCGGCGACGCTGGAGGAAGAAGACGAGAGATTGAAGGTGCATGCCGGCCGTTGGATATAAATCCAATGGCTGTGGATGACACAATCATTTGTTGACCAAGTTGACAACGCCCTGCGTAGGCTTCGACCTATTGGCCCACATGTCAGCCTGCAAAAATGTGGCATATATTTAACCCATGTTTTCTAGAATGTACAGTCCATTTGCTGGGCTAGGTGAACAAATAATTTCGCGTCAATCATGCCCATTTATATTTTCTAAGAAAACCCAGCCCATTTGCACTTCCTTGAAATACACGTATTAGGTGGGCTCATTATATATATAATGTTATGTTAGAAGGAGCAATTAATATCAAAGAATAAACCGGAGAGACACATTATATATATATATAATTAAGAAATTAGCGAGTTATTGCTCAAAATAAAAATGAGCGCGTTATTATTAAATTGGTCCTTAAAATCTTCGCAAGCTTTTGTACGCAATCACCAGGATTTTCCTTGCGTGTGAGTCAAAAACAACCAGGATTTTCCTTGCCAACTTCCGTTAAACATTTACTTTTATAAGTTAATAACACGTGGGATGTTTTTATAATGTATATATAAGTCTCTATAAAATATACGATAATAGTAATAATATAAATATATATATAATGTGGTTAGAAGGGAAAACATAAATTGGACACAGCATTAATTTTATAAGAGACCTGCGTTTTATACCCCACAGTAGGCATACTAACAAGTTCACACACAAATACAACAGAAAAGGTAAATATTCATATCAAACTCAGGTTCACAGGACACGTTCATATTCATAGCCAACATTCACTATCAACAACTCAAAAGATTCATATATACACAAGCTCAGCATATCTATGCATCCAACTGATTGATAGATCACACGACAATATTCATACATAATTCACAAAAAGATTTAGATATACACATGTTCAGTATGTTTATGCATCCAAATGATTGAGATCACAGCCAATATGATCCATGGACGAACTTTAATTACCTAGGGTACATACTGGTAAATGGTGTTCAATTGGAGGTACTTCTTGCTAAAATTAGTTCTTGTACGAGTAAACTTTCGAGTACATAAGAGGCAGCACAGACAATCTGAACTTTGCTTGTAGGTTTATCCTCAAATAGTGGCCTCGTGTCGAGGGAGGTTTGAGCAACTTGGCCACTACTTTCATCCAACTAGTTTACTGGCTCATCTTGGTCCTGTATCTCGCCAAAATTCTACATTGCAGACGAGAAAGGAGGCGGTTGAGAAAATGAACCACCCAAATTTTTTGTGCAGTTCAACTGAAATGGAGCATCCTTGGTGTGCAGACTGATTAAGTGCCAGATGAATATACGCGTCAACCAACTTGTCTGGAATCTTTAGACTCCATGCCATATAGTTCGCTACCATATGTGCCGATAACCAAAAGGCACAAGTTGGGGCCAAAGACTGGACTCCGTTTTTCTGGGCTATGCACCAAGCAATATTTTTGGCGTTCACTCTCCTAATACTTGGAGTTTGACAATTGGTTGACGCCGGTTGATACTCGAATGAATATAGGCACTTCTTGTCAACATCGATGCTTGTCTGAGTGAAATTTGGAGTACATAGCAGCAGCATAAGTACCTGTCCATCTGATCATTTTGTGCAATTCTACTGAAATCACCCGATGTAATGATTTTCCTGCGAGTTCAGGCTCCAAATTACTCCTTTATGAAATCGGCAAACAGAAGCACAATACCAAATTACCAATACATATGACAGGCACAATAATCAGGATAAAGACCAGTACCAACCTGTGTGAGGTAGCATATCAATTATTATTTCCTTTGACTGGAAGCCGAGATAAGCCAAGCGACTGACAGCAAAGGAAAAAGCAAGCGGAGATTAGCGACTGGCATGAAAGGACGGAAGCTGTCGAGGCAATGAAGCACCCAAAGTTTTTGTGCAGTTCCACCAAAATCGAGCATCCCTGTTGGCACATATATTGAGAGAGTGAGATTACTGTAATAGTGGGACTAGTTGATGAAACATACACTAACAAATAGAAGCACCCTCATTATCTTAATGGGTAAAGTTAGCAACATAGTAGTCTTGCTTAAAGAGAGGTATTAGTTTATTTAAACAGTGCCAATTAGCTCAACTCAACACTCAAAGCATTGCCATTTATCATAGGTTGCAAAACTTTAACGTGCAAAGATAAAGGAGTTTCTCATGACAGTAGCACGATACAAATAGAGATGATAGCAAACTAATATGGATGAAGGCCTTAGGCCCGTACCAACCTGAGAAAAAAAGCTTATTCATGTAGTCCCATAAGAGATGATAAAGCACTCACTGGAATCACACAATAGTATATATTTTTGTGCACTTCAAATGTATGGTTGAAATCACTCTTGTTTACCAGTGCTGAGATTATATCGAAATTATCAAGAACTTCCAGCAGAGTTAAAGCACTGGCTGGGATACAGTTCATTGTATTGTCTTGTGTAGTTCCACTAAAATGTATGATTGGCACAACATGATCCCTGTTTGCACAAGTAGGAACAAGGTGAAACCTTCATTAGCTTAATGAGAAAGGATAGGAAGACATTAGCATATTACTCAAACAGTAGCATCAAATTCATGATGGACAATACGCAAAACATTGCCTCATTGAACCAATGGCAATAAATTGACATGCAAAACAATAGCACTATTATGTCATGACACTAATAATATTCCCTCCCTGCTCCACCACATGATTCACCTCCATAGACAAACATACACACGTACATGATTCAACATAGGGTCCTACTAAAGATTTGTTTAACTCCAACAGGAAAATTAGGCAGTAATAAATTAGTGGTACTTAAGTACTCCTAATTAATTAAGTGAGACAGCAGAAGTGGAAGGGCTCCCTGGAGGATCGTCTCACCTGTAAGGTAGTCGTTGCCGGAGCCCTTGAATGGCCTCGACTGAGGCCTCTGGTTCAGCAAGATCGCCTTGGCACTGTTTATTCTTCTTCTTCCTCCTCTTCATGCTCTGTTTCTCTTTCTCCTCACCAGTTGGTGAAACCAAGTACATGATTAGCCTTCTAATTCAGAATTGGTTTTGTCAGTGAGGGGGTACAAGTGTACTAGTAAAAAACAGCATTATTTTCTCATGGCAGTCGGAAAATAGAGATGAACACATGCATTAAATATCATTCTTACCTAAAGGAAGGTTATGGCGCCAATATGGATGATGAGGATTGGAACACAGATCTCCCTTTGTGCAGTTCCACCAAAATGAACCAACTGTTCCATTCCGACATTCCAGTTAAACAGCACAAAAGTCACTTTTTTTAAGAAGAATTTTGTGCGGTGCACCAAAAGGTCACAACAGCAACCAGGTGAATTGGATATCCCTGCTTGCACAAAAAGGCACAGAGGAAACAGTCAGAGTCTCAAACAATTACAGGCAAAAACATTTGGCTAAACTTGTCATGGCTTATAACAGTGGCATGGCTTCATTTTTACCAGGGACATCAGATTAAGAACAGCTAAGGCTGCGTTCGGTTCACAGGTTTGGTGCAGGATTTTCGTAGGAACACAATTCCTACGGTATTCTTTCCCTTCGAACCGTTTGGAACACGGGAAAGGTGAATAGTGTTTCATAGGAAAGGTGGTCTGGCAGTACTGATTCCATAGGATTAGAAACATCCACGCGCTGCTCATTTTTTGGGCGGAAGCCCGAGGCAGGCGCTCGCTGCCATGCGTTAGACAGGTTGCTGTGCTGTGTTGCCAGAATAAAAAATCAACCTATGTGTGGTACGTGAGGTGAGGACAAGACTAGTCACTGTGCAGCTGAATAAACAAATAGCATCTCATACTGCCAAGCATGCTACTCTAAAAAAACAAATCTGTACATTTCGTAGTCCATCCGAACACATTCTCTTGAGAGTTTCCTCCGGTTTGCTGTTCCATAGTTTTATACCTACATTCCTTTCCTATTCCTCTATTTTCATCAAGACTTGTGTTTTCTGCCCCTTTATTCCGAACGGAGCCTAAATATTTGGTATAAGGGCATGGGACAGTGGGTGCACCAGCAGTCCAGCACCATGTACGTAAACAGGGGCATAAAGTGGTGATTCATAGTTTGTTGCCCCGAGAAACAAACATCCAAGAAACATATCTGGGTTGGTCCCATTTTTGTTCACTCTAGCCACCTACTCCTATGTGTGGATAGCAAATCTAGTCCTAGTCATACCACTGTGTACAACGTTACCCCTATATTTCCCTTTTCGACCAAGAGACCGGTTGGATGACCAGTCTGTACTACTTTCACTCCCTTTCCTTCCTGTTTGTACCAAGTCCAATGTACTCCCTCCGTTCGGAATTACTTGTCGCAGAAATGGATGTATCTAGATGTATTTTAGTTCTAGATACATCCATTTCCGAGACAAGTAATTCTTAACGGAGGGAGTACATACTAAATTCCCCCACCCCCACTTTATTTCTTGTTTGAACCAAGTACTCCCTCCGTCCGGAATTACTTGTCATCAAAATGGATGTGTCTAGAACTAAAATACATCTAGATACATCCATTTCAATGACAAGTATTTTCGAACGGAGGGAGTACAAGATTCGACTCCATAAAGTAGCTTTACCTCTAACAATAGAAGAAAAAAATATGTGACGTTGGACCATCCGATCGAGAGGGGCTGAGAGGTAGAAAATGATGCACATGCAGCGACGTAGTGAGCTGGGGAAGTAGAGCTAAGGCGGTTTCGAACGAAGATATACCTGAAGGTCGTCGGGATGTGGATAGGTGGGCGGCGGGAGGCCGGATCCGCCCACAGGCAACGACGAAGGGATCGGAGGACCTCCCGCGCCGGCGCTCGGCTAGAGATCACGGTGCGGCCGGCAGTGGGTCTCCTCCCTCGCTGTCGACGATGACCTAAACGCTGCCCCTCCTCCCCTTCACCGGCGGAGGGTGATACGTCCGGATCTGTAACCAGCGGTAAGGATAGAAAGCCAGTGTTTTTTGAAGGGATAAAGACAGTGTTACTACCCCTATCTTGTTTAGATCTGGAGAGGATGAGAGTGTGTGAATAGAGCAACCCTAGCAAGCAAGCGCGGAGGCTCCGGCCTATATACGTAGTGGGGTAGTTTTCCTTTTTCACTCCATCAAAACAATCGTTTAAAATTGTGTACTACTACATGCCAGGTCGCGGTTTTTTTAGTTGTTGATTGTTTTTTGAGATAGCTACCCGCTTGTTCCAAGTGGTGTTACGGTGTGCCAGGTCGCACTTTGTATCGTTCAAGTCTGGTACTACAAGTCCCTCCATTAAATGAACAACCAACCCCTCGTAAAAATTGTGAACAAGCCCACGGCTAAAATTAGCGGAAACGTGGGTTGCCCCAACATGCATTATTATTTATATTTTCTACTCCCTCCGTTCCTAAATATAAGTCCTTTTTATAAGCCACACCTAAGACAAGATTTTTTTTATTAGCAGTGAACCCCACATGTCATAGACACAAAAATTGTGGCATGATTCCCTTAGGCAAGCCAAAGTGTGTCTAACAATTTGAGCAACTCAGGTTAGGCAAGTGTGGCAAGTGTGGGAAAAATAATGTAGCAACATAAGACAAACATAGTCACAATCCAAACAGCCCCGTAATTTTTTGTGACATGCATGAAAATTTAGTTAGTTAAATTTATAGTCAAAATTTGGCAAGGTGCATCAAATCAACACATGCAAGTATCAAAAGGAAAGTCACGGCATGCATGCATGCGTTGTACTCCCTCCGTTTCCAAATATAAGTCTTTTTAGAGATTGCAACAAGTGACTACATACGAAGCAGAATATGTCTACTCCTACATACGAAGTAGCCCATTTTAAATGTGTAAAAAGACTTATATCGAGTGCAGTGCTTTGATGTGTCGCGTCAACTCGTACAAGACCGAGAAATTTGATTACTACAACGCCCTCTCCCTCGCGGACTGAGCTCCGGTGCCTTAACTGCACCTGCCTTTGGCTGCATGACAGGAGGGCCAACCACCTGTTGGGCCCACCTGTCATAGACGCAAAGGCAGGAGCAGTAAGTAGAAGCTTTCGCTACACGCTATCCCTCCCGCACGAGGTGGACGGACATGCAGCAGTGGATTCGATACTGTAGAAGTAGGAGTAACATCATTGTTCGTCTTCTCGAAGAGGCGAACAGCCAAGCGCAACCCGAACATGGCAGTTGCAAACGCTAGCGTGGTGTGGTTCCTTGGAGTACTAGCCAGGCTCTTGCATGAGACAAAATTGCTATTGTTTAACAATTAAACTCCATTATCCATTGGTTGATACTCATTCTACATAGGTCCACGCGCTTAGCACCGTTTCCTCCTGGGGTCACTAATGTTTATTTGCTAATTAATAGCATTGCATGCAATGAACTAGCCATTGCAAGTCATTAAAAGCATGCACACCTCTCATCTCTTATTGGTTGATATGTCAAGAAACAAGAAACAAGGTAGAAGTTAATGCACCGCGCCTAAGTGTTTTGGGACTATTTGGTTTTCGTAAGATGACTTACACACCTAGATGGAGGGAGTAGTATAGCCCTGTAAACCGGAAAGGAGTATTTGCCTTTCTAGAGATTTCAACAAGTGACTAGACTACACCGTGTGCAGTACTCCCTCCCTTCCGGTTTATAGGGCTCAAATCTCAAATCTCATGAACCAAGGCATTTTACGATTGTAGGAATGTATCTCGTACTTTACAAACCTACCCTAATTAAACTCATGCATTAATTAGGTAGTTCTCTCGTTTTCCTCTCCGCCTTGGTTGCGGTGCACAATATTGAGCACTCCTATATGACTAGCCGCTCTATCTAGATGCGGGACATTTCAAAGCATCCGGGCCCGCGTGCCATCCACCAAATCACAGCGAGGTGCTACAGTCGAGACTCACCTGTCACCCCGGTGTGGCCGTCATGACCCATCATATCACAAAACCCACACCTTTACCAGCAGTGGTAAGGTGGCCTCCAAGTTGGAATGGACGAAGCAACCATCATTTCACTGGAACGCTCGTTCAAGCCCTTTCTTCCCTTTCTTGAAGAAAACCTCACTCCAGGCTACTCACTTCTGCCATTTTTGTTCTGTACCGACGAAGGAAAGGTGGGCGAATCAGTTATGCTGCTATATTTTCATTCCAAGAATCTTCTTTTTGCGAAGCACCGACCGATTCTCACATCCTATTCTTTTCCCGTTTTCATTGCGATTGTGGTTTCCTTTCGATTGCTTTTTGTTTGTCAGTTAATTGATGGATCCTGGAGCACTAGGCAAAGAGTTGCCGGCGGACAACCCACTGGAGACAGCGATCTCCAGGAAGTGAGCACCGACCAACGAGTTGACCATGTTGGCGGGCCAACCCATGGAGACGAAGAACTCCAAGAAACAAGCACTGGCCAAAGAGTTGAGGACGTTGGCGAACGAACTCCTCAAAGAAAGTTGGAAGAACAGCAAGGGCCCCACCGTGCGTACCCCAGGAACTCTGATTGCCACCTATGTGAGGCTCAAGACCGAGTTTGAGGAGATAGTCGCCGTTGAGAAGCAGTATTCCGCTGGCAAGGTGATGGCCCCCATCGAGGACGAGGAGATGGCCCCCGGAGGGATGAGATCCCCCAGTGAGCTGCACAAGGTAAAAAAATAATGGCTTATTACCATAGTTGTGGTTTTTTATTATTTGCAATGTGCTTGCTAATATGTTAGGGTTGTGTAGGTGCCGGTGGACGTCCTTGATGATTCCGATGTCGTGGCCCGTCCTGTTGGCATCGCCCCGGAGATCGATTCCGATGCCGCTGTCCATCCTGTGGACATCGCCCCAGAGATCGATTCCAATGTCGCGGTCAGTCCTGTGGACATCGCCCCAGAAATCGATTCCCATGCCGTTGTCCGTGCTGTGGTCATTGCCCGAGAGATCGATGACAAGAAATAGTTGGTCGCGCTAATCCTTCAGGGTAGTTTGCATTACCCTGTGTTTAATTACCAGAACGATGCGTGTTATCAAACCATCTTAGGGCTAGTGCACTGTCTTGTGTGGGCGGATCTTGCTACTTTTGTTTGATAGCGAATCATGCGATGAGTCATGCGAACCCTCTCCGAGTTATGGAAACAGATGTATCCTCACCAGCTTTTGATGTAATATATGGCATGCTTAGATGTAAGTTTGAACTGTTTATCATATCAGCAGGGCTTGTTTGATGATTCTTGGTGTTAGTTGGCTAGCTACTGTGCGAGCTATAGTACTTGCAAAACACTCACCCAAGAGAAACGTTGGGGCTGATGTGCTCGTGGTACGCTTATACTTATCCCTCATCGATCGACCAATAGCTCTAGCTCCTAAAATTGTAGGCTTAGCGATCGATCAGACAATAGTCGACATACATTCGGGCCTCATTTGGTTCATAGGGTAGGAAAATCGTAGCAAAAGTACAGAGAACGTGCAACACAAAATCATAGCAGTGCAGAGACGTACTCCCTCCATTCCAAAATAGATGACCTAGGCGGGCTAGTTTGGCCTAGTGGGTTTCAGTGATATGACGTGGTACAGTGCCATCCAGTGTTCGCGTGTGGTAGCAGTATTGCGGGTACAGTAAGTTTTCTTGAAGAAGCGGAATTCAACGAAGTCATGATGGTTCCTTCGTCCGAACAACTTACAGTGGGAAAGGTTGGGCCTGCGATATGACCGGGGTAGACCAGGATAATTTTGTGCATGGCAGGTGGACCAGGATGGTCGACGTCCCACATGTCGGTGAATGAAAGTATTCTTTCCGATATAGAGGACGAGCAACGAGTATTCATTGTTTATTTTTGATGAAAGCTATTGTCTCCAGTGTTACAACGGAGGAGTGTGAAACACGGCAGCCCAGTGAACTTGGCATGTGCACCACTCCCTCCTTCCTCATGTAATGCCCAAGTTACAACTTTTTCTCACTTTCTCTCTGTCTATTTCCTCTCAAATGTTTTTTACCTTTCTTTTTTTAAGACACAATTATTTTTTATGCCTTTTTTAGAATTATTTTTATACCTAGGAGCACGTGTAGAGACGGGATCTTGCAGAGCCCACTCCTTGACTTTTTCAATGCCTCTCTCTCCTCCACATAAGGAGTACTACTTGCTATGCATGCATGTGGCGGGCAGCTGGCGTCTTGAGGGGCCAGGGCGGTGAGAGCGGGCTCCGGAAGCGGTCCGGACTCCAGCATGGCCCACCTCACATTATCACCATATATTTCTTGGAGTCCGTGCGTGGCGGGCGGGCGATCTCTTCTTCCTCCCCCGTTTCTCTCTTCTCAGCCGACGCCCGCCGAGCGATTAGATTTCGGCTATCGACGGTTTATTCAATTACGGTACCACATGTCAGTGAAATTGCAAGACAACGCGTGTCCCGTCTGGTGAGCGGCGTGCGAGCCGGACTGTCGGGGTTGCGACGCGTACGAGTCGTAAGTGTGCCGCCTTTTCCTTTAGAACTTGCGAAGCGTAACATTTTCGCGTGATCGATCGATAGAAATCCAGAACAAAATGACGAGGGCGGTGCTTTCCCGCTCGTTAGGCGGGCTAGTTCGAGTGATATGACGTGCTACAGTGCCGTCCACTTGCTCCATTTTTATGTAAGCAAGAGTTTACACTCTTACGCGGGAGGAGTGCGAAACACCGCGGATCTGATTTTGATCGAGGGATAACTGTTCCCTGCCAAATAATGGAGGATTGTTAGCGATTATAGCATGATAGTTAGGGCATCTCCAGCGCTGGCCCACAAATTTACACCGGCATCTGTCCGAGGACACTGATGGATGCCATCCGATGCTGCCCGCATACCTTTCGACAACTATATGAACTAACCGGACGAAATTCGTGCAAACAAAGCAAATTTCAAATTAATCGGATAAAATTCATTACATTTTGAAAACTTTTCCTACAAACTGGACGAAATTCATTACATATTTCACACAAACCATACTAAAACCTACTGTAAACCTAATCTAAACGATCGCCGGCGCCCGACCACCATGTCCGGCCATGAACCCGAGAAAGCCGGCCATTGCCTTTGCCTCCTCCTCATCCGCCTCGATAACCTCCTCCTCCAGAGCGGCGCGACTTACTGTGTACTACTCTTCCTCGCTGCCGGCTGCGCCCGCGCACGCGCGCCGGCTTCGTGGTCGTGGCGGCGGAGGGCGGCCGGGGGGGTGCCGGCGATCTCCTTCATTTGCTCCTGCGACAGTTCGTCGAAGAGAGCTTTGGAGCGCGCCCGGAGCGGAGCCGCCGATGTCCCTCGTCTGCTCCTGCGACAGTACGTCCAAGAGAGCTTCGGAGCGCCAGGAGGCCATGGTTGAAGTGGTGCCGACAGAAGGAAGGGACCGGAGGAGAATAAGTTTGGGTCTTTGGCTATGGCTGGGAGCTGGGGCTCAAGTTAATATAGCGGACGAATGGCAATGAGCCGCGGCAGACGGATGGACAACTGGCGCCAGAGTAGGTTCGTCGGGCGTGAATGCGGACGCTGCTTCACTGACTTAACTGCAGATACGTTTGGGTTACTGACATGTGGGCCCAACGGGCATCTGGCCCGCATGTCAGTGACACACCAATTGCACCTGCAGTTAAGTCCGGTGAATGCGGCATTGACATTCTGGAGAGACAGTGACCGTTTCAGGCGGGAAGCGCGCGCTAGCGATGGAAGGGGTTTTGGTGTGCAATGGCACTAAGATCGGTCGCTCACGATAGTACATACTCCGTACCATACTACTATAGTACCCTCTCTAGCTTAGGCTGTTTTATAGATTGTCGTTGTGATGGACGATATACATGAGCAAGGCAGTCCGAGTATGACCGTTGGTGTTGAGCCAGGTGAATACATGCTCTGCGTTCGCGTAGGCCTCCATCAAACGTATAAACAGTAATGTCAGGCACCGCCGAGGCGCGCAGGTGATGGGCTCGCCGTTTGCGTTGCGCCATGAGCAGGACTTTGATTTAGAGGGCGACGTGCATGCATTAGCATGCTTTGACAGCGTGAGCATGAGTGTCTGACGCGAAGTATTTCATTTTCATTTGGCTGACGAGGGTGCGTTGCAGCGACGAGTCCGTGGTTTGATTCCCCACATACGCATAATTTTGGTTTTTACAGTATTTCTTTCTCCATTGACAGGTAGGCCCGCGTAGATAGATAAAGAACACGAGTTGATGAGGCGCATGCGGACTGTTTGACTGGTCAACCAGACAAATACGGAGCTATACGCTGAGCCAGTGACCGTATAATCACCATATCTCGTATACAATGATCAAAGTGAGCTATCAAGACAAGTTCGATGACCGCCAATGCATTTTACTCGGTAATAAATGACCAGGATTGAAGGGGAATCCAAATTTGCTTCGTCTTCTGTCCTTGAGCTCTTGACAAACCAATGCACTATACGGTTGTCTGGCCACTCCACCCCAGAGCTCTCAGCAAGCGTCGTTCATGCCACCGCGCCGCACACTAACCGGTAAGGCAGCGATGGCATCCCGCCGCGCCGAGTTCCTCGCTGCCCATGACCGCACACAAAATGGTAGGGAAGCGATGGCATCCCGCCGTGCCGAGTTCATCGCCGCTCGCAACCTCACAACTATGTGGGAGGAATTTGAAGATGCCAAGGCCGAATGGGCGGTAGAGCAAGAGGCGGCCAAAGCCGCACAGAGGGAGCGGAAAAGTCAGAAAGCACTCAAGAAAAGAGAGGACCGCCACTGCAAGAAAGAAAAGGACGCACGCGCTGCTACGGAGAGGTCGGCGGAGATCCAAGCACGGTGGGGTGTCGCCGACAAAGCCGGGAAGGAGAACGACGGCGTCTGGCCAGCATGTGAGAAGTAGTAGTACTAGTAGTTAGTGTGTGTGTCTGTGTCTGAGTACGAGCATGTACCAATACTACTAGTTACTACTATAGTTTTTAGAGCAAATTACCAGTACATTAGCCTAGACTAAATGGAAAAATTCCTATCCTAAGCATCAAATGGCATCTCTTTCTCTATAGGAATTGAGATGCATGTCATCTCACTTCCTATGATTTTCATATTCCTATCCTATGAACGAAAGGAGGCCTCTGTTGGAGTAACTACTATAGCTAGCAGTACTACTGGTACAGTAGTTTTCTTCAAGAAGCGGAATTCAACGAAGTCATGATGGTTCCTTCGTCCGAGCAACTTCAAAGTGGGAAGTGGGCCTGTGATTTGACGGCTCATTAGTCATTGTTACTGCGGTGCGACGACCTGGGTGACTCTCCCTTGGAGTTCTGCGTGCATGGCAAGTGGACCAGGATGGTCGACGTCCCACATGTTGGCGAACAGAAGTATTCTTTCCGATATCGAGGAGCAAGGAAACCGCGTGGTATAGTATCACTGCTGATTGGTTCGCAAAAAAAGTAGTATCACTGCCGATTTATAATTATTTTTTATTTCTGATGAATGCTAGCGTTTCAACTCTTACGACGAAGGGTGCCAAACACGGCACGTGCTGGATGTCCGACACGTCAGCGAAAGGAGTGGGACATGAACAGCGTGGTAGAGCCCAGCGTAAAAAAAATAGCGTGGTAGAGCGTCTCCACTTCTTCACTTCTGGGTCGGAGACCACACGTAGTAGTACTTAGTGGTATGAACGATACAAAGTGCGACCTGGAGAGAAAGACACGTCTAGTTGGAAGGTCTCGGGGCATACACGTAAACAAATATAAAAGTTAATATGTGCGTCCAACTAATATAGTAGTAGTAGAGTACTTAGGCACGTACTCCATAACATCACCGTGCATTGCACGTACAACATTTAGTGGTAGTACGTAGTAAGAGACAAATGCTGCCCAAGAGTTCCCTTCTCGACCTACTTTTGGGTGTTTGGTAGAGTGTATGGAGGGTGCATGAGTCCACACTAGTTTAGCACAAATACACTAGAAGCATGCATGAAGAGAGCATGCATGAAGAGGGAACAACTATGCTGAGACGAGAACGCAACCAAACACACCCAATATGCCATGCATGTTCATACCATTTGTGCCTTTCTACTTCACTTACTGCACTACATTACTCAGGTTCGTACGTCCACTCCTGGGTACATGTCCGTCTCATAGTTCCAGTCCCACGTGTTCTTCATATAGATGGAACGATCCTTGCATAACACGTGCACCTTGATGCTAGATGTCTCGCGTGTTGGCAAAAGGATGAACAAAGCTCACGTAAAAAAATTAGACTGGAAGAACATAGATTCCGGACAACCGAGAAGGAGCAAGGAACCTCGTGGTGGAGCGTCTGCACTCATAATATTTAATATTATTCAGCGATATAAAATTAACCAATCATCTCCACAGTGGACTGGAAGAGTACGAAACACGGCAGCCCAGTGTAGTTACATCATACTAGTACATGGCTAACCCACGCTATCACCATATTTCTTGGCTTACGTGCGACACCTATCTCTAGTAATCCAGCAGCCTGTATCGCTTCTCCCTCCTCGTCTCTATCAAAGTGCGGCGGGCTGGCGTTTCTGCCGTCTATTGAGGTTGGTTAACTATCACATGTTAGCGACATGCCAAGAGCATTCTAAAAAAAATTCCTTTCATGTTCCATTTTCAAAAAGAAAAAATCCTTTCACGTACGAATTTGCCTGTATGCTTTGAGCAACTTGCATGTCCTATACTGCTCCTGTTTGATACTCTAACTTAGCTAGAGGTTAGACTAACTCATGACTAACCCTAAACTAACTGTAGCCAAAGAGGTGTTGGGTGACAGGGTTAGATTGACAATAAATGCACTTCATGGAGAGAGAAAAGTGATTTTTCAGTGGTCCCAATGAGAACTATCTCGAGTTAGCACCTCTTGGGTGGGATAGTTTTTTTTTGGTGGGTTCGGTGCAACTTGCTCCAATTTAAACCCTCATGCTTGGATACTTTAGGGCTATTTGAGCCCCAACTAGCTCAAACTAACTCTAACCCATGGATCCAAACAGGGCCTATGGCCAGTCTCGACGCGGAGCAGTCGCGTTCACTGGGAAGCGGCGCTCTCTCGGCCGTCGCGCCACTTCAAAGCCGGCGCCAGTGAGAGGTCGCCTCCGCTCTGGCCGGGCATTAATGCGGCACTGACACTCCAGGGCGACGCTGACCATTTCACGCGGGAAGCGCGCGCTGGCAAGGGAGTATAGGTTTTGAACCGTTTCAGGTGTAGTACTGGTAGTTTGCAAAACTACTCAATTATTGCACTCAGTTTCCTAAGAAATTGTGGTAAAAAATGTTACTCCACAGCCCGCTTCCCTTCTCCTTCCTCTTCCACCGCCCGCGCACGTTCGCGGGAAGCGACCGGTCAACCCTTATATAGGAGTGCTAGCACAAAAAGATGCATGCATGACCACTAAAATTTCCATATTAAAGCGCCGCTCCGGCGGGAGTATGGCGTATGTTGTTACCTTCGGCCGGCCCATGGATACCGGGCGACGGCGACCAGAGAAGAGGCGGCGGGAGGGGAATGAATACAGCTACTGTTTGGGTTCGCCTTCTGGCTTAAATAAATGCGCAGCATCACGTGTACCCGCGGGTGCACAAATTGTAACATACGTGTCTTCTTAAGTGGGCGTCACGTAACTGGTGTGTGTGAGAGAGAGATTCTGAGAGACAGAGTGCGTGTGTGCGAATCTACTCTTCGGACATGTACTCAACCTTTTGCATCGGGATATAAGTATAATGGTATTTACTTTAGCTAGTGATTTACGTGGCCATGTTAACGTGGTTGTGTCAAAAAAATGTCACTTCCTGCTCGTGATTTGCGTTATATAATTACAAGCAAGATTCTCGTGCATTGCACGGAACATCAATATGCATTTTTTTACAGAACACCTGTTGTGATTGACCCATGCAGGAGTAATCCCATGTGTAAAAACTAATGATATCTCGAGAATTTTATCGGAAAACTGGTATCTCAAGAATGTCATCGAAAAAATGAAAGATGAGAGATAAGGCGAGGAGGAGTGGAGCGTGGTGGTGACTGGTAGTCGGAATGGGCGGAGGCATGGGGATGGACGGCGCCGGCAGGCGGCAGCGGCCACCATGCATGCGAGATTGTTCCAGAGACTTATTCCTTTTTAATTGCTGAGCAATGAGGTTGCGGGAGATAATGATGTCGAGAGAGGTGCGGGTATCTTTTGTAAAATTGTCATAGTTTGCTTTCTATCCTCAGATATAGATCATACAGTCTGTATTACAAGATGGCAGGCACACCATCACCGCCAACTCGTTTTTTTATAAGGGTACAGATGATAAGTTTGCTGACTACTAAAGTAAAGTGGAATTTGTCCATGTTATGCAAGTAAATAAAGGTGATTGTTTATCATACGGGTAAGGTTGGATGAAGGGTGGTAGGAACAAATGCTCCGCCTAGAGCATGTGTGTGTGAGATGGAGTCTTAGTGTGTGTGTGGGGTGTGTGTGTGTGTGTGTGAGAGAGAGAGAGATGGAGTCTTAGTTTGTGTGTGTGTGTGAGAGAGAGAGATGGAGTCTTAGTGTGTGTGGGGGGGTGCGTGCATGCGTGTGTGTGTGTGTGTGTGTTTGTGTGTGTGAGAGAGAGAGAGAGATGGAGTCTTAGTGTGTGTGTGGGGGGGAGCGTGCGTGCGTGCGTGTGTGTGTGTGTGTGTGTGTGTGTGTGTGTCGCGGGGTCCTCTGTGGCGGATGTAATTTAAGTGTGCATGGCTTCATCATAGAGAGGTGATGTGTATGGCAGAGGCCACCAACGATGGGGTGCGAGAGAGAAAATGCCCGTAGAGAGGGAAGAGAAGGTGTGTGCGCGTGAGAGGAGTCGACATCGAGAGAACGTGTTTGTTCGAGAGACACCGAGGAAGACTACTATATATCGATGGTGCATGTAGGCGGGAATTAAACAAAGGGATGGTCTTATTGGTTTCGGGGATATAGGGGAAGAGTGAGAGGCGGGGGGGGGGGGGTAGGTAGAAGGAGATTGTTAAGTGTGAGTGTGTGTTTTACCCATCCAGGAGGAAGTTATGTGCACAAAAGAGGAGAACGATTCGATGTGGCGTTAGGATTGAGGGTAATTAACTACGTATGGAGACATAGAGACCTTGAACGTGCATGTGTGAGAGGTATACATGTATACATGGGATGTGTGTGTGTGTGCGCGCGCATGATCGAGATAAAAGAAAGAAGACATAAGTCATAAGATCAACGACATGGGAGAGACGGATCGGTATGACAATATGCATGCATGTGAGAATGCAGGGAAGAAGGCCCGACAATTGAGCATGTGTTTTTGTCTTTAAGAGATAGTGGCGTGGGCTGGAGCATGCATCTATGGCGAGCAGAGGGAGTGAGGCGCAACGATTGTGCAAAAGAGACCAACCTATAAATGCATATGTATGGAGAGACATATATAGTGTGGGTGATAGGAAGCAAGACTCCGTGCGAGAAAGAAATGTTGATGGAGAAACTACAGATAGATACAGAGATGGAGATGCTAGCTAGAGGGACATCCGCTAGTTTGGGTGTTGGAGATGACCGTCGGGTGGTTCAAAGGGTGAAGTTATATATGTGTGTGAGAGGGCACTTGACTGCATGTAGAGAGAAACATATGTAGTGTGCGTGATAGGAATCAAGAGTGAGGGTGAGAAACAAGGTTGATGGAGAAACAGATAAATAGAAAGATAAAGATGCTAGCTAGTGTGCGTTAGAGATAGGAGTCGAGTGGATCAGAAGGCTGGGTTATGTGTGTGGGTGTGAGAGAGATAGAGAGAGGGTGCATGTGAGTCACATACAAACAGATATCAGAGAGAAATGAGATCCAGAGAGACGGAGTTTTGTGTCTGCGAGAGAGAAAGATATTTCACAACGAGAGTGATAGCTAGAGAGACATACGAGGGAACGCAAGATATCTCTAGGGAGAGAGGGTGTGTATGAGCGACATACAAGAGAACAATGGAGAAATATGAGACCCTGGGAGACAGAGTTTGTGTTTGTGTGTGAGAAAGAGACATTGAAGAGGAAGAGTCGTAGGTTCTCATATCTAAGGAGCGAAGACATCTCTGTATGAGGGGTGTGCGAGTGGCACACATGGGAATAGTAGAGAGAAATGAGACCCCGGGAGACAAAGTTTTGTGTTTGTGTGAGAGAAAGAGATTCCACATGGAGAATCATAGTTAGAGACACATAGGAGGGAGCGAGATATACTTAGAGAGAGATAGACTGATGAAGGTCGAGGGAGAGAGTACCGTCAGTGTGTTACGAAGATAAAAGATCATTGTCGGCATACAGGTAGCATGAGAGATACCTGAGAGACGATGAACGCGTATAGGTCCAAAGAGATAATCCTATATAAGCATGAGTGATAGCTATATGAGACGAATATCTGGATTAAAGGGGATTCAAATATTTAAACTAGAGATCACGACATCGATAATATCATAACGCAAATTGGTGTATCAAACATGCATATTCATTTGAATTTGGGCACACGTGTAATGTTATATAGTTTATCAATATTGGTGATCCATAGATTCTTCAATTACAAACAATGCATGGTTTATATGCAATTAATGTCTAAACGGGATTACACTATATGTTGCGTGTGTGAAACACATTATACATGTTTGAGAAGTAAAAAAAACCCGCATGAAACACACATTAATTGGAGACAGTTAGCGTGGAATGCATACATTGGATTTCAACATAAAGTGGTTTCAAATATTTGAAAATCCAAATTGATGGATACAACCTTATGAATCTGAGATCATGCCATTTGTAAACCATATTTATGTATAAATGGTGTTGTGCTTTTGAAAGTATATATAAAAAATGATGTATATAGAATGTAATTCCAATTGAAAATGGATCCCGCCCGAAAAAAAATAGAATACAAACGGGATTCGAATTGAGTTGGCACGGTAAACGTGCACTCTGCAAAATTTGAACAAAGCGGGGAAAGTCGCAGTAACCGCCCGAAACCAAAATCTGCGAGATGGAAATCACTACTGCCTATCCCTGCCACGCAAAGCCTATCTGCTGGATTTCTATAGGTTTCGATAGGGGTAGGTTTGTAATTACACCCAAACGTGACGTAACCGCCTCTCACCCGGATTCATACACGGTGGGCGCCAACACATAGTGTGTCCTCAGCCGAAATCGACTCCCTCCCGGATTCATATTCATACACGGTGGGCGCCAAAAACAAACTCTCGTCGGCAAATATTCGGTGAATGCGAGATTACCGTCCTATCCCCAACCGACTAATGTTGTTGTGATGTAGTAGAAATTTGAAACGGGGGCTAAGTTTGTAAATTTCCTCGCATTTGAGACAAGCGTGCCCTGAATACATGGTTCCCCCCTTCCTCTCTACCTCACTTTTCCCCATTCATACTCCGTGGGCGCCAAAACACCCTCTCCACCCCACCCTCCTCCATCCGCCGCCGTCCGCCACCCCATCCACTGCCGTCCTCCTCCACCATGCCAGAGCTAATACCCCGACGCCGCCGTCCATTACAAGAGATCGACCTCTCTCATCCACGGCTTCGGACCGGGATCCTTGCATCCCGTCCTCTCGCTTCATCCCCGCCGTCGTCCACCTTACCGGCGCCGCTCCTACGTCCGTCTCGTCCACCGCGCCCCGCCGCCACCGTCTACCCTTCTAGATCTGCTTCCACGCCGCCGACAGCCATCGCTACCGCAGCACCGTCAAATTCTCAGCAGATGCGTACACGGCGCCGCACCAGAGGGGGTACTCTTTCATATCTGCTCAACTTATTTATCGCAGCAAGAAAATAGATCGCCACTGCTTTACTCTGATTTTTTGTCTTGGTTGCGAAGTTGCCTTTGTCCGGTTTGCACCTTCAGATCCGCCATGGCACGCTCAACACTATACTCCCAATGCTTATGGTTTTCCCCTTTTATATTCCACACTAGTTAAATCACAGTAGACTAAATTTCAAAATTGGGTCAGTCGATTTTTCAGAGCTCGCCGGAGTTCGCCGGTGCGAACGAAGGGGCTCGGGTGGTTGTGGGGCCTCGCCGAACGAAGAAAACTCGACGCGGGTGGGGGTTGGGGCGGGGGTGAGGGTGGGGGTGGCGGAGGAACATAGGCGGCGGGGGCCGGTGGTTCGGCCGGCAGCCCGTGAGGTGTTCTGTATGGGAAGAATCAGAGATGAGGAAGAAGATGGGTTAGGAGACGTAGGATCTTCATCCAACCGCCTGAAATGGTCGAGAGACAGCTGGGAGTTGCATTCTTAATGCGCTCTGGTTCATCATGTGTGGGCACTGCGCAACCAACATTTTATTATCCAAAATCTGCTTGCTCTTCTTTACCATGTTCCTCTTCCGTTCTTCTTTAATATGTACTCTCTTCGTTCCTAAATACAAGTCTTTGTATAGATTCCACCATGGACTACATATGGAGCAAAATGAGTGAATCTACACTCTAAAATGTATCTGGATACATCTGTATGTGATCCATAGTGGAAATCTCTACCAAGACTTATATTTTGGAATGGAGGGAGTATGATAGTGGTACAGTATGTTCCTTGTACTGAAGATGAGCAGGGACTTTTGCAGTGTAGAGGTCTATACGGTCGGTTGTGATGGACACTTTGAGCCTCTTTGATTCGTAGGATCTTGTAAACATAGGAATAGGATTTGTAGTCACATGCCCACTTGAATCCTATAAGAATAGCAAGGAAATGCGGGGAGCTGTGTCGCCTTTGAGAGTAACACTGATATTAACAGTACCGCACCTTCACTTGAAGAGAGCTGGTATCCGAAGCCTTTCTAGCCGTACCGGCAATACTAGCACATATATTCCAGCAAGTTCCACTTTGCTGATTTTACTTTGATGCTTACAGTTTTCCCCGTTATATCTACACTATGATCTGTGTAGCTACTTTGTGTCGCACTAGCAGCATTCCACTCTTGAAGCTAAACACTGCAATGACTTACAAAATTGGCACCAAGGCATTGAGTGCCATTCTGGATGCAATGAAACTCATACGCTCCCCACCTGTTGATTCTTGTTCAGAATATGATCCTAATGACTCTTGTTCAAAATTGCCACATATAGAGAGACAGCATGGAATTGCATTTCTTTGGGCGCTGTGATTCATCATGAGTGGGCAACCAACATTGTATGCAATGAAGCGGAACCTCAAGAATATGCTTCCTCTTCTGTTCTTTAACATGTTCCTCTCTGTTTATTCTGTATTTAGTACGTACAGTATGTTCCTTGTCAGGAAGGGGCGCAGGGACATCTGCAGTCAACAACTGATAGAGCTGGCCTGTACGTGATCGATAGGCTTTCAATTACTAGCGGCAATACAACACCATATTTTCAAGCCAGTTCCACTTTCCCGATTTATATATCGTGGTTATGGTGTACCCCTGTTATGTACACTATGATCTACCTAGTTGTTGTGTCCTCTTGTTATCATGGTTTGGCAATAAACTCTCTATATAGTATATTATGAACCTATCATCTGCCAGCTATCCTTACTTGTGGAGCCTATTTTTTGTGTACTTGTGCCAGATTATATAAATGCACGCACCATATTACAGCACACATGAGCTCTCTCATCAGAATCCAGTGATAGCACACAAGTGTTTACAGGGGCGCCCCTATATTAGAATATCATCTGCATTACAAAGATAATCTCACAACTATTTACGTTTTCACGGTTCTCAGATATTATACGCAATTACAGTGAATATCAGAATCCGCGCATCAGAAGAATATTGTGGAACACTGCAATGACTTACAAAATTAGCACAAAGGCATTGAGTGCCATTCTGGAAGCAATGAAACTCATACGCTCCCCACCTGTTGATTCTTGTTCAGAATATCATCCTAATGACTATTCTAACCTCGAGGAGTCAAAGGCAGATGGCATGTCCTGTTCACCCATCAAGGTGCCTGTTCTAATTTGGCAAGGTTTTATTGATTGCGCGTATCTTGCATATGTTGTCTTGCATTTCTTCTACTTTGTTGCACCGCCATCTGCTTAGTTTACTCATCATATAACTCGAGATGCCATGCCCATCCATTATCAACACATATTCCATCTGTCATCATACCATGTTTTTCCACTCAAATGATGTTCTTGTGCATGAGACATCAAAAAGGAAGAGGGTGATTGCCGAACCTGAAGGAGCACCAGCAAAGTCCTTGAAAAACGTGGTGGTGCCGGAGAAATCAGACAGCGCCCCACTTATATTGGCTGTACAACCAATGACACTAAACGTAGGACCGACTCCAGCAGACTGTACCCATACTTCACTGGCCACACCACTAGCCCCACCACACAGGACCTGCACTCCAGCAAAAGGTATACCGATTTCATTTGCCATAGCACTAGCTGTACCACAGAAAAATCCCACTCCAGCAAAAAGTACAGCAAGTCCACCGGCCGAAGACCTATCCCAACTGCAGAGATGGCCAATTCCTACAGATTGGAACCCCATTCCATTTATTCCCAGTTTAAAAGACAATGCTTTCAATGTTGTTAGGGACTACGTGCATATATTCCCATCGTGGGAAGATTATAGTGAAGACAAACACCATTTTCACATCTTCCTGTCCAACTTACGTGTAAGTGCTATTATTCATGGTTATTATTTTCCTGTTTTATGCTGATCGAACACATCAATGATTTACATTACATTGTTGTAACTAGGTGAGGGTCAATCTGGATAGTCATGACGAGCAAAGCTTGCTTGTGCTTTTCAAGGAAGCATTGCAGCAGTATAGGTGTTACCTGAGGAAATCACACTTTGATGGCAAGTCTATAAACGAATTTCCGGTGAAGTCTCCTGTGCTAAATTTAGAAGACATTGAATGGAAAAACCTTGTTATGCACCGGTCTCGTTCCCAGGATGAGGTACTGTCTATGAAATCAAATGACAATTTGAACTTCTACTTTTCCGCATGTGCCTTACGGATCTTTTTTGCAGGAAATCTGCTAGAAGAAGAATTCCGGTTTGAAAAGAACGACAGGATATCGCAAATATGCTGCCCGTTGCTTTGCTCTTGTTAGTACCTGTTGTCCTGTATCACTGTACTTGCATACATACCTTGTTCATTATGTGACAGCAGTATGCATGATAGCTTGCTTATCAATTGTTCGCTCCAAATTATCTGATCTGTATGAATGGTTACATTAGTGTAGAATATATCCAATGCCAATGATTTTTTAGCTCTGCATTGTTCTTGTAAGTACATGCTGTCCTTTATCAGTGTACTTATACTGACAGGTAGTTGTTCATGTACCATCACTCTGCAGCTTATTTTCCTTTGCCCTCCATTTTCTACACATCAGATCTATATTTACTCTTACCATAAGGTTGGTACTGAAGAAGTTTAGCTGTGCATTGCTCTTGGCTGTGCCTTTTGCCTGTATCGCTGCACATACATTTATAGCTACTTGGTTATGTAGCATCACTCTTCATCTTATCTTAAATATTCTCCATTTTTTCATATATTATCACATCTATATTTACACTTAACAAAATGTAGAATAAAGGCAATGCTTATGAAGAAGATTTTGTGGTAAACTTCTTGAATTCCCCCCCCCCCCCATCAGCATGGACAAGGGCTTTATAGAGCTTGTCTTCACCAGTAATGCAAGTTTGTCCTTCTCAAGCCTTCAAACATTGTTGTGTATATTTGGTTAGGCATGACTGCAACTGCTGTTTATTTTTTGTGTTTGCATCAAATTGCATGTTTAAAGTTTATTATGTAGTTCATAAACAAAAATTTGTCCTCAATTTAAGTTTTCAGTTGTACAACCAAGTTCCTTCTTCATACCATGTAAATTAAACTATACAGAGCAAGTGATCTTCTTTTGCACTGCATGTATGCTTCTGTTCTTCATCTGTAATCTAGTGGTGTGGTGAACCTACCCACTACAACACAATGTTATATTCTGCAATGTCTTAACTATGAACAATGTCATATCATTCTACTATTATTTAAACCGTCTCTTTATTAACCAATCGAAATGGGATAAATTGACAGCACACTAACCATTGATACTTATGAGTTCTTGATCTGTAATCCAGTGGTGTCGTGAAGCTGCCAACTCCTTCACAATGCCATTTCCTGCCATGTCTTGACCTGAACAATACCATATTGTGTTAATGCAATTTTAAACTGTGTCACTTTATTCGTCAGTAAGAAATGTGATGAATTGTCAACACTGATACTTTTATGTGCAAAACCTGTCATCTGTCTGCTTGTTTATCTTTCAGAGTGAGGAAGATATAAGTGTTGAACAAGCGCAGTCTCATCATCTTGCTCAGGTGGTTGCGCTGCAGCTCGCCAGCAGGGCTAACCTTTCTTGAACTCTATTGAAGTGCTGTCGGTTTTGTATATTATTTTGTCGGCGTGTTTATTTGCACTGGTGGCGATCTTTGATGCCCAGTGTATGTAATCTAATGTCTGCTTGCGCTTTATTATCATAGTGGCGAACTTTGATGCCAAGTGGATGTAATATGCCGTAGTTTCTTTATTTTATAGTCTAGGTTTTTTCTTATTCACGATGCTGCAGTTATTTTACATGCATGACAAAAAATGCGACCTACTATGACAAATACGTATCATCACGGAAGTGTATTTTTTTTGTACTGTAACCTATTAACCGGAGGCCCAGCCCAGAATTGTTGTTTTTTTGCCTATTTCAGAGCTTCGCAGAAAAAGAATATCAAACGGAGTCCAAATGGAATGAAACCTTCGGGAACATGATTTTTGGAACGAACGTGATCCAGAGGACTTGGACCCTATGTCAAGAAAGCAACCAGGAGGGCACGAGGTAGGGGGCGCGCCTACCCCCCTGGGCGCGCCCTCCACCCTCGTGGGGCCCATGTTGCTCCACCAACGTACTTCTTCCTCCTATATATACCTACGTACCCCGAAACTACCAGATACGGAGCCAAAAACCTAATTCCACCGCCGCAACTGTAACGCCCATGATGCGGCTATATCTCCCACGTGTCGAGGCACGACTTAGAGGCATAACCGCATTGTGGTTTTGTTGCAAGAAGGGTCATCTTCACACAATCCCATGTAATGAACAAGAATGGGATAACGAGAGTTGGCTTACAATCGCCACTTCACACAATACATAAATATAATTCATACATCATCCAAAATCCACACATAGACCGTCTACGGTAAAAATCCAAATGAAAAATAAGATAACCCCAAATGCTAGATCCCCGATCGTCCCAACTGGGCTCCACTACTGATCATCAGGAAAAGACACATAGTAACGACCACGTTCCTCATCGAACTCCCACTTGAGCTCGGTTGCGTCACCTGCACTGGCATCGTCGGCACCTGCAACTGTTTTGGTAGAATCTGTGAGTCACGAGGACTCAGCAATCTCACACCCACGAGATCAAGACTATTTAAGCTTATAGGAAAGGATGGTGCAATGAGGTGGAGCTGCAGCAGGCACTAAGCATATATGGTGGCTAACATACGCAAATGAGAGCGAGAAGAGAAGCATTCACCCTTCGACATTTCGATATGATCAAACTTCCACTCTGGGACAGCAAGAGGTTGGAGGAGACCAGCTGGTCGTTGGTGTTCTGCTTTCACCCTTCGACAGACATCACATTCATTCACGAATTGGGCGATTTCTCGCTTCATTCGAGTCCACCAATACGACTGCTTGAGGTCATGGTACATCTTCGTACTTCCAGGATGAATGGAAAGAAGAGAATAATGCGCCTCGTTCATAATGACTTTCCTTAGATCACCTTTAGGAACCACAATCCGGTCCTCGAAGATTAAAGTGTCTCTGTCATCAATGCGATAGCACTTGTATTTGGAAAGACCCTTGTCGATGCCACGTTTCACCTTCTTCACCATGGTATCCAGGAGTTGTGCCTCACGAATTTGATCTTCCAAAGTCGGAGAGACTATGAGGTTGGCAAGAAAGCCTTGAGGAACAACTTGGAGATTCAGCTTGCGGAAAGCTTCACAAAGATCCGGTTGGAATGGCTTGAGGATTAAGCTGTTGTAATAAGCCTTCCTGCTCAAAGCATCTGCAATGACATTGGCTTTGCCTGGAGTATATTCAATACTCGGATTGTACTCTTGAATCATTTCGACCCATCGAGTCTGCCTGAGGTTGAGGTTGGGCTGAGTGAAGATGTACTTGAGACTCTTGTGATCGGTGAAAATGTCCACTTTTCTTCCCAACAAGAGATGTCTCCACGTTATTAATGCATGGACAACTGCCGCCAACTCAAGATCGTGAGTGGGGTAGTTCTTTTCGTTGAGCTTCAACTGACGAGAGGTATAGGCCACAACTTTCTTCTCTTGCATTAACACAGCACTGAGACCTTGAAGAGAAGCATCACAGAAAACTTCGAATGACTTGGATTCGTCAGGAGGAGTTAAGACAGGAGCTGTGACGAGTTTCTCTTTGAGAGTGTTGAAAGCAACATCACACTCAGGAGACCAGACATACTTCACATGCTTCTGGAGGAGCTTGGAAAGAGGCTTTGCAATCTTAGAGAAATTCTCAACGAATCTTCGGCAATAGCTTGCAAGACCAAGAAAACTGCGAAGCTGCTTGACATTCTGAGCAGGTTCCCAATTCACAATTGCGGACACCTTCTCGGGATTAACAGCGATGCCCTTGGCAGAGATGATGTGACCAAGGTAAAGAACTTCATCAAGCCAAAACTCACATTTTGAGAACTTCGCATAGAATTGATACTCTCTGAGCTTGTCGAGCACCAATCGCAAATGTTTGGCATGGTCCTTCTTATTCTTGGAGAATACCAAGATATCATCGAGATACACCAGGACGAAATCGTTGGTATAGGGGTTGAAGATGAAATTCATCATCCGAGAGAATGTTGGAGGAACATTGACAAGGCCGAAAGACATGACAGTATATTCATAAGAACCAAAGCTTGTTCTGAATGCTGTCTTGGGAATATCTTCTTCACGAATGCGAATCTGATGATAACCCATACGAAGGTCAAGCTTGGAGAATACTTTAGCACCTTTGAGTTGCTCGAATAGCTCATTGATGTTGGGAAGTGGATACTTGTTCTTGATTGTCTTCTTGTTCAATGGACGGTAGTCGACACAAGGTCGTTCCATGCCATCCTTCTTCTGGACAAAAAGAACACCACAACCCCATGGAGAAGAACTCGGTCTGATCAAACCCAGACGCTCTTGTTCATCGAGCTGTTTCTTCAATTCCTTCAGCTCCTTGGGTCCAAGCTTGTAAGGACGCTTGCAAACGGGTTCAGTGCCCGGCTCAAGATCGATAACGAACTCAACTGTCCGGTGAGGAGGCATACCCGGAAGCTCTTCTGGAAAGACATCTCGATACTCACAAACTACTGGAATCTGAGAGATGGCATTCAATTCGCCCTTCTCATTGAGAGAAAATAACCGAATGGTCTCATCACGAGCGGCATAGATAATCACATCCTCAGAAGAGTGTGTCAATTGAATTTCCCTAGCAGCACAATCGAGTTGAGCCTTGTGCTTAGAAAGCCAGTCCATCCCGAGAATAAGATCAATATCCGAGTCACCAAGAACCATTGGTTTAGACAGGAATTTATAGTTGCCAACCTTGATGGAAACATCGGGAGCAACCAAACTAGAAGTCATAAGCTTTCTCGGAGAAACAACTTGCATAACTTTGGATAAAATCTCTGTGTCAACATTGTGCTTCGATGCAAATGGGTATGACATGAAAGAATGCGATGCACCAGTATCAAATAAGACTTTTGCAGGAATATCATTAACTGAGAGATTACCCATTATCACATCAGTAGATTCCTCCGCTTGAGCTGCATTCATCATGTTCACCTTTGCAGACTTGGGATTATGCTTGACCACTGCATTGCTGGAAGATCTCACAGGAGGAGGAGGCAGAAGACGCCTTTGGTTGAAGCACTTGTTAGCATAGTGACCTTTCTGCTGACACTTGTTGCAAGTCACCTCTCAGAGTGGACGATGATAAGGAGCATTCGACTTTGGAGCTTGATTCTGAGACTTGTTCTGATAGCCAGAGTTGGAAGAGTGGGAAGATCCATGGCCACCTTTGTTCTTCTGCTGGTAAGGCTGGCGAAACGGAGGAGGAGGAGGCAACCAGAACTTCTGTTGCTTAGCAGCCACTAGTGAGGAAGAAGAAGACTGAACTGCGTCCCTGATTCTCTTCTTAGAAGCCTCACACTTGAGCTGAGCAGCCTCTTGTTTCAAAGCCATATTGTAGAAATCATCATACTTGGTCGGCTCAAAAAGCACGAGAGGTAATTGCAGATCTTCTCTGAGGCCACCTCTGAATTGATAGATCATGCTCTTTTCATCAGGAACGTCTTGCTTAGCGAAGCGAGCGAGTTTCTGAAACTGAGTATTGTATTGATACACGGACATGCTGCCTTGCTTGAGATTGCGGAACTCCTCACGCTTACTCTCAACAACACTTTGTGGAATGTGGTGAGCTTTGAAGTCTCTGCGGAAATCATCCCAGGTAATCACATGACCTCCTCTGGAATCTTTGTATTGTTGATACCACTCGGCAGCTTGATCCTTGAGTTGAAAAGAAGCGAACTTGACAAAGTCCTCAGGCCTGACATTGCTACATTCAAAATTCTTGTTGATGTCCACGAGCCAATCATCGGCATCTGTGGCCTCGGCACAGTAGCTGAAAGACTTGGGCTGATTTGCGAGAAACTGGTTGAGGGTAGCGAAGTGAGGCTGATTGTTGCCTTGGCCTTGATTGCCTTGCCCTTGGGTGCGTTCTTGCAAGAGTTGCAGAATCATCTGAGCATTGGCGTTGGTGGCTGCCATGATAGCTTGCCATGCCTCCGGAAGAGGAGGTGGTGGCGGAGGTTCGCCTAACTCCCTTCATTGCGATCCGGATTCTGACGCGTAGGCGGAGCCATCCTAAAGAGGGTGGCATCCGTTAGCATCTTGATAGACAAATAGTCAAGTAGAATCAACGAATAGAAATTGCAACATATAGTCTTCACAATAAACATTCAAACGAGGATGAACGAATGAATTCCGTAGTAAATCATCGCACTTCCATTAAGGTGAGAAGCCACTTGATAAGAGATTGATGAATAAAATAAAAAGGTACGAGTGGAACAAATAAGTGGTAAGGATTACCCAATCACAAACCAAATATCTGCGAGAAGAAATGCTAAGAGCTACATGAATCCCACCTATAAACTCCCGAAACTTTCTGGTTATGCAATCTGGTGTTGGATACAGGGGACACAAAATATATCACCCAAACTAGCAATCCCTAGATCCAGCTATATCCATCCGTCAACACATAACCAAGAAACCTTCGGAAATCGTGTACCTCAACCTTTGAAAAGCATCTGTTATACGAGTTATGGAAATACTCCCGAACTCCCGCCCCAGTACTGGGTGGCGTCGAGGTGATCTCACCAACAACTGCATAAAAGAGATTTTGATGTCGGCGAAACTCAGGTATTCCAGAACTGCAACGATAAAATTGTGATGACAACACCTCGGAGCTCAACTCCCCGGGACACTGCCACAACCCCTAAATGTCAGGAGGCACCAAGAACAATGTTCTCGTCACAAAACCATCGGAACGATTCTAAGATACCCGCGTGATCCTAAATTTTTTTTAGTGAAATTTGAGGAGAGAAGAGTCAAAACTTCTACGTCAGGAGACCTCACCAGAGCGACGAAGGGACTGAGGAGTAAAAAGAATCCTACTCTCCGATATATATAATCCTAAGACTCAAAACATTTTTGTTCTAGACTCAACAACGCCAGCGATTCGATCAAGCAGGGGGCTCCTAAGTCGGGGATGGCTCTGATTACCAACTTGTAACGCCCACGATGCGGCTATATCTCCCACGTGTCGAGGCACGACTTAGAGGCATAACCGCATTGTGGTTTTGTCGCAAGAAGGGTCATATTCACACAATCCCATGTAATGAACAAGAATGGGATAACGAGAGTTGGCTTACAATCGCCACTTCACACAATACATAAATATAATTCATACATCATCCAAAAATCCACACATAGACCGTCTACGGTAAAAATCCAAATGAAAAATAAGATAACCCCAAATGCTAGATCCCCGATCGTCCCAACTGGGCTCCACTACTGATCATCAGGAAAAGACACATAGTAACAACCACGTTCCTCATCGAACTCCCACTTGAGCTCGGTTGCGTCACCTGCACTGGCATCGTCGGCACCTGCAACTGTTTTGGTAGAATCTGTGAGTCACGAGGACTCAGCAATCTCACACCCGCGAGATCAAGACTATTTAAGCTTATAGGAAAGGATGGTGCAATGAGGTGGAGCTGCAGCAGGCACTAAGCATATATGGTGGCTAACATACGCAAATGAGAGCGAGAAGAGAAGCAACGGAACGGTCGTCAACTAGCAATGATCAAGAAGTGATCCTGAAACTACTTACGTTCATGAATAACTCAAACCGTGTTCACTTCCCGGACTCCGCCGAGAAGAGACCAACACGGCTACACACACAGTTGATGTATTTTAATTGGGTCAAGTGACAAGTTCTCTACAACCGGACATTAACAAATTCCCATCTGCCTCATAACCGCGGGCACGGCTTTCGAAAGATATTATCCTGCAGGGGTGTCCCAACTTAGCCCATTATAAGCTCTCACGGTCAACGAAGGATAAACCTTCTCCCGGAAAGACCCGATCAGTCTCGGAATCCCGGTTTACAAGACATTTCGACAATGGTAAAACAAGACCAGCAAAGCCGCCCGATGTGCCGAAAAATCCCGATAGGAGCTGCACACATCTCGTTCTCAGGGCAACACCGGATGAGACATCCTACGAGTAAAACCAGACCTCGAGTTTCCACGAGGGGGCCCCGCAGTCTACTCAGTTCGGACCAACACTCGAAGGAGCACTGGCCCGGGGGGTTAAAATAAAGATGACCCTCGGGCTCGCGAAAACCCGGGGAAAAAGGCTCAGGTGGAAAATGGTAAAACCAAAGTTGGGCCTTTGCTGGAGGAGTTTTATTCAAGGCGAACTGTCAAGGGGGTCCCATAAATCACCCAACCGCGTAAGGAACGCAAACTCAAGGAACATAATACCGGTATGACGGAAACTAGGGCGGCAAGAGTGGAACAAAACACCAGGCATAAGGCCGAGCCTTCCACCCTTTACCAAATATATAGATGCATTAATTAAATAAGAGATATTGTGATATCCCAACATATCCATGTTCCAACATGGAACCAACTTCAACTTCACCTGCAACTAGCAACGCTATAAGAAGGGCTGAGCAAAAGCGGTAACTTAGCCAAACAACGATTTGCTAGGAAAGGATGGTTAGAGGCTTGACATGGCAATATAGGAGGCATGATATAGCAAGTGGTAGGTAGCGCAGCATGGCAATAGAACGAACAACTAGCAAAGCAAAGATAGAAGTGATTTCGAGGGTATGGTCATCTTGCCTGCAAGGTTCTCAGAGTTGTCGAAAGCTTGATCCTCGTAAGCGTACTCAACAGGTTCCTCGTTCACGAACTCGTCTCCCGGCTCTACCCAAAACAAGAACACAAGCAACGGAACCACAATCAATCACGGGAAATGCACAAGCAACATGATGCAATACAAGAATGATATGCAAGATATGATATGTGATGCATATGCGTGCTCCGGAAGGAAAATGATGAACAAGGCAGTAACTTGGCAAACCAAGTATGCCACTGGAACTATGAGATGATTTTGGTCGAAATCGATATAAAGATCACCGGAAACGGATGCACGGTTTGCAAATGGCAAGCAAAACAAGAATGACACGAATCTGTGATTAACAGCATGATAGCACTTAGAATGCAACAAGTAACAATGCTACAGCACTCCAACATAGCAACAAAGCATATGACAGTAATCTAAAGGAGATGCTTGACAAAAGATGAACAGTGAGCTACGGCTAGATCACAACATAACAGGTTCAAACAAGCATGGCAATAGTGCAAAAGATAACAGGTTCACAGACTTAGTGAAATTACTGGACAAGCCTGAAACAGCATCAGGTAGCAATGTTCAGAGCAAGAAAACAATATTCTACAGGAACTTAACATTGCAAAACAAGGTATGGAACTATTATACTAAATGCATATGACAAAAGTCCCTTACTGACCATAAGCCAAAAAGGAACAGAAGATATGATGGCAACCATGTAAACATAGCAAGTTTCGTTAACAGGTTTCAGACTTGGCAGAAAACAGAGCATGGCAGAAACAGACATTAAGAGGGCATCTTGGTGAGCTTGATGCACTCACCACAAAGCAATGCATGACAAAACAGGCATACCTACAGCAAGATGTCATGTTTTTGAAGCTATCCATGGCGAGAGCAAATACATAGCATGTATGAAACAACTACAACAAGCTTGACAAAATTGAATATCATGTTAACAATCTGCCAGGCATATTTTATAGCAAAAGTAGAGCAAGATTGAGTCATGCTATGGCACTCCATAATTTCAAACAAGGGAATTAATGGATAGAGCACAACTATATCTACAAAACATCCTTACTAAACATCTCCAAAATGAGCATGGATCTCTATGTAGCCACATGGATACATAGCAACAAAATAACAGCAGTCACAGACTTGGTAAATTTACTGTCCCTGAAATCAGAAACATTACGGAGCCTAGTTTGCATGCTTGTGCTAGTCACCACAAATATCACAAAAATACATGGCATACACCTATGTAAATATGGAATGGCATACATCAAAACACATGTAGAGCTCATGCCCATAAGATGCACATATTAAATGAAACAAAAATAACAAATCCTCAAGTTCTGATAAGTAACAGCAGTTAACAACAACTAGCACTCTTG
The DNA here is from genome assembly GCF_002575655.3 of Aegilops tauschii subsp. strangulata. NCBI lineage: Eukaryota > Viridiplantae > Streptophyta > Magnoliopsida > Poales > Poaceae > Aegilops > Aegilops tauschii. Next base: position 367,763,324 of record NC_053039.3, read on the forward strand.
CACCAGAGATTTGGGCATCAAGATGGACTCAAATGAACATGGTGCAATGGAACAAAATGAAGAGCATCTAGAGACTAACATTTCGATATATTACACGCACGAAACGGAGCTATATGCAGAGAGTTATGATGCGATGAACATGAGCATGTACTGCAAATATCTCCAGACTTGGAGAAATTCGGGAGAGGGGAGAAAAAGTCAACCCGAGTTTGGATCGAGATCTGGCCGAGCTCGGGGACGAGGCTGCCGGAGTTCCTACCGGACGGGGAGGAGGGAGAGGGCGGCCGGCCGGAGGGAGAGGGCGTCGGGGTCAGGGAGGAGGCGCCGGACGGGGAGAGAGGCGCCGGCGCGCGGGGGCGGCGACCGCGGCGGGAGGCGGGTCAATGCGGCGGCGGCGGGCGAGCTCGCCGGCGAGCGGACGCCGGCGCGGCGAGGCGACATGGCGGCGGAGCGGCGGGGCTGGCGCCCGGGCGGCGGCGCGGGGAAGACGGGCCGGGAGGGCCCGCTGCGGGCTCTCCGGGGTGCCACGTGGCACTCTGCGAGTGGGCGAGGGCGGCGGCGGTGGACACGTCCGGCGCGCGGAGGCGATTTGATCTAGGTTTTGGTCTGCGAAGATTTTCGGAGGGGGGTGTTTTATTGGTAGAGGGAGCTAGGAGACTCCAAATGGAGTGCGGTTTTCGCCCACACGATCATGATCGAACGACCTAGAGCATGGAAGTGACTTAGATGTGTTTTGGGCTGTTTGGAGGGGGGTTTTGCTGCAACACACAAAATGACTTTGCGGTTACCCGGTTAACCGTTGGAGCACCAAACGACCTCCAAATGGAACGAAACTTGACCGGTGGTCTACCGGTGGTATACCAAGGCCACTTGACAAGCCTCGGTCCATTCCGAGAACGTTCAACACCCGCTCACGAAAAGAAACAAGAGGAGTGCGCCGGAGGAGGTGGGAGTGTCGGATTGCAAAATGGACAACGGGGAAAATGCTCGGATGCATGAGACGAACACGTATGCAAATGCAATGCACATGATGACATGATATGAGATGCATGACATGAACAAAATGCAAAACGAAAGACAAAAACCCGACCACGGAGGGAATATCATAACACATAGCCGAAAATGGCAAGAGTTGGAGTTACAAATATGGAAAGTTACATTCGGGGTGTTACAGCAACCTTCTGTACCCATGAGATCCCATCTTGGGGCCTTTTCTGGCGCTCCGTCGGAGGGGGCATTGATCATGGAGGGCTTCTACATCAACACCATAGCCTCTCCGATGATGTGTGAGTAGTTTACCTCAGACCTTCGGGTCCATAGTTATTAGCTAGATGGCTTCTTCTCTCTCTTTGGATCTCAATACGAAGTTCTCCACAATTCTCGTGGAGATCTATTCGATGTAATCTTGTTTTGCGGTGTGTTTGTTGAGACCGATGAATTGTGGGTTTATGATCAAGTTTATCTATGAACAATATTGGAATCTTCTCTGAATTCTTTTATGTATGATTGGTTATCTTTGCAAGTCTCTTCGAATTATCAGTTTGGTTTGGCCTACTAGATTGATCTTTCTTGCAATGGGAGAAGTGCTTAGCTTTTGGGTTTAATCTTGTGGTGTCCTTTCCCAGCGACAATAGGGGCAGCAAGGCACGTATTGTATTGTTGCCATCGAGGATAACAAGATGGGGTTTATATCATATTGCATGAGTTTATCCCTCTACATCATGTCATCTTACTTAAAGCGTTACTTTGTTCTTTTGCAATTAATACTCTAGATGCATGCTGGATAGCGGTCGATGTGTGGAGTAATAGTAGTAGATGCAGGCAGGAGTCGGTCTACTTGTCGCGGACGATGCCTATATACATTATCATACCTAGATATTCTCATAACTATGCTCAATTCTGTCAATTGCTCAACAGTAATTTGTTTACCCACCGTAATACTTATGCTCTCGAGAGAAGCCACTAGTGAAACCTAAGGCCCCCAGGTCTATTTTCCATCATATTTAATCTCCCGTCAACAAGCTATTTCTGGCGCTGTTTTTATTTTGCTTTCTTTACTTTGCATCTTTATCATAAAAATACAAAAAATATTAACTTATCATATCTATCAGATCTCACTTTCGTAAGTGACCGTGAAGGGATTGACAACCCCTTTATTGCGTTGGTTGCGAGGATTTTATTTGTTTGTGTAGGTGCGAGGGACTCGTGCGTGGCCTCCTACTGGATTGATACCTTGGTTCTCAAAAACTGAGGGAAATACTTACGCTGCTTTACTGCATCACCCTTTCCTCTTCAAGGGAAAACAAACGCAGTGTTCAAGAGGTAGCAATCGACCATACCTACCTATATGCGGTATTTCCGTGCCATTATAATCAATTTTGTATGTGCCATCTCTAATTTTTCAAAATAAATGTTCTTTTTGTGTGCCCTACCGCTCATGAAGTGGCAGGGGGTGGCCAATATTTTCCATGCTAGATGTGTTATTCTCATGATGAGTGTTTATTCACTTTTCATTGCACGAGAATGCAGCGGTAATAGGGATGCCCAGTCCCGAAATGTAAAAGAAATTTACTTTATGTTGTCAAATAATAAATTCCTTAGAAAGTGTTGGTATAGAAGGCACATGTGGATACGGCTAGCCATGGATTGCAGAAGAATGGTGGAAAAAGAAATAAAATTTATTTTCTGTTTGGGAACCACCTATGATATATCTAGCATGGAATGTGTTGGGAATTACTTGATCGTTTTTGTTGACGGGAAAAGTATGCCTCTCAAAATCTTTTATCTCTCAATTTAAGCTTTGAGCTCTGGCACCTGTACAAATCCCTACTTCCCTCTGCGAAGGGCCTATCTATTTACTTTATACAATTTTTATTTTTATTTGAATCTCCATCTTCTCTTATAAAGCACCAAGTAAGGGGCACTATGATCATACTTGAGCATTGGATGTAGCTAATATGCGAGTGTGTTTCATGAATGGATCAATGATTGAGCATGATGGGCTAAGGATAACTTTCTTTAGTGTTCATATTTTGAAAGACATGGTTGCTTGTTGATATGCTTGAGTATTGAAATCTTCATGTCAAAACTAGGCTATTGCTTTGAAACAAATAAAAGTCCAAATGTCCATGCTACAAAAGAAAAGAATATGTGATGAACATGTTAGGCAGGATTTCGCATCAAAAATTCTGTTTTTATCATTGACCTACTCAATGACAAGTAAGAACTAAGCTTGGGGATGCTGATACGTCTCCAGCGTATCTGTAATTTTTGCTTGTTCCATGCTGTTATATTATCATTCTTGGATGTTTTACAATCATTTTATAGCAACTTTATATCATTTTTTGGGACTAACCTATCGACATAGTGCCCAGTGCCAGTTGATGTTTTTTCCCTTGTTTTTTACTTCGCAGAATATCAGTACCAAACGGAGTCCAAACGCAGTGAAACTTTTGGAGAATTTGTATGCACCAGAAGACACAACTTGGGCCAAAGAAGTACCAGAAGGGAGCCCCGTGGGAGGCACAACCCCCAGGGCGCGCCTGGGGGCCCAGACGCGCCCAGGTGGGTTGTGCCCACCTCGGTGGCCTCCCGCACCGCCTCTTCACCCTATAAATACCCAAATATTCCAAAAACCCTAGGGAGTCGACGAAACACAATTCCAGACGCCGCAAGTTCCAGAACCACGAGATGCAATCTAGACACCATAACGGAGGGGTCCATCATCCTCATTGGTGCCTCTCCGATGATGCGTGAGTAGTTCATCATAGACCTACGAGTTCGTAGGCAGTAGCTAGATGGCTTCTTCTCTCTTTTTGATTCTCAATACAATGGTCTCTTGGAGATCTATTTGATGTAACTCTTTTTTGCGGTGTGGTTTTTGGGGTCTGGTGAACTTTGAGTTTATGATCAGATCTATATCCATGAATATTATTTGAGTCTTCTTTGGTCTCTTATATGCATGATTACTTATAGCCTTGTATTTCTTCTTTGAATTTTTGGTTTAGTTAGGCCAACTAGATCGATTTTTCTTGCCATGGGAAGAGGTGCTTTGTGATGGGTTCGATCGTGCGGTGTTCTTTCCCAATGATAGAAGGGGCAGCAAGACATGCATGTATCGTTGCTATTAAGGATAACAAGATGGGGGCTATTCCTACATGAATAGATCTCGTCTACATCATGTCATCGTTCTTATTGCATTACTACATTTCTCCATGAAATTAATACACTAGATGAATGCTGGATAGCGGTTGATGTGTGGAGTAATAGTAGTAGATGCAGGCAGGAGTCGGTCTACTAATCTTGGACGTGATGCCTGTTTAATGATCATTGCCTTGGATATCTTCATAATTATTTGATCTTCTATCAATTGCCAAACAGTAATTTGTTTAACCATTGTATGCTATTTTCTCGAGAGAAGGCACTAGCGAAATCTATGGCCCCCAGGTCTATTCTTTATCATATTTGCTTTGAGATCTATTTTTATTTGCTTTTATTTTCATATTTATTATTCCAAAAACCCGAAAATACCTTGCTGCACTTTTTTGCTATTTATTTTATTTCACGTTTTATCGGGATCTATTTATCCAATCTACACAAATTTTATCCCGTCAACTTGACAATTTCTGGCGCCGTTACCCGTAGAGGGATTGACAACCCCTCATAAGCATCGGGTTGCAAGTATTTTTTCTTTGTGTGCAGGTACCATTTACATAGTGTTGCTTGGTTCTCCTACTGGATTGATACCTTGGTTTCATAACTGGGGGAAATACCTACCGTAGCTGTGCTGCATCATCCCTTCCTCTTTGGGGAAATACCGACGTAGTTCAAGCGACATCAGTGGCATCATGAGTGGTTTTATGAGTAGATGTAGGTTGCAATCTGGATCACATGTGATTGAGAGTGTTAATGTTCTTGCCATGCTTCCCTCGAGTGTTGCTTTGGCTCAATTCATTAACAACATGGTGTCGCTTTTGTTACAAGGTTTTGACAATCAATCGGCTCTGGCTAGCGATGATCTGCTAACAGTTCCTTGGGCTTCACCATAGTTGAGAATAGTGAATCGTCGCGTACACAAGAGGGTACCAACGATGGACAATCTTCTAGGAGGTCACACGTATTGATGAAGTTTAGTGTGGGGCCAGAGATTTTTAATTAAGTCTCTTGTTTCACACACCCCGAAACTTATAGCATCAAGAATCATCGCCTAAATTGTGGACGTATGTAGCTAGTATTACTTGTTAAAACTGGTTAACCACGTAACTAAAATTTTGCCAAAACCGATTAGAAGGCGTCTAACTTGGTTTTCCTGGGTATGCATATTATGTGGTATAGCCTTTGTCATGATAATGAGTTTATGTATGAGATGGTTATATGTTGTAATGTTAAGTGGCCTACGCGTCATAATAAATTTGCACTAGTGATTAAACTTAATTAATATATAAATGTGCTCCCACTCTAATCAGTGTCTCTCATAATTGTTCCAGCTCGTAGTTTGCATTAACCAGGAAACTTCAAATGCAAATCAGAAGAGCCATGAGGCGGCCACAAGGGTGGAGGGCGCGCCCAGGGGGTAGGGCGCGCCCCCCGACCTTATGGGCCCCTCGGTGACCCCCTGACCTAGATCTTCCTCCTATATATTCTCAAATATCCCAAAAACTTCCAGGGGAGCCACGAAACCACTTTTCCACCACCGCAACCTTCTGTACCCGTGAGATCCCATCTAGGGGCGTTTTCCGGCATCCTGCTGGAGGGGGATTCGATCACGGAGCGCTTCTACATCAACACCATTGCCTCTCCGATGAAGCGTGAGTAGTTTACCGCAGGCCTACGGTTCCATAGCTAGTAGCTAGATGGTTTCTTCTCTCTCTTTGATTCTCAATACCATGTTCTCCTCGATGTTCTTGGAGATCTATTCGATGTAATACTCTTTTGCGGTGTGCTTGCCGAGATCGAATGAATTGTGGATTTATGATCAGCTTATCTATGAATATTATTTGAATCTTCTCTGAATTCTTATATGCATGATTTGATATCTTTGCAAGTCTCTTCGAACTATCGATTTGGTTGGGCCAACTAGATTGGTTTTTCTTGCAATGGGAGAAGTGCTTAGCTTTGGGTTCAGTCTTGTGGTGCTCGATCCCAGTAACGGAAGGGGAACCGACACATATTGTATTGTTGCCATCGAGGATAAAAAGATGGGGTTTTCATCATAATGCTTGAGTTAATTCCTCTACATCATGTCATCTTGCTTAAGGCGTTACTCCGTTCTTTATGAACTTAATACTCTAGATGCATGTTGGATAGCGGTCGATGTTTGGAGTAATAGTAGTAGATGCAGAATCGTTTTGGTCTACTTGACACGGACGTGATGCCTATATTCACGATAATTGCCTTAGATATCGTCATGACTTTGCGCTTTTCTATCAATTGCTCGGCAGTAATTTGTTCACCCACCGTAATAATTTCTATCTTGAGAGAAGCCTCTAGTGAAACCTATGGCCCCCGGGTCTATTTTCCATCATATAAGTTTCCGATCTACAATTTTAGTTTCCTATTTACTTTTCTTTGCAATCTTTTACTTTCCGTTCCATAAACCAAAAATACCAAAAATATTACTTTACCGTTTATCCATCTATATCAGATCTCACGTTGCAAATAACCATGAAGGGATTGACAACCCCTTTATCGCGTTGGGTGCAAGTTGGTGTTTGTCTATGCAGGTATTCGGTGGATGTGGTTTTGATGAGTAGGTAAGAACGGTTCTTGCTAGAAGCCCGTAGCAGCCACGTAAAACTTGCAACAACAAAGTAGAGGACATCTAACTTGTTTTTGCAGGGTATGTTGTGATGTGCTATGGTCAAGGCATGATGTGATATACGTTATTGTATGAGATGATCATGTTTTGTAAAAAGTTATCGGCAACTAGTAGGAGCCTTATGGTTGTCGCTTTATTGTATGAAATGCAATCGCCATGTGATTGCTTTACTTTATCACTATGCGTTAGCGATAGTTGTAGAAGCAATAGTTGGTGAGACGACAACGACGCTACGATGGAGATCAAGGTGTCAAGCCAGTGACGATGGAGATCATGACGGTGCTTTGGAGATAGAGATCAAAGGCACAAGATGATGGCCATATCATGTCACATATTTTGATTGCATGTGATGTTTATATTTTATGCATCTTATTTTGCTTAGTATGGCGGTAGCATTATAAGATGATCCCTCACCAAATTTCAAGGTATAAGTGTTCTCCCTGAGTATGCACTGTTGCTACAGTTAGTCGTGCCGAGACACCACGTGATGATCGGGTGTGATAAGCTCTACGTTCACATACAACGTGTGTAAGACAGTTTTGCACGTGCAGAATACTCAGGTTAAAATGGACGAGCCTAGCATGTACAGACATGGCCTCGAAACACTGAGACTGAAGGTCAAACATGAATCATATAGTAGATATGATCAACATAGAGATGTTCACCATTGAAAACTACTCCATCTCACGTGATGATCGGACATGGTTTAGCTGATATGGATCGCGTGATCATTTAGATAACTAGAGGGATGTCTATATAAGTGGGAGTACTTTAGTAATATGATTAATTTAACTTAATTTATCATGAACTTAGTCCTGATAGTATTTGCATATCTATGTTATAGATCAATAGCTTGCGATGTAGCTCCCCGTTTATTTTGATATGTTCCTAGGGAAAAATAAGTTGAAAGATGATAGTAGCAATGATGCGGATTGGGTCTGTGATCTGAGGATTATCCTCACTGCTGCACAGAATAATTATGTCCTTGATGCACCGCTAGGTGACGGACCTATTGCAGGAGCAGATGCAGACGTTATGAACGTTTGGCAAGCTCGGTATGATGACTACTTGATAGTTTAGTGCGCCATGCTTTACGGCCTAGAACCGGGACTTCAAAAACGTTTTGAACGCCACGGAGCATATAAGATGTTCCAAGAGCTAAAATTGGTATTCCAGACTCATGCCCAAGTCGAGAGGTATGAGACCTCTGACAAGTACTTTGCCTACAAGATGGAGGAGAATAGCTCAACCAGTGAGCATGTGCTCAGAATGTCTGAGTACTACAATCGCTTGAATCAAGTGGGAGTTAATCTTCCAGATAAGATAGTGATTGACAGTGGCGGAGCCAGCATTGAACCATTGGGTTCACATGAACCCAATGAAATTCGCTACCTACGTGCATGTCATGTACGACATATAAGGCCTGGCCCCAATAAAAAATTAAGCCTGACCCCATCAAGCTGCTAACGCCTCATGATTAGACAAATAAAAAGGCCCAAAAGCCCAGGCATCTTCGTTACTAGTACAAGATCAATACATGTACGACATCTAGAAAAAGAAGATCAATCAATACCTGTACGAGGAATACACGGACGGCAGCCGCACGCCTCGTCGCTTTCCAACTCGCCTCGCCTCTCCCTCCGCCATCTCGCCTATCTCTCCGCCGTCTCGCCCCATTTTTGTTAGGCCCGTCGCTTCAGACCTCATCTCGACGCCGACGCCCGACGGAAAATAGCGTAGAAGCGATCAACTGCAGTCTAATTCGAGACAGTAATATCACCTCCACATCTCTTCCCTCTGCTACCCAATCTAAATCTAATAGCTTTTTGCCCTAATTTTCTAATTCTTATTTTCATGGACTTTCATTGATGCAGGCTATGGAAAGATATTTTTCAAAGAAGAGAAGTCGATCATCTGATCCAGATAATGATGCGGGGACATCGAGGTCACCTGTCAGATGTAAGCAAACTGCATCAAATGTCGCTGCCAGTAGTCTCCCAAAGCCTTCTATCCACAAAGAGATTAATTTAGATGAATTGCCCTACGATCCGACTGATCGGAAGAGAATTTCGGAGTACACAAGAAATCCTAAGAAGCAAGATGAGATTAGGCGACGATATTTAACAAGGGGACCTTACAGGCCTCCGTCTACTTTTGTTTATCCACACAGGGACATTGGAGATACTCAGCGAAGATTTAATCCAGACTGTTTTAAAGATTATGGTCGTTGGCTTGAGTATAGTGACAAGGTGCATAAGGCATTTTGTTTGTGTTGCTATCTTTTCAGAGATAATAATGAGGGACAAGCTGGGAGTGATGCATTTGGAATTAATGGTTGGAACAGTTGGAACAAGAAAAGTAGGCTGGATACCCATGAGGGTAAAGGTAATGTTAATAGCTTTCATAATGTAGCAGTAAAACGGTGTGATGCTTTGATGAATCAAGATCAATCAATTCTAGTAGCTCTCGATAAGCAAACTGATCTTACAAAAAAGCAAAATCGAATTCGGCTTAATGCTTCAATTGATTCTGTTAGATACTTGTTGCATCAAGGCTTAGCTTTCCGAGGCCATGGCGAAACAGAAGAGTCAAAAAATAAGGGAAACTTTCGAGAGTTGGTAAAAACTTTGGCAAATCAAAATGATGACATACAGAAGGTAGTTCTTGAGAATGCTCCACAAAATTGCAAGTGGGTATGTGGAGATATTCAGAAGGAAATTGCCAACTATTTTGCCAAGGTAACATCATCGTTAAATTATATTTCCTACTATTTTTGTTGTCTTACAATTTACACTAATCTCTAATGATCCCCTTATTGTATTGCACATATAACTTTGAATTCTATTATTGAAGAAATTGGAGGTGATGTGTTTAGTTTGTTGATTGATGAAGCTGCTGATGTGTTCGACAAAGAGCAAATGGCAGTTGTTTTGAGATATCTTAGCAAGCGTGGATTTATCATTGAACGGTTAGTTGGAGTAGTACATGTGCAAGAAACATCGGCAATATGTCTTCACGCCGCACTTCAAAAATTATTCACCGATCTTGGTTTAAGCATAAAACAAGTCAGAGGACAATGTTATGACGGGGCTAGCAATATGCGCGGCGAGTTCAATGGCTTGAAAGCAAAGATTTTGCAAGAGAATAAGTCAGCCTATTATGTGCATTGTTTTGCTCACCAACTCCAGTTGGTTATTGTAGCAGTAGCAAAGAAGCATGAAGATATTTCAGATTTTTTCTACATGATCTCCATTTTATTTAATGTGGTTGGAGCTTCTTGCAAAAGAAACGACATGATTAGAGAGAAACATCGAGAGGATGTAATAAAAGCCATAGGTAGTGGGCAGATTAGCACTGGCAGAGGGTTAAATCAAGATCAAACTCTTCAGAGAGCTGGTGACACTCGTTGGGGCTCACACTACAGAACTCTCTCAAGTCTAGTGAAGTTGTTCCCTGCAGTCATGTCTGTTCTGAAATATGTGGAGAAAGAAGGTAAAAATGAAAAGAAAAGTCAGGCGCATGGTCTTGTAGCATATTTTGAGACCTTTGATTTTGTGTTTTATTTGCACATGATGCTGCATATATTAGGAAATGCAAATACTTTGTCACATTCTTTACAAAAGAAGGATCAAGACATCCTAAATGCCATGTCATGTGTCAAGTCCACAAGGAATGAGCTACAAGAACTAAGGGAGAATGGATGGGACTCACTGATACAGAAGGCATATTCATTTTGTGAAGAACATCACATTGAGAAGGCGGACATGCTGGAGCAATATATCAATCGACACAAACCAAGACAAAAAACTAATAAGATAAACCTCCAGCATTACCGAGTAGAGTGTCTTAATTCTGTTATTGACTGGCAACTTCAAGAGTTTGGTGACCGTTTCAATGAGGTAAATTCTGCATTACTTGGTCACATGGCTTCTTTCAACCCAAACGATGGATTTGTTGCTTTTAACTTGGATAGCTTAGTGAAGCTAGCTGAGTTTTATCCAGATGATTTAGATTCAAAAAAATGGATGATCTTGGTCCTGAACTGCGCACTTACATTGATAATGTGCGAGCGGATGAAAGGTATGCTAATTTGGCCGGATTGCTGATCTTGCGAAGTTAATGGTGCAGACAAATAAACATGTTACTTTTCCCTTGGTCTATCATCTTCTAAAGTTAGTATTGATATTACCAGTTGCAATAGCATCCGTGGAGAGATGCTTTTCAGCTATGAATGTTGTCAAGAAAAAGTTGCACAACAAAATTGGTGATCAATTCATGAGTGATTGTCTAATTTGCTATGTGGAGAAAGAGATGTTTTCTCCCATTAGTAATGATGATGTGTTTGATCTTTTTAAGGCGATAAAAGATCGAAAAGGGAAGCTCTAAAATGTGAGTGACTTTACATGATTCTTTCACATGATGTCACTTTTATTTTAAACTTGCCAAACTAACTAGATATTTTCTTCATTGTTTTCAGAAAGATGAGAAGTTGGATCTGAAATATGAAGTTTATTTTGGTACCACTTTTATCTATAATATGTAAACAAGTGATTTTATAATTTCATCCGATCGGTATGTTATGCACTCCTATTTTTTTAAGTCACAAATATGTGTGATAAATGATATCATATTCATTGTGCTTTCTTTGACTGATGTAATCTTGTTGCAATTTGTCACAAAGAAGGACTAAGTTCATTAAGAAAATCACAACTAGTTAGCGAATGAACCCATTGGCGAAAATTTCTGGCTCCACCCCTGGTGATTGATAGAGTTCTCTAGTCACTATCACCAAGTTACTGGAACTTCGTGATGAACTATAATATGCAAGGGATGACGAAAACGATTCCCGAGCTCTTCGCGATGCTAAAATCGGTGAAGGTAGAAATCAAGAAAGAGCATCAAGTGTTGATGCTTAACAAGACCACTAGTTTCAAGGAAAGGGGCAAAGGAAAAGAAAGGGAACTTCAAGAAAGAATGGCAAGCAAGTTGCCACTCTCGTGGAGAAACCCAAAACTAGACCTGAGCCTGAAATTGAGTGCTTCTACTGCAAAGGGAATGGTCACTGGAAGCGGAACTACCCCAAATACTTGGCGGATAAGAAGGATGGCAAAGTGAACAAAGGTATATTTGATATACATGTTATTGATGTGTACTTTACTAGTGTTCAGAGTAACCCCAGGGTATTTGATACTGGTTCAGTTGCTAAGATTAGTAACTCAAAACAGGAATTGCAAAATGAACAGAGAGTAGTTAAGGGCGAGGTGACAATGTGTGTTGGAAGTAATTCCAAGGTTGATAAGATCACCATCGCACACTCCCTCTACCTTCGAGATTAGTGTTGAACCAAAATAAATGTTATTTGGTGTTTGCGTTGAGCATGAATATGATTGGATCATGTTTATTAGGATACGGTTATTCATTTAAGTCAGAGAATAAATGTTATTTTAATTACATGAATAAAACCTTCTATGGTCATACACCCAATGTAAATGGTTTATTGAATCTCGATCGTAGTGATACACATATTCATAATATTGATACCAAAAGATGCAAAGTTGATAATGATAGTGCAACATATTTGTGGCACTGCTGTTTAGGTCATATTGGTGTAAAGCGCATGAAGAAACTTCATACGGATGGATTTTTGGAATCACTTGATTATGAATCATTTGATACTTGCGATACATGCCTCATGGGCAAGATGACTAAAACTCCGTTCTCCGAAACAATGGAGCGAGCCACTGACTTATTGGAAATAATGCATACCGATGTATGCGGTCCGATGAGTGTTGAGGCTCGCGGCGGGTATCGTTATTATCGGACCTTCATGGATGATTTGAGCAGATATGGGTATATCTACTTGATGAAACACAAGTCTGAAACATTTGAAAAGTTTAAAGAATTTCATAGTGAAGTGGAAAATCATCGTAACAAGAAAATAAAGTTTCTACGATCTGATCACGGAGGCGAATATTTGAGTTACGAGTTTGGTCTTCATTTGAAACAATGTGGAATAGTATCGCAACTCACGCCACCTCGAACACCACAGCGTAATGGGGTGTCCGAACACTGTAACCGTACTTTATTAGATATGGTGCAATCTATGATGTCTCTTACCGATTTACCACTATCGTTTTGGGGTTATGCTTTAGAGATGGCTGCATTCACGTTAAATAAGGCACCATCTAAATCCGTTGAGACGACACCATATGAACTGTGGTTTGGCAACAAACCTAACCTGTCGTTTCTTAAAGTTTGGGGTTGCGATGCTTATGTGAAAAAGCTTCAGCCTGATAAGCTCAAACCCAAATCGAAGAAGTGCGACTTCATAGGATACCCAAAAAAACTGTTGGGTACACCTTCTATCACAGATCCGAAGGCAAGATATTTGTTGCCAAGAATGGATCCTTTCTAGAGAAGGTGTTTCTCTCGAAAGAAGTGAGTGGGAGGAAAGTAGAACTTGATGAGGTAGTTGTACCTTCTCTCGAATTGGAAAGTAGCTCATCACAGAAAACCGTTCCCGTGATGCTTGCACCAACTAGTGAGTAGGCTAATGATAATGATCATGAAACTTCGGATCAAGTTACTACCGAACCTCGTAGGTCAACCAGAGCATGTTCCACACCGGAGTGGTACGGTAATCCTGTTTTGGAAGTCATGTTACTAGACCATGACAAACCTACGAACTATGAGGAAGCGATGATGAGCCCAGATTCCGAGAAATTGCTTGAGGCCATGAAATCTGAGATAGGATCCATGTATGAGAACAAAGTATGGACTTTGATTGACTTGCCCGATGACCGGCGAGCCATTGAGAATAATGGATCTTCAAGAGGAAGACGGACGCTGATAGTAGTGTTACTATCTACAAAGCTCGAATTGTCGCAAAAGGTTTTCGACAAGTTCAAGGTGTTGACTACGATGAGAGTTTCTCACTCGTATTGATACTTAAAGTCTATCCGAATCATGTTAGCAATTGTCGCATTTTATGAAATCTGGCAAATGGATGTCGAAACTGCATTCCCTAATGGATTTATTAAAGAAGAGTTGTATATGATGCAACCAGAAGGTTTTCTCAATCCTAAAGGTGCTAACAAAGTGTGCAAGCTCCAGCGATCCATCTATGGACTGGTGCAAGCATCTCGGGGTTGGAATATACGCTTTGATGAGTTAATCAAAGCATATAGTTTTATATAGACTTGCGGTGAAGCCTGTATTTACAAGAAAGTGAGTGGGAGCACTACAGGCTTTCTGATAAGTATATGTGAATGACATATTATTGATCGGAAATGGTGTAGAATTTTCTAGAAAGCATAAAGGAGTGTTTGAAAGGAGTTTTTCAAAGAAAGACCTCGGTGAAGCTACTTACATATTGGGCATCAAGATCTATAAAGATAGATCAAGACGCTTGATAAGACTTTCAATGAGTACATACCTCGATAAGATTTTGAATGAGTTCAAAATGGATCAGTCAAAGAATGAGTTCTTGCCTTAGTTGTAAGGTATGAAGTTGAGTAAGACTCAAAACCCGACCACGGCAGAAGATAGAGAGAGAATGAAAGTCATTCCCTATGCCTCAGCCATAGTTTTTATAAAGTATGCCATGTTTTATACCAGACCTATTGTGTACCTTGCCATGAGTTTGACAAAGGGGTACAATAGTGATCCAGGAGTAGATCACTGGACAGTGGTCAAAATTATCCTTAGAGGACTAAGGAAATATTTCTCGGTTATGGAGGTGATAAAGAGTTCATCGTAAAGAGTTACGTTGATGCAAGCTTTAACACCGATCTGGATGACTCTGAGTCTCAATCTGGATACATATTGAAAGTGGGAGCAATTAGCTAGAGTAGCTCCATGCAGAGCATTGTAGACATAGAAATTTGCAAAGTACATACGGATCTGAATGTGGCAGACCCGTTGACTAAACTTCTCTCACAAGCAAAACATGATCATACCTTAGTACTCTTTGGGTGTTAATCACATGGCGGTGTGAACTAGATTATTGACTCTAGTAAACCCTTTGGCGGTTGGTCACATGGCGATGTGAACTATGGGTGTTAATCACATGATGATGTGAACTATTGGTGTTAAATCACATGGCGATGTGAACTAGATTATTGACTCTAGTGCAAGTGGGAGACTGAAGGAAATATGCCCTAGAGGCAATAATAAAGTTGTTATTTTATATTTCCTTATATCATGATAAATGTTTATTATTCATGCTAGAATTGTATTAACCGGAAACTTGATACATGTGTGGATACATAGACAAAACACCGTGTCCCTAGTAAGCCTCTACTAGATTAGCTCATTAATCAAAGATGGTTAAGTTTCCTAACCATAGACATGTGTTGTCATTTGATGACGGGATCACATCATTAGGAGAATGATGTGATGGACAAGACCCATCCGTTAGCTTAGCATAATGATCATTCAGTTTTATTGCTATAACTTTCTTTATGTCATATACATATTCCTTTGACTATGAGATTATGCAACTCCCGGATACCGGAGGAATGCCTTGTGTGCTATCAAACATCACAACGTAACTGGGTGATCATAAATATGCTCTACAGGTATCTCCGTAGATGTTTGTTGGGTTGGCATAGATCGATATTAGGATTTGTCAATCCGAGTATCGGAGAGGTATCTCTCGGCACTCTCGGTAATACACATCGTGATAAGCCTTGCAAGCAATGTGACTAATGAGTTAGTTGCGGGATGATGTATTATAGAATGAGTAAAGAGACTTGCCGGTAATGAGATTGAACTAGGTATGAGGATACCGACGATCGAATCTCGGGCAAGTAACATACCGACGACAAAGGGAATGACGTATGATGTCATTGCGGTTTGACCGATAAAGATCTTAGTAGAATATGTAGGAACCAATATGAGCATCCAGGTTCCGCTGTTGGTTATTGATCGGAGATGTGTCTCGGTCATGTCTACGTAGTTATCGAACCCGTAGGGTCCGCACGCTTAACGTTCGATGACGATTTGTATTATGAGTTATGTGTTTTGGTGACCGAAGATTGTTCGGAGTCCCGGATGAGATCATAGACATGACGAGGAGTCTCGAAATGGTCGAGAGGTAAATATTGATATATTGGACGATGGTTTTCGGACACCAGAATGGTTTCGGAGTGGTTCGGGTATTTTTCGGAGCACCGAGGGGTTACCGGAACCCCCCGGGGAAGTAATGGGCCTACCTGGGCCATAGGGGAGAGAGAGGGGAGCCCGCAAGGGGTGCCCCCCCCCCATGGGATGTCCGAATTGGACAAGGGGAAGGGGGCGCGGCCCCCCTTTCCTTCTCCCTCTCCCTCTCCTTCCCTTTTCCCCCTCTGAAAGAAAGGAAAAAAGGGGGCCGACTAGGACTAGGAGTCCTAGTCGGTTTCCCCATCATGGCGCGCCCCTTGTGGCCGGCCTCCTCCCCATCAAAGCACAACAGTTGTTTCTTAGCCGTGTGTGGTGCCCCCCTCCACAGTTTACTCCTCCGGTCATAGCGTCGTAGTGCTTAGGCGAACCCGTGCGCGGATCACATCACCATCACCGTCACCACGCCGTCGTGCTAACGAAACTCTCCCTCGACACTTTGCTGGATCAAGAGTTTGAGGGACGTCTCGAGCTGATCGTGTGCTGAACTCGGAGTTGCCGTACGTTCGGTACTTGATCGGTTGGATCGCGAAGACATTCGACTACATCAATCGTGTTAAACTAACGCTTCCGCTTTCGGTCTACCAGGGTACATGGACACACTCTCCCCCTCTCGTTGTTATGCATCTCCTAGATAGATCTTGCATGATCGTAGGAAATTTTTGAAATTGCATGCTACGTTCCCTAACAAAAACATCATAGAAGATGCATGTGAACTCCGTTTTCGATGAACTCGAGCTTGTCATGAAGATGACCATAAGCTCCAAATCTCACAAGGAGAAGAACCAAATAAGAACCAAGAAAGATGATGCAAGGATGAAATGGTTTGAGCTCTCTACGAACGATACGATCAAGCTACCAACTTGAGAGCCCCCCTTGATAGTACGGCAATCGATCCTATAACCCGGTCTCCCAACTACCACCATGAGACCGGTAAAATATAAAACCTATCAAGGGCAAACCTTTGCCTTGCGCATAATCTACTTGAGCTAGATGATGATGATCTTGTCCTCCTCAAGATGGACCACCTTTCTTGATTGCCTTGGGTCTATGAAGACTAGTTGATTGCTCCCCCAAACTCCACTATGGGTGAGCCACTCTTCGGCACATCTTCACAAGTCCATTGTCACCACAATGGACAGCAAGCTTCAAGCACTTGATCTCTTCGTGATGCTCCACTTGAACCTGCACATCGCAATCTTGATGACGATCACCACTTGATGTCATCATCTCCATGGGTTGTATGATATCTTCCTCTTGACGCAAGCCCATGGAAACATACCTAACCCCACATATAACTCTCACGTAGACCATGGGTTAGTACACAAAGCGTAATGGACAATGCTTACCTTACCATGGTTTCACTTGATCCCTCTCGGTACATCTTGTACGTTTTGTGTGTTGATCAACTTGATTCAATATTTTACTTAGTCTTGCTCAACCTTGTTCTATGTCTTCTCTCTGACCAAACTTTGGATAATTCCTTGAATAGCACCTTGGTCAACTCATAAACTCCTTGAAACCAATACATGGACTTCAAGAAATGCCTATGGACAAATCCTTCAAATATAACTCAAGGCAACCATTAGTCCATAGAGAATGTCATCAATTACCAAAACCTCACATGGGGGCACCGGATGTTCTTTCAATTAGAGACAACCGCATTCACGTTAAATAGGGCACCGTCTAAATCCATTGAGACGACACCGTATGAACTATGGTTTGGCAAGAAACCTAAGCTGTCGTTTCTTAAAGTTTGGGGATGCGACACTTATGTCAAAAGGCTTCAGCTTGATAAGCTCTAATCCAAATCGGAGAAGTGCGTCTTCATAGGATACCCTAAGGAAACTATTGGGTACACCTTATACCACAGATCCGAAGGCAAGATCTTTGTTGCCAAGAATGGGTCATTTCTAGAGAAGGAGTTTCTCTCGAAAGAAGTGAGTGGGAGGAAAGTAGAACTTGATGAGGTAATTGTACCTTCTCTCTAATTGGAAAGTAGCACATCAGAGAAAACAGTTCCCGTGATGCCTACACCAACTAGAGAGGAAGCTGATGATGATGATCACGAAACTTCGGATCAAGTTACTACTGAACTTCGTAGGTCGACCAGAACACGTTCCGCACCAGAGTGGCACGGTAATCCTGTCCTGGAAGTCATGTTGTTAGACAACGGCGAACCTACAAACTATGAAGAAGCTATGATGAACCCAGATTCTGATGGATGGCTTGAGGCCATGAAATCTAAGAAAGGATCCATGTATGAGAACAAAGTATGGACTTTGGTGGACTTGCCCGATGATCGGCAAGCCATTGAGAATAAATGGATCTTCAAGAGGAAGACGGACGTTGATGGTAATATCACTGTCTATAAAGCTTGACTTGTCGCGAAAGGTTTTTGACAAGTTCAAGGAGTTGACTACGGAGACTTTCTCACCCGTAGCGACGCTTAAGTCTGTCTGAATCATGTTAGTAATTTCTGCATTTTATGATTATGAAATCTGGCAAATGGATGTCAAAACTGCATTCCTTCTTAAAGAAGAGTTGTATATGATGCAACCAGAAGGTTTTGTCGATCCTTAAGGTGCTAACAAAGTGTGCAAGCTCCAACGATCCATCTATGGACTGGTGCAAGCATCTCAGAGTTGGAGTATATGCTTTGATGATGTGATCGAAGCATATGGTTTTATACAAACTTATGGTGAAGCCTGTATTTACAAGAAAGTGAGTGGGAGCTCTGTAGCATTTCCGATACTATATGTGGATGACATATTGCTGATTGGAAATGATATAGAATTTATGGATAGCATAAAAGGATACTTGAATAAGAATTTTACAATGAAAGACCTCGGTGAAGCTGCTTATATATTGGGCATCAAGATGTATAGGGATAGATCAAGACGCTTAATAGGACTTTCACAAAGCACATACCTTGACAAAGTTCTGAAGAAGTTCAAAATGGACCAGTCAAAGAAAGGGTTCTTGCTTGTGTTGCAAGGTGTGAAATTGAGTCAGACTCAAAGTCTGACCACGGCAGAAGATAGAGAGAAAATAAAAGTAATTCCCTATGCCTCAGCCATAGTTCTATTATGTATGCCATGTTGTGTACCAGACCTGATGTGTGCCTTGCCATAAGTTTGGCAGGGAGGTACCAAAGTAATCCAGGAATGGATCACTGGACAGCGGTCAAGAACATCCTAAAGTACCTGAACAGGACCAAGGATGTGTTTCTCGTTTATGGAGGTGACGAAGAGCTCGTCGTAAAAGGTTACATCGATGCTAGCTTCGACATAGATCCGGATGACTCTAAGTCTCAAACTGGATACGTATTTATATTGAATGGTGGAGCTGTGAGTTGGTACAGTTCCAAGCAGAGCGTCGTGGCGGGATCTACGTGTGAAGCGGAGTACATAGCTGCTTCGGAGGCAGTGCATGAATGAGTCTGGATGAAGGAGTTCATATCAGATCTGGGCGTAATACCCAGTGCATCGGGTCCAATGACAATCTTTTGTGACAACACTGGAAATATGCCCTAGAGGTAATAATAAAGTTGTTATTATTATATTTCCTTATTCATGATAAAGGTTTATTATTCATACTATAATTGTATTGATTGAAAACTTAAATACATGTGTGGATACATAAACAAATACCGTGTCCCTAGTGAGCCTCTACTAGACTAGCTCGTTGATCAAAGATGGTTAAGCTTTCTTAATGTCAAATACGTATTTCTTCGACCATGAGATCATGCAACTCCCGGATACCAGAGGAATACTTTGTGTGCTATCCAACCTCACAACGTAACTGGGTGATCATAAAGATGCTCTACAAGTATCTCCGGAAGTGTTTGTTGAGTTGGCGTGAATCGAGATTGGGATTTGTCACTCCGTATAATGGAGAGGTATCTCTAGGCCCTCTCGGTAATACACATTACAAGAAGCTTGCAAGCGAAGTGACTAAGGAGTTAGTTATGAGATGATGTATTATGGAAAGAGTAAAGAGACTTGCCGGTAACGACATTGAACTAGGTATGGAGATACCGACGATCGAATCTCGGGCAAGTAACATACCAACAGACAAAGGGAAATACGTATGTTGTCATAAAGGTTCGACCGATAAAGATCTTCGTAGAATATGTAGGAACCAATATGGGCATCCAGGTCCCGCTATTGGTTATTGACCGGAGAAGCGTCTCGGTCATGTCTACATCATTCTCGAACCTGTAGGGTCCGCACGCTTAACGTTCGTTGACGATATAGTACTATATGAGTTATGTGAGTTGGTGCCCGAATGTTGTTCAGAGTCCCGGATGAGATCACGGACATGACGAGGAGATCCGGAATGGTCCGGAGGTAAAGATTAATATATAGAACGATGCTATTTGGTCACCAAAAAGGTTTCGGAAAGTACCTGTATTTATCGGAGTGCCGGAAGGGGTTCCAGGAGGCTACCGGTAAGTGGTGGGCCTTATGGGCCAAAGGGGGGAATCACAGCAGCCCACAAGGGGGCTGGCACGCCCCTCCACCCATGCCCACGCGCCAAGGAAGGGAGGGAAGGAAGGGGGAGGCGCCCTAAGGCAGGCAGCCCCCCTTTCCTTCCCCCCATGTCCATATATGGAAGGGGGGCGGCTAGGCAGGCCCTAGGGCCGGCCGCCGGCCCTTTGGGGGCGCCCTAGGTTGCCTCCTCTTTCCCCCTGCACCTATATATATGTGAGGAGGGAGAGTGGCAACACACACCATAATCCCCAAGCCGTGTGCGGCGCCCCTCTCCCCCTAGTTCGTCCTCAATCATAATTTCCGTAGTGCTCGGTGAAGCCCTGCGGAGATAGTTGCACCACCACCGTCACCATGTCGTCGTGCTGTCGGAACTCATCTACTACTTCGCCCAACTTGCTGGATCAAAAAGGCCAGGACGTCATCGAGCTGAACATGTGCTGAATGCGGAGGTGTCGTGCGTTCGGTACTTGATCGGGCGGATCGTGAAGGTGTACGACTACATCGACCGCGTTAATAAACGCTTCCGCTTAACGGTCTACGAGGCTATGTAGACATACTCTCCCCTCTCGCAGCTATGCATCTCCATGGATAGATCTTGCGTGTGCGTAGAATTTTTTTGTTTTTCATGCAACGTTCCCCAACACGTACCAATTTCTTCATTTGAAGAAATGCATTTTTAGGGGTTGTCTTTCATCGATTAAACCAAATCTTCGGGGACTATAACTCCTGTGTACACTCACAAACACATTAGTCCCTCAACCGATTTGTTTTCAATACTCCAAAACCATTAATTAAGGGGGCACTTGGTGCACTTACAGGGAGCCCTCCCCCTTCCCACGCACAGTTGCACTAGGAGATTCATTATGTCTAATGGTGCTCCGAAACGGAGCCCGCCAATTTTCCATTTAAAGGATCCTTGCTGCCTGCATGACCTGTTTTAGTCCTTTTGGGGTCACGTTTTAGTTTAATGGTGTCTTAATAGTTGTCTTGCTTGTTTTGGGCACGGTTTCGTATTATGCAGAGTTTTTTTTTCATTTTTTTTGTCCTACGGCTGATGGTGTCCTAATGTAACTTGCTGAAAATTAATTGTGTTATTAGCTTTCATGATGAATGAAAATTGGGAGCCATGCTCCTTAACAATAAAAAAAACTTTTACACACTTTAAGATTCCAACCAGATCCTTTCATTTAAGACTTGGATTTTTTTTACGTGTTATTCGGAGGTACTACTACTTCTAAGGGCATCTCCAACGCTGACCCACAAACCGTCTGCATCCGTCCAGACAATGCTAACTGAACGTCTTTTGCCGTCCAACGCGGTACCCCACCGATCCGCGAAGTGGTCCAGACACCCGTTTTCCCGCACAACAGAGGCAAGCGGGGGTGGGCTTTGTGGGAGTCCAGATCGCTGCCACGTAGGACTCCGACACCCCCGACCCACCTCAAATCCCGCCGGTCCACTTTCTTCCACTTCGCCCCTGCCCCCCCCCCCCTACTTTGCATCCGCACCCTCCTTCTCGTTTGTCGCCGTTGTACCTCTCCAGCCGCTGCCCATGCATCGTAGGACGTCCGCAGCCCCCACCAACCCGTCTACCCTCCTTTGACTACGCCGCCGTCACCCCAGGACCCCTCTGCCCCCTGCTGATAACCTCAATGGCGGACATCATATGCCCGGCAAGTGTTCGATCAAATTTCATTGAGATTTTTTGTTGAACTTCTTGTTGTTTTCTACAGTAAGCAGGATGGCAGGGTACTTGGTGAAGTAGGATGAGTTGTTGTGCAATGGGTGGTTGGCCGTATCTGCGGACTTTGTAGGCAGGAACTCAATGAGCTCGATCTTTTTGGCAGCGCGTGCATGGTTTGTTTCATTCGCGAAAGAACTTCTTACCCTACGACATGCACATCACATGAACGCAATGTGAAGTCGATACCACATCGATGGTACACCATCTGCAACTCTGTCATGATGTTTTGCGGTGTGGTTGCATGAGTGGAGACCCTGTGGCCATCGTCAACCATGAAGATCATAAGTTTTACTGCTCTATATGTTGGTTAATACATTCATTCACTTAATATTGCTCTACACGTTGTATAGACTGCATGCGCTGCCGAGATGTACTATAGGACGGAAGGCAGGCTATTCACACACATTGTTGGATGAAGCTCAAGGGGCAGTATGTGTGGGAAGACTTGTGCCGGTTCTGACTAGTATCGTTGAATTTATAAACAATGAATTCAAAATACTTGTTAAACATCCGGTTATCTCGACATATTACATTTGAACTATTGTTGTAATAGAGATATCTGCATGTTATTTATATATAAAATATTCTATTTTTTATCATTATTTTAAATGTTGCGGTTTTAGAAGAAAAAAACCAGAAAGGAGGACATTTAGTGAACACGGTTGAAAGGCCGGCTCCCGCATCACTGTCCGCAGACTGGTCAGTCATACGGTGTCCGCGTGTGGTTGAGCGTTCGAGAAGTCGACTATATACCAAATGCATGGTTTACGTTGTTCTTTTTTCTCGAAATGCATGGTTTACGTGTTTAACCATGAAGCGGTAAAAAGAAAAATGAGAGACCAACAACAGTAGTAGGCCTGCCGTCCGGCTCGTTTGTCGTCTTATCTGTTGGTGGATATAATTAGGCCGTGAAACTCTCTCTGATTTTGCTCGATCAGGTGCCGTGAAGCGTAAATCCACTCCTGTGTAGATTCTAGTGGGGGAGTGGAGTGGAGTACGATTGCAGTACAAGCGAGCGCGGTCGGCTTGATCGGATGGGATCGGATCGGATCGACGATGATATTCAAACTGGAGTAGTGGTGATACCGCGCGCAGACCGATCGGCGCATGGACTGGCCGGGAATGGGTACAGTACGTGGGCAGGCCATGACTCCTCCTGCTGGCGCGCCCGACCAGGACGACGCGCCGTGCTTTCAATTCTCGGTCCCTGGTCAAAACGGGCGGGGTGAACAGCCGCTGTGCTGGCTAGGGGTACAAGGCGAGGACGGCGTCACTGTGCTGCGCATGCAAGCACGGCCGGAGCGCATCGTCTGGCTCCCGTCCGCCCCGCCCCCTTCTTTCCGTCGCCGATCCGCCCAAGAGGCTGCATGCGCGCGGCCCGGCGCCGGCGGGAGCGCGACGGACGCACGCACGCACTGTGCGCGCGTGCCGGCCGCGGCTGCTGTCGCTGTACTCCCGCCAGCAGCCAGCAGCGCGCCTGCCCGGCCATATATATCTAAGGCCGGTCTCGCGTGCGACCGGCAGCGGGGCGAGTTGGAGGGATCGGGACGGACGGATGGATGGCGACGAAACGTAGGCCCGGGCGCGTAAACATGCACGAACGCCGACCCACGATTGATTGATGGAGAGATTGGCTGGCCTGGCGTCCCTGCTGGGCTTCTTATCATGCTGGAAATCTACCGAGCGCCAGTCATGTGCAGGGTGTAGGAAACAGGTATAGGAAACCTGGAGCGTATATATCGGCTTGATCTCTCTCTCGAGTTCCACCAAGTAGGTGTACGTACTGTACGTGGATCTTTGGAGAATGCATGGTGGATGTACGTAGGCATGTAGCCATGATATGGCCTATAGTACGCATGTTATGATGACCATATGATCCCGGCCGGCCACCGTATGTCTGTCCTAGCTGCCAGGTCCGGCCTATACGATCTAGAGTAGTAGAGTAGCATCTAGCTGGAGTAACTTCTTTTTTTTTTTTGAGAAAAAGCTGGAGTAACTAAGCTAAGCACTAAACAGCCAGTGCATGCCTCACTGAAAAGAGGTGTCGGAGCCTCATTGGGCTGGCCCAGCCACCATCGATCGATCTGCACTCTCTCTCTCTCTCTCCCGCGGTCTCGCCTGAGCTGCAGGCAGAGCATTGGGTAGCAACTATTTCACCATGTGAAGCCTCAGACAAATGGTCTCCTGTCCTGGGTATGGGTAGTAAACTGGAGTGCCGGCCAAAGGGTTTGCTAGCCCCTTCGTGGAGAAATTCACACCGTACGTATAGGTATAGAAACCACCATCCCCACGCTTACAGTACGTCGAGCATCGCCTGCCGCGGCGCAAGGAGATTCGGCGCGGCTTTCCGCGTAAATAACGGTAAATCCATCAAAAAATATGGTGTTCAAATCAAAAGCTCGGGAGTTGTATGTTTGTTTGTTTGTTTGGGTTCCCGTGTTCGTCGTTCTTGGCCTGCGCTGCACCTGCATTTATGCATGGGCCGCTCGGAGCATAGGAAACGGCACACTTTCCAGAACGCCCGCGGGTCTCGCTCGCACAATAAACAAGCGACGATGATCGCGTTGCGTTGAATCGAATTGAATCCACTGATCGATGTGTGCCTATGCGTGCATGCATGCATGCATGGCCTGCCTCTCATCGATGAGCAGCACCCAATGGAGCTGCAGCCACTGGTGCATGCCTGGTTGGTTTTTTCAGGCACTGCCGCATGCCTGGCTCGTTCTACCTCAACTGGAGAACGTACTCCACTCCACACGGGGAAGAGATAGAGAGAGAGATCCGTGTGCGTGCGTGCGTGCATGCATGCCTGCATGGGCGACAGTGCTAAGCTAGGCCGGAGCGGAGAGCGTGAGGTGAGGTGAGATGGAGAAGCGTGATTTGACTATGTTTGAAAGGTAGCACTTGGACCGGACCGGACCGCCCTTTATTGCTCCAGTCTCCAGGCGCCAAAGGCGCTGGCCCGGCGCAGACGGATGCTGCGTAGGCGCGCACGCAGGCGCAAGGCCCCCCTCCGGCCCCGAGCTCGCGCGTTGGCGCTGCCGCTGCCGCTGCACCGGCCTGTCGGCCGGCCGGGCGTGTCCAGTTTGACCGTCCAATGGGTGCGAATGCGCGCCCGGCGGTGATCGAGGCTGGCCGAGACGAGCGAGAGGGCACAGGAGATGTCGATAGGTCCAGTGGCAACCGGCCAGCCCATGCATGGCACCGGGTTTGCGAGAGACAGGGACCTGGATGCGGCGCAGTCGTCTTTAAACTAGTTTGTCCATATCCACATCAGGCGTACTAGTACGTGTTAATGCTCCTGACAATTCGCCACCACTTTGCGTACGGAAACGTACGTGGTGCATTATCGGCTTTACTACAGCTTATTAATACAGGAACAGGTACTCTACAAGAGTGCTAGAACACGTACGTACGTACTTTTCCCAATCCATATTAATTATCATTTAAATGGATAAATCTAGCACTGATATACTACATCTAGGTATATCCGTTCGAGCGACAACTAATATGCATCCAAGTGATTATAAGTATATCCTTGTTAAGAAACTGGGGAGGGTACCGAAATATGGGAGTAGAGCGTCAGCTGTGGCGATTCTACTAGTGAGGCTTCAATAGGCTTAAGCCTACCCTCCAAAATCCTATTTGAGCTAAACATACCACTTGTCAAGTATATTCGGTGTCTTACATGCAATAATTGCAATGCATTTGCTAATTAGACTTAGAAACTTTATGGTTTAAGCCTATCCTCCAATGTCACACTAGATTCGCCACCGGGGTACACCTACGGGCGTAATGATAAACATAAACACGGGAGTGAAGTAGCGGGACGAAAAAACAGTCAACAATTACGGCCAAAGGATGATGGGGTAGGCTGGCATGCAGCTGCGTGATGCCAAGTGTAGTGTAGTGTAGTGTAGGCTCCAAAAGCTGCGAGTAACGGTCAAAGTTAGCACGAGACTCGATGATAAAACTAAGCAGCTCAACATATTTAGCCGCATGCAGACGCAGGCCTCACCCTGGCTCAGGCAAAAGCATCTCCTCCCTTTGTTGATAAGGGTGAGCTCGCCCGGTCTCCGATCTCGGGGACAAGGTGGCAACTGTTGAGCCAAACGCACGTCCCGCCTCCACAAAGCAGCGAGGGCCATTAGGCCGACCTGCTTAGTTTAATCCTTGGAGCTTAGGGACGCCTGTGCGTGACCACTGACCAGTTTTAGTTTGATTCCGTTCTGATAAGGGAAAGGGAAGGGGGGCCGGTGTTCCTGGTCACACACACACACACACATGCATTCATTCATAGATGCATCGCGCCCGCTGTCTTGTTGCGCAAAAGAAAAGAAGAGGGGAAGAGAATGTGCGGTGGGGCCTCGCGTGTACGGGCCGCCGGCCAGACGGGGGCGGTCAATGCGCTAATAGTCAATTCAGTAAATGTGGCCCTGGCTGGCTTGATTTACTAACCAAAAGCTGGGGTGTTGTGTTTTGCATGCATGGAAGGATATGCATGGCTTAAACGACAGAATAGCCTGCAGGTGGCATGCATGTCTTTCTCACGACGAGATTTCCTTTTCAGATATCCAGCTTTTTCGGTACTCCAGCATTTCTCATGGTGAAACTAGAACACACAATTTCCCCCCAGCACTGTACTATATTGGTATCAGAAAATATTGGCGCACGACATGGATATCTGGGAACATTTTACTTGATATAGGCACGTCTTCGTCTACAATGATATTCTAATTAGAGTGTTTGGACAAGTTTTTATATCTAAAATACAAAATATGAGAGTATATACTAAATGGACCGGACAGTACCCTGCGGCTCATTTTGTCCTCTCTTCACACATCACCTCGCCCCCCCCCCCCCCCCCCCCTACTAACTCAAATGTACAATAGTAACCATTTTCCCGAAAGTCCTATTCTCATCCCGAGCTCAAATGTACCCTGATGAACAGTGAAATTGAAAAAAATCAGAAATTTTTTTGGTAAACTTTGAAAACTATTTTGTATGCTCAACAAATTTCAGCACAAAATGACATTCGTGAAAGTCGTGGCAAAAAAATAAATCGGTACTCAAAAATATTTTCAAAACTAGCATTTTTGGAGTATCAATTTTGTTTTTTTTTTTGCCACGACTTCCACGAATGTCATTTCATGCTGAAATTTTGCGAGCACACAAAACATTTGTCGAAGTATACCAAAACAAATTCAGAATTGTTTGAATTTTTTTACTATTTTTTTATTTTATTGTTCATCAAGGTGCATTTGAGCTCATGAGCAGATACTCCATGTCCTTATTTTCCATTCTTTACACCCTTGCCGCGCTTGGGCCTTGACCCATTTAGCTTCTTCGCCTCGCACTGTACACGCTAAGAGCGTTTTTCTTGTGTTTATCCGTCTCATTCATGATTTTCTCGAGACATGATTTATCGGTGTTTTTCTTGGGTTTTATTTTTTCTTGTTCTTCCATCTTGTTTTTATTTTATTTTACTGTTTAAATTTACAAATGTTTTTCAACTCACGAATATGTTAAAATTCATGAATATCTTTTGAAATTCATGAAAAATCTTTAAAATGCAAAAGAGAACGCCGAAATGAACTATAACTAAAAACCGACTGAACAAACAATATTGTCTCTGTTTGTATCAAGCTCTACATGGGCCGCCGGCCCACCATGCATTTTCAGAACTAATCTTCGCAATGAGCAGAGAATAGGAGAACCCGCACCCCTGACCCCTCACTCTGCTAACCTATACTAACAAGATAAAACCTGCAAAGCCCCGCAAAAAAAAAAGATTAAACCTGCAAAGGATCAATTTTTAATCTGCGGACCTTTTTCAAATTCACAAATATTGAAATCCATGAATATTTTAAAATTTTGTGAATATACTTTAAAATTTATGTTTTTTCATTCACAATATTTTAAACGTTTTCTCGAAAAAAAATATTATTAAACGTTAACTTCTTTTGATTAAATGGACTTTTTCAAATAAAAAGTATGATAGCTGTTTCTTCTAGCTTAAAGTGTGGGGCAAGCAAAAAAAAAAACTTAGGCTAGCCAGCGAAGAAGGAAGCCAAGCTCAGCGAGCAAGAGG
Organism: Aegilops tauschii subsp. strangulata; assembly: GCF_002575655.3. Taxonomy (NCBI): domain Eukaryota; kingdom Viridiplantae; phylum Streptophyta; class Magnoliopsida; order Poales; family Poaceae; genus Aegilops; species Aegilops tauschii. The sequence continues at coordinate 367,791,631 of NC_053039.3, forward strand.
TGCACAGGTCAGCCAATGTATGTCTCAAAAAAAAAAAGGTCAGCCAATGTATGTCAACAGTTACATGGTTCCCACGCGAAATAAGAGCTCCCCAGGACATCACAACCACCACCAACTGACACCGAGGCCCAAACATGTAAAGAAACCACAAACACGAGCTGAACAACCCCACACTCCTCTTAGAATAAATACCATATCTAACGGCAACACAACACGATATACGAATTAAAAAAACACCATCAAACATAATTAAAATCCAAGCCATGGAAAATCAAAACAAAACAATCATCCACAATAACCTGCTAGAGAAAAAAAAAAGTTAACCCCACGAGTGAAGAACGGCGCGGCAAAGCAAGCACAGTCCTCTAGTGTATTATGAAGGGGATGTAGAAAAAGCGAACGACTGCTGATGGACGCAGGTTCTCCATAGCATTTCTCATTAAAGCGTCTGCAACAAAACACTAGTGCTACGTTTTCCTTACAACAGATAATCAAAGGGTTGGGCTGCACTTTCGCCTACACATGAACGGCTGTACCAAAACTGGATAAAAGATGTCGTATGCATAGCAAGGTTATTTGAAGCCCTGCTTTGCTAGCGGCTGATGGGGGTGTGCATCCGCTCAACGATTCTGTTGATGGCTTCCCGAGTCATTACGAGGGTGTCATGCTGCAGGATGCTGTAGACATTGAGGCCCTGCATTTGAAGATGCGAAACATCAGCACAATCTTCTCGGGTCAAAATATCTGCTGTGAAAACCACAATGGGACTGTTCATCATTGTTAAGCCGCTGAGGTACCCAGACACTTACAATCGAAGGAATGACATTCACGTAGTGAAGATTTTTAGTGGCCAGCTTTAACTTCTTATCAATGTCGCCTCCATCCACCAACAAAACCTTCTTCGTGTCATCCATCTGCTTGATGTACTGCACGATGTTTTTCGTCTTGTGGCTAGGGACTTCTAGGTCCTCAAAGATGCAGAGCTACAATAAAACATGGTCAAGTAAACTATACATGCATATGTATTTACTGCGAAGAATGGTTTCGAATGGAGAGATCCAGACCGACTCATATATACGTATTTGCGTTCAGGGTAACTGATGGTCAAGTTTTTCCTTTGTCACTTTGTGTGCTCGAGAATTTTTGGGAGCAGCACCAGAAGAAAATAACATTGCATAAACCAAATTTATTGTCACACACTGCTCGATAGATTTCAATAGCTTTTACTCTTTCAAGAAGCCGCGGAAACAATACCATCTCAATGTTACATCTCATAAGCGACAACCTAAAAGTAAACCGTCTAAGAAGACAAGGCAGTCAGAGAAACCATTCTACAAACACATGATATTGATCAAAAAGTACAACTAGTTCATGCTCCATTAGAACTAGGGGTAAGTGATCTGTTCTCTGAATTTCAGGAAGGATCTATAAAGTACAAAATATCGTGAAAGGATCTAGAAAGCATAAAACATAGCAAAACAGTTTCATAGTGACATGCTGATCAACAGCTTCTGAAACAGCACATTAATTCTCGCATAGTTCTAGCAAATACTCCCTCCGTGCCATAATATAATACGTTTTTGCAATTCAATTAGAACTGCAAAAACGTCTTATATTATGGTACAGAGGTAGTAATAAGCATGATCATTACTGTGGCCCGAAGCATTCTAGTACTAAACAAGGGTTCATGATTTAATGCAGAATTCATTTTGTAACAGAAATAGTTATCTTGGAACAAGGAAGGAGCTAACTCTACACAAGAACATCCAGGAAGATACACAATGATTCAGTAAGGCAGCAGATACCTTCCCCTCAGCTGTTCTAGCAGACAAGGCTATCTTAAGTCCCAGACGTCGTACTTTCTTCTGCAACTTGAATGCATGGCTTCGTGGTTTCGGGCCATGCATAGTTGCACCTCCTCGAAACTGTTTCAGTTTGAATCTTAAATTAGTTGGAGCTCAAACAAGATGAGATATCTCCGGAGCCTATTCAATACCATTTATATGAATGGAGGAATGTCAAGATAGGGTAGTATAACCTGACAACCACGCAATGTTCCATGACGTGCTCTTCCAGTTCCTTTTTGCTTGTAAGGCTTTCGTCCTGTGCCGCTCACTTCACTGATAGTTTTAGTTGAGTGTGTCCCCTGTTAAAGACAGGTGCATGCAATTATCGAAACGTGCATTAGAAAGATAGAACTTAAATATCTGAACTTAAGAATGTAACTAATATTACACCCAACATACAGATCACATGATTTGGGAGCTTGTGAGCTGAAGTCAATCAACAGAACAAGTGAGATCGTAGTGTGCACCTGTTGCCTTTTAGCAAGCTGCCACCTTACTACCCTGTGAACGATATCCTTCCTAATTGGAACATCAAAAACATCACCATCCAAAACCATGAATCCATTGTCCTCATTATGGAAGTTTGTTACTCTAGCTACTAGGTCCTCATACTGCCCTGTAATAAAATATTAATATTACTTACAACTCAGCATAATGTGAAAATAATATATATATATAGCTTTCCATTAGCCAATTATGATACAATTGAACTACATAAAAAGTGACATCAAGTTCAGTCCCATTATGAAAAATCTTGTTCAGTGAAGCTAAATTTTCAATCAAAGAGCGCAGAGTTAACGAAGAAATCTCTGTCAGTTAGATAAAAATAGCCCATAGGGCACTCAAGAGAAACAGCATTGTCATAGCAACAGATGGATAAGGAACACTAGAAACACACCAAGCTCTCGGTCTGGTGTCCAGACAGTCTTGCTAGATAGAAGTTCCGGTGGAATCAGCGCTTCATTTGCTGGAGCCAAAAGAGTAGAATACCCTTTGGAGTAGACATTTGGCAAAATCTGCAAATGAAGAAAGCTAGCTGAGAAGGCAGAACTAGAATCACATGCCATGAAATATAGCCAAGATACAGAAAACCAACTTTTGAACATAACACATTGTTGCTATTTGCTAATCATTACTGAGATAGAACTCAAGCAAGCCCATATTTGTTAATCATTGCTATCTGGATCTAGAAGTACCCCCGAGTAAGTTGATACCTAACCCCAATCACACTCAATCAAACGCTACATTTCCAAACTAGAAGCGACCAGGAATAAAACCCATTACAAAATCTGTTCACAAAGTGGTATCTGGTCATCTGTCAGGTCGTAGAAGGAGGGGCAGTTTTAGCACATACATCTATCGACACCAAACAAGTGAGGTACAAGTTCAGTTATTTAGCATCCTGTCTTAATTACTGTTGATTGTAATCCGGTTAAAACAAGCACTCTGTTTAGCGATTTAATTCTATTGTTCTGCCACTGTACTTGTGGAAGCTGTTCAGTAATATATGCCCCTCGGGTGGTGAAAAGTAAGAAGAAAAATTACCCAAAACTAATTTCTTAGGGTAGATAGCACATAGCAGCATAGCCGATTTCTTCTTCCATATATCAGGAATGTGACCCAAACCGCCCAAAAATCAGTGTCAATTGCTCCACAAATCCTGACTGATCGATGGGATCTTGGTACCATCCCAACAGAGACGCCCAAATCCATAGTTTCTAAAACCCCTGTAAAACCCTACCAATCCAATGAGCCAAATGCGGTCTAACTCTCACGTATTCGAACTGGTGGAGCACGTCGCACTAGCCTCACGGAGCACCAACGTGACAGACATGGGGAGGATGGGGTACAAGAACAAGACCTTGGCGAGGAGCGGGGTGTCGCAGCCGATGGCGCCGAGCTGGGGCAGGCAGGCCATGGCTCGACGCAGGAGGGATGCAGCACATGCGAGGGCGTGCATCGGCTGGCGCCAGGTGGAGAGGACGCAACGGTGGCGGCGACCTGGGGAGTCAGAGAGTGTCGTGAGGGAAGTCCTGACAGTACGAGAGAGGGGCAGGGTAGTAGCTGGATCACGCTAGGTGCAAGTGTGACACAGAAGCTTTTGCAGGTTCAGGCCCCTCGCGGCGGAGGTAAAGACCCTACGTCCTGTGCTCCAGGAGCTTTTTCTCTGCGTATGGATGTCAGATTACAGTGTGTGCGAACCCTTGCCTAAGTGAAGGAGGGTGGCTTATAAAGTGTGTGTCAAACCTCCCCAGCGTTTACGTTACAAGGGTTTAACTATGGTGTTTTTGGTGAAGCACAAGGCGGATAATGTCTACCAAAATCATAATGCATGTATTCGTGGATTGTTCATTATATATTCAGGGAAAGTAGGGCAACGCCGTAAACCTATAAGGCTCATATAACGTCCACAAAGTACAATATATTATGGTGTGTGGTTCAATTTAACTAATGCAATGTATCGCCTAGATAGAATAGACCCATCCCACCTCGGTAATAGCATTCTGGTTTGATTATCTAATGTACTTGCATTTATTCGGACCAAGAAAAAGAGGTGCTATTTTTTCTGTCTGCTAAACTATACATATATGGATATCAGCTCATTATACACATATAGTATTAAAGCAACATTTTGAAGTGGTTCTAAACAGCACATCAGCCAGGGCCACACTAGCCAGCAAGGCGAAGTGCGCATATTCTTCTAGCTACTACAAACTTAGAAATGGATCGTACACTCACACACAATTAGCAGAACATGATAGATTTAGGGAGGGGAGTAACACACCTGCCCCTCCATGACACGGACACCTGAATTGACATCTGCTACTGCAGCGCTTGAGCTGCACACATATAGCACGAACAATTCATTCAGCTCTTTCCACAAGCAAGAGGCAGGCTGGCATCACAGACTGTACCTAAAGGCGCGCACGAGTGGTCCAAGCCCCGAGAGCAGAGGAGGCACGCAGGCGTGCTGGTGCGCCCTGGAAGTTGCCTGATCAATCAGACAACGTGCAGTAAAACACATCAGATCAGTTCAAAGATATTGTGAATCAGTGTTCTGCTTCTGTTGTAAAGAAAGAGCTCGAGGAAACGCGGAGGAGGGGCACCTAACCTGAGAGATGGTGGAAGCGGCAAGGGCATATCTGGACCTGGATGCGACGATGAGAGATCTGATGGACATGGCTGCTGGCGATTAAGGTTTCCCAGCGGCAGCAGTGGCCTGCACAAACAAAGAGGGGAAGAAAGTGATAAGAAGTCCCATTTGACCTCGTGGATAGGAATGGGTATTTCAACAATTTCCTATCACGGAACAATGTACACAAGTTAAAAAATGGCGCCCTACTCATCCTAAGCTGGTTGCGGCAATTTGTGCCATTGCAGTAGTAGATAAAACGTAAATTTGACATCCTAGCCATGTCGCTCTCATGCATAGGTCCGTAGGTGATCAGAACACGATAGTTCCTAATTCTAGCCCTTGTAACTATCATGGCCATGTATGAACACGAAACAGCAACCAAGCCTACAGCTCGCAGTATTAGCATTTGCCGTTTTCTTGCTGATGCCGTCCATCTAAAAAAATCTAGACATTGATTGTTGCCTCCACTGTTTATACATGATTACATTCACATAAATGATCCAAGCCCAACAGAAAAACGCCATCATTTAAGATAATCATACTTGCACCTCTGACAAACTAAGCAACAAAGACATGGTATCATCATACATAAACATCAGCTGCGATCAGTTTTAGCATGGAATCATATATAAGCACATTTCTACAAAGAAATCATAGGCCAAACAGTTGCATCACACTGGCACTGCATCTAAGGTAGTCGGCAGCAGCAACTTAGATCAAAATAAGTCCCAAATCAGGTCGGCAATGCACAGACAGACCATGGTCCAGAAAATGCATCCTAGCCACAATAACACAGTTGTACAAGGGCAGAGAAACGTGGGATGAGGAGAGTGGGCGGCGATGTCGGGCAACGGAGGAGGAGCGTGGGGAGGAGGAGAAGAAGGGGGAGGAGCGACGGGAGAAGGATGAGGGGGAGGGGACGGGAGAGCAGTGCATCCTTCTGTACAGGCGATTCACGCAGAGTGAGAGGGAGAGAGGGTTAGAGATAGTGGAATGGGGGAAGGGAGCAGTACCTCTACGGCGGCGAGGAGGCGCGCCGGTAGACGGAGATGGACGGCGACGGGGTGCAGGGAGTGGCGCGCCAGCGGACGGAAGAGGGGGCAGGAGGGGATGACGGTGGAAATGGGGAGGAGGGAATGGATAAGGGGGGGTGCTCACCTCCGCAGCGGAGATGGACGCCTGACACGTCCGGCGGCGGCGACGTGTGCGGCGGCGTGATCTGGGAGCGGGAGGAGGGGAGAACGGCGGCGAATGGGGGTCCCGGAGTCACACAGGTCGCGCGCCCGCCGGCATGTATGGCGGCTGGGCCGGCCCAACAACGCTCCAGGCACCACGTAATTTGGTTAATACAGTATTTTTAAATAAGAGCTAGAAATTTACATGATTTCTAATTATCAAATCTATTTTTCCATCTATTTTCTTCTAATTATTGCCTCATTGTCCTTGTACCTAACGAATCAAATATCCCAAAATTATCTAAAAATTATCTCAATAATCCCCATGTTAATAGTTTATATATCCTATATGTTCATGGAAATCCATTTTGGCTCTAGGGAGCACATGCTCCCGCGTGCCAAAAATGGATTTTAAAAATCTAAAAAATAATAAAAAATAGATGTGTTCATTGTCACACCCAAATGGTACATGCAAATTCCGAGGGAAAACTTAAGTATTTTGACCCGTGCAAAAAAAAAGCCGAACGCCAAATATTACCTCCAAATGTTACACTTAAAAAAAATTCAAGCACACTTCCTACACTAATATGAACATCTGCAAAAAAAATTATAATTTATTTACTATTTATTTTGATTTTACTGTTCATTAGGGAGCATATACTCCTCAGAGCCAAAAAAACGTGTCCGTTCAAAGCTATACAGGTTTGGCTACATGCTTTCCTAGGACGACCGACATTCACGAATACAGCATTCTTATTTATTTATTTTTGCAGCTGGTGATTTAAAATCTGCTTGAATTCTCAGTTTCATAAAAGTAGGCAATAAATATACAAATGCATAAAGCCAAGCCATTCCAACCAAACAATGCACACATTGTTGCTTGTGGACCTTGAGACTATAGAGAACATCCATTCCATCGTGACTTGAACATTACAGTGACAAAAACAATCAGAGATTGAACAATTTGTACATATTCATCGGTGCCTAAAAGTTGTAAATTTTCTTAAAATGTGATTCCCCATTTGGTCCAGAACAAAAAAGAAATAAATAAAAAGTGCCTAAAAGTTCAAAAGCTTGAACACACTTCAAATGTTGCAACTGTAAAAATAAATTGTACACGAGAAAAGTGAACAAGATTTACAAGTAGTGTCGAGTAGGGGAGAAAATTTTGTTTTGGGCCAAATGGGGAAGCACATTTTGAGAAAAAGGGGCAAACAAGGAATTCTCCCATAAGATGCATAGTAGAGAAAGCAATATAATGGTTGTTGGAACCATGAGCCACTAAGGAATAATACAAATGATATATACCTTTTTGCCTAGTTGTACTAGCGACTAGTTCTTGATCTATTATGGTTCTGGTGGGACATTCCTCGGAGCAATAATTCACTCTATTGACATGTTGTATTGGAGTTTTTTTTGCGGGTGATGTTATATTGGAGCTACTCTGAGATGGTTAGGATGGGTATCTGCTTCATACGAGCTTGTCCATGTTTTGCTAGCTACTTACTTGTGCGGGAGTCCTATAAAGAAAAGCCTGAATTATAGACCGACTAAAGAAATCCACCTAAGCCGTAAGTTTTTGTTACAGCTGGCACACCTGCTTGCAAACTAGAAAATCTGATTCTAGTAGAAAGTGGACTAAGTCTTAAGAGAGATAAGCCGGTCTTTATACACTGGCCCTACTTTGAATTCAGTCAGTGGCCAGATGCATTGTAAGCAATTCCAGTCCTAGCTGCTGAGGTGGCGTAGAGTCTTAGGAAGTGCTCGATACCCAAGCAGAATCCATGGGCATTAGCCATTAACACACAGTATATTACAACAAGATCCTCAACAATAGGCAATGCCTCTTCTTCAAACAGAAGGTTTCCTGATGTTAATAAAGCAACATCATACATAAACTCCGTCAAACGCTGGACGCCTCTGCCGTGAAATGTAGGCCACACTTTTTTGAAAGTTTGGCACAACGCATGCACAACATACATCACAACGTATCCCATGTTTTTTCATTTGTTTATATATTTTTGATTAAATACATATATCCCAACATTTTGATGCAGAGGCCGGGGGTGATCCTCCTTTAAAAAAATATTCCAACAATTAATTTATTTACATTTTTAAAAGTTTTCATCGCTCATTTAAAAAAATTCTCGTGTAAAACATTACTTTGCATAATTTTTATAAGTTGTTTGTACCAAGAAAATGTTTTCATATGTATTAAAAAATACCAGTGCCAATTTGAAAAATATTTGACATGTACACAAAAATATTTCAAACGAGTATTTGAAAACATCGTTCATCATGTATTGCAAAATAATCCATGTGTATCCAAAATTGTTCAGCGTGTTTCTGAAAAATAAAACGTGTATTCAAAAAAATGTTCAATGTGTATTTGGAAAACAAATGTTCATCATATATTTCAAAAAAAGTTCAAGGTGTATTCGAAAAATGTTTAACATGTATTCATAAAATGTTGAATGTGTATCCAAAAAATGTTCGTGATATTTCAAAAAATGTTCACGTATTTCACAAGTATGTTATGGACATTCGAAAAAATAATATACAGTGTAAAATAATGTTCATATAATTTATGAAAAATGTGTCTTACCATTAAAAAATATCTTCTGCCAGTTAACAAAATGCATACATTTCAAAAAAGATTATCGTGACATTCTTTAAAATGTTTGTATAATCTAAAAAATATTTGTGTAATATAATAAAAATGTTTCCTACAATAAAATGCTCCACATGAATTTCAAAATGATTAAATTTTATTCAAAAAAATGAAGAGAAGAAAACCGATAAAAACACACATAGAATCAAAAGAAGAAGGTTTTTTTGAGAGATATCAAAAGAAGAAGATAAAACCACACACAAGGCAAATCTTATGGAGACCATTCCATGGTGCTACACTGTTGACCGGCCCGTTTAGTGGAGCGCCAGAGGCGAGGTGTGGCTACATCTGCGAATAAGCGAGATATAGTCCCTGCTTTTTGCCTGATGTTTTTTTTGTTTTGGTGTTCGTGGCTATTTTCGGGTCTTTTGATTTTCTATTTTGGTTTTACTTTTATTTCTGACTATTATTTATTTCTTTGTATTTTTCTTTTTCTTTTTTCTTTTTTCTTTCTGGGTTGATTTTTTTCTTAGGGCATTTCACTTGTAAATTTTTTTAACGCAGTACAGACGCAAGCGCTCATATATACACGCATACACTTAATCTATGAACGCACACACGCACACCTACCCCTATGAGCACCTTCAAGAGACTGAGCCGGTATATCATCTTGAGATTTTACGAAGTCGCCGTAGGCGCCTCGTAGTCGACGGGAACGTCTCCTCCCAGTGAGGGCGTAGTGCCGGAAATCCTGAAACAATTTCAGGATAAATGCAAGCACCAGGACTTGAACCCTGGTGGGTTGGGATACCACTGTCCATATAACCATCCAACCACAGGTTGGTTCGCTCACTTTTAATTGTTTATAGTAGTTTTTGCACTATAAACATTTCTCTAATATATGCTGAAAAGATTTCAAATACACAACATTATTAATATACTCCCCGTAAAAAACATTTATTAATATACGGATAACTTTTTAATATACACTGTATTTTTTTCTAATGTATAGTGAACTTATTTTAATATGTGGCGATCATTTTATTTATACAGGCTAAACTGTTTTCTATGTGCAGTGAACCTTTTCTAATGTATGGTAAAAAAATCAATAGAAAACGAAAACATTTCTTAGTACAGACTGAATTTTCTAAATACATACTGAACATTTTTTCTGACAATTTTTCCTATTTTTCAATATTGGTTTTTATTTATCTAGCTTTGTAAAATAAAATCCAATGGTTTGCTTTTTGAGAAAACTGAACATGAAAAACGAAGAGAAAAACTCAAGAAAAATCGCTCAAGTGAAATCGCCAGATTGGGCCGGTCCATTTGTGGCTCACTTCAGGTGTTGGGTCAAGTATTTGACGCTAGTGCATGTCCAAAAAGAGGACTGGCTTCAGCATGTTGAAGTTTGTCGAGTAGACTCGTTGACTATAACACCATCATTAGGCTTTATCCAACACAATGTATCTCTAAAGGCCCACATGGGTGACGTCGTGTGACATCAGCATGACACGTCCACGTGGATACTGTGCCGGCCTGCAACGACTCTCCATGCAGGCGACTCTGTGCTAGAAGACATTGCGCGCGGCACATAGCCGCACCCTAATGAAGTCTGCTCGGTGGACTCATCGTTGACTATAACACCAATATTAGGCCCTATTGAACCGTATCGTATATATCTAAGAGATTCATCTTCACTATTTTATTTATCTTAATATGTAACATATCCACATCCAGGGGCGGAGTCAGGATTAGGCTAAGCCCCGGGCCCAAGCTGCTACAGTTTTGCTACAGTGTTGAAACAGTGTCCAATATGCTACAGAGAACGAACTGCTTAACCTTCACGCCCCGGGCCCAGGCCCCGCGGCCTGGGTCCTGGATCCGCCACTGTCCACATCATCAAGTAGGTCCACCATGTAAAAACAATTTTGCACTAACTCTTCATGTGCATGCTCTCTCTAACTCTTCATGCACATGAAGACTGTCACAAATAACAATTAACTATTTTTTTCCAGGCACTCTCAAGAAGCCACGTCATGCTGGTGGCCTGGTTAGATCGAATGAGTTGCGGATCAAGTATTCAAGTTTAACATGTGAGTTATTTTACCCCCCAGAAGGAAAAAAGATTAAGAGTTGAGTTACTGTCAGGCTATGACTATCAGGATCTAGAAACGGTCAGCATCATCAACTATTCAACCGGTCAATGGAAACCGACGGGAAGATAACCTCAGCCGGTGTTGATTTACCGGCCACTCCAATCTCCAAATGACAAGAAGATTATTTTTTTCCAGTCAATTAGATCACATACACAAGTAGGAGTAATAAGCTTCCCACGGAAGTATAAGCGAGAAAAATCTTGCAAAGACATAGTACATGCTCACTACCTATTTTGCTCGCACACGAAAAAAAAATGCTCACTACCTATTTTGGCTATTTTCCATAGTAATATTGTTTACATCTTTGCAGTCGCAAGCAAGAAAATCTGAGATGGAAGTGGAACAGAGTGAAGTTCGCATCCGCGACCTGTCCACCGAGGACTTGTGTTGTGATACGGAAGCAATACGCACGCATGGCGATCTCGTCGGGAGCGTGCAGCGACGCACGCCACGCCACGCCACTACCCTACCATTTACACTAGCCTGCCTGTGCCCCGGCCGGCCCCGGCAGTCTAGTCTACGTACTACTGCTTGGCCACGGCGATGGAGTTCTTGCAGTGCGCGATGGCGGCCTGGATGGCGCTCTGCAGCTCCTCCATCGTGCTCTCCTCCGACGACGTCGACACCTTCACCAGCGACCCGCCCACCGACAGGTGGCCGCTGTTCACCGGAGACGCGCGCAGCGACGCCGGCGCCGACGACAGATGCCCGCGCCTCTGCCTCCACCGCTCCCGCTCCATCGTCGCGGCGGCGCCCGGCCCGTTCACCGAGAACGTGTGCGGCCTCCGCCGCTGGCCCCGCCTGTCCCGCTCGCCGTGCCGGGAGAAGGAGGCGAGCAGCTGCTCCACCAGGGACGCCATGTACTTCTTCACCCGCTGGCCCACCTCCAGCGGCCCTCTCTTCCCCTTCACCTTCTTCCTGTCCTCCTCGGCCTTGCCGGCCGTGTCGTCTCTGCCCTCGCCTGGTCTCCACGCGCCGCCGAGGCCGGGGAAGAAAGGCGACGCCCTGGCCTTGGCCCGGTCCCTGTCATCGCTGCTGCAGCTGCTGTGGCTCGTGGCTTGACGGTGGTTGGCTTTGGCGTAGTTGTTGTGGCTGATGTCGCTGCCGACGCGGCCGAGGGGTGTCCTGGACATGTCGGCGGCGGCCGGAAGCGGAAGGACGCGGAGGTGGACGTGAGAAGGTGGAGGCGATGGAGGGAAAGGAGGGAAGGAGAAGGAGAAGTCGGGGGAGGGCGAGGAGGATAGCGGTGGCGGTGGCGGTGGGGCTGGGGGAGGCGTGGTTGGCATGAACAGAGGAGGAGGCGACCGTGGCCGCGGCGCGTCCATGGCTTTGAGCTGTAGGGTTTGTGCTTGCGCGCGCGCGTGGTGGTAGGCAGGCAGGTTAGGTCGTCGGCAGCTATTGTGGGGGACGCAGTATGGCACGCACAAAAGAGCTGAACGAGGAACCTGTAAGGTGGAGAAGGTAAGCACAGACAAACAACAGGTGAAGAAGACAAGTAGTACTGCTAGGAGCAAGCTGATGAAGTGAGAAATGCAGATATGGACTAGTATTTAAGTCGGAAAGTAACGTTAACAGGGACATATTTGACACCATGATCCAAGAAACGGTCAGCTTGACTTGTTGAGTACTCCCTCCGGGAATACTTGCTACAGAAATTGAGACATCTAGATGTGTGTATTTCTCCGACAAGTATTTTTGGATGGAGGGAATATATTTATATTTCTATCAAGGGATGTTCGGTCGCTTGCTTTTAAATGCGACGACCCTGCCGGCCTGCCTTTGTTTTCTTGTTCCTTCCTCCAGGCAGCCTCTTCCTTTTCCTCGTTCCTCCTCTCCTCCTTCCTCTCTCAATGTCATCCATCACCCTACTCGTTTCTTCTCCTCCTTTCTCATCATTGCAAATCCACCCCGTAACCACTACCAAAAACAACGAGATCGCCGCATTGTCACCAGTCACCACTACCAAGACCCACCGCGTCATCTACCTACTTCTGATACCAAGTCGGGCCGCCCATGTACCTCGGTAGATCTGATCTCTAAGCCTGGAAAGGTGTTTATTGCATGTTTAGTGCCAATACACGTAGACCTCATTGCTGTCATTATCTCCATTGCCTTGTCGGCCTCGAGATTAGCCCTACTTTTTTTTGTTTTTAACCTTCGACACTCTTCTCCTCCTTCTTCAATCAAGGTTGTCCATTGCTGCATTGGCACCTATCACCACTACCAAGAACCACTGCATTATCAACCACTTTTGCTACCAAGTCGGGGCGCTACCTTGATAGATCCGATCTCTAAGACTCGAAAGGTGTTTATTACCCGTCTAGTGTCGGTATATGTAGAACTCATTTTCATCATTATCATCATCTCCTTTCTGGCACTAAGATTAGCCCTCACCATCCCGCATTTCCTCCCTCTTGATTCCTCCTCCTCTTTCCTTTTTCGTCTTCTCTTCTCTCTCAATGGAGCCTTAACCAGTCTTTTTGTCTTCTCTTCTCTCTCAATGGAGCCTTAACCAGTCTTTTCGTCTTCTCTTCTCTCTCAATGGAGCCTTAACCAGTCTGAAACGACCTGTTGCCACCCTCAGACTTGAGTGTATTTGATGAAAGGAATTTATTGGCATATTGTTTCTCCTTTAATAATTGGTTTTCATATATAACCTTAATATTGGCAGCAGTTCATTACTCCATTTACTAAACTCCAAATATGGGCACAAGGCATTAGCGAAAACTCTAAATCTTAAATGGGGACATAGGTCGACTATTCTTAGGTTGTGATTGTAATGAAGTGGATTACAATAATATCATCTGTCAATATGATTTCCCATGTTTTAATGTTTGATTGGCCTTTCCTCCCTATTTTTGTTGCAAATTTTGTATACACCAAATTGTAAAATAACAAAGCCTCATAGTTTAGCAATTAACCCCACTCCGAGTTAGACTACTCATAGTGGAAGTAACATAGATACTAGCAACATGCATGCCACATAGGCAAAAAAAAGATGACACAGCAAGTAATTAAAGAGGAAACACATATGGAGTAACATAATATGTTACCATCATATAGCGCTTCCCAATAAAGGATGACTCTATAAAGTAATAATAAATAAATATATCTATATTATCACGCCCATGACACTACCCACTATGAAAACAGTTACATACTCACCACTATGACCAACCTTAGTGTAACAGTAGATTAAGGTATCATCTACCTATGTTGTGGGCTACCTAATTTTCTATTTTCATACCTAATTCTCCCACCATTGGTAGACTAATAGATTCATCCCAACGTGCTCAACAAGTTGAGTCCTAACGATCGAGGCCTAGTTGGCTAAGATTACTGGGACCCTGACTTCATGGGACTTTATGGCTTATAGTAAACTTCAAAAGTGACTATTTTCATTTGCTTCGGTACTTTGCTAGTATTTTGATTGAGTTGATATATGCAATTGCTCCCTTCGAGTTAAAATTTTGCCCACTAAACCGACACAGCTAAAGTAAAGTAGTGTGCTAAAACGTCATACATATGTACTTCCTCTGCAAAGAAATTAATGATCTAAACGCTCTTAGGCTACTCATAGTGAGGAGTAACATATACTAGTATCATGCATATGATACTACCTTCATAGTGCATAGTATCATAAAGTAGTATTATAGATTGCCATATTTATTGCCATGCATGACACAAAGTAGCATAGCATTTAACATGATACGGTATCTACCTATGTTACTATAACCCTCTCTCTCTTATTTAATTATGTGCCACATAAGCATGTTTGCTAGTCCCAAGTGCATGTTACCGGTTATGTTACCCCCACTATGGCTAGCCTTATATTTCTTTACAAAGGGAGTAGTACTCTTTGGTTGTCCGAACCTTTAAGATGAACAGTAGAGAGCCGCAATCCGGGATGGCACGCTATGTAGTATCATTTGGTGATAATTCGACATGGCCCACGCCAATCGGGCCGATACGTACGTACAGCTCGACCGGTGGGGCGTTCAATGTGCTCCGCCGTATGCTGATATGTACACGTACCTGTAGCTCCATACGGACCATCACGACGCATGCAGTGCCCCCAGCCCGAAGCAAGCAATCCGAGCTGTACATGCATGCATGATTATAACCCACCAGCTCAAGAACTTTCTGGCCGCCAGTGCACGCAGTTCCGTCTCTCCCGCCTAAAATAAACCAGCAGGACAAACGCCTTCACAAACTAGCATGCATGATGCACCATGCAGAGCCAGCCAAGAGCACGCCTGCAATCGGAGTCCGGTCCAGGGACGATACATGTCTGTCACTGCTCGATCAACAGGGTTAAATAAAACGGAGCCAGCAGCAGCTCACATGCACGCATGAGTGCGTGCATGGTGAAGATTGATGCTTTTGTTTTTGGGCCGCGCCGCGTCGCGTTGCACCGCGCGCATGATTGGGACAAGGATGGCGTCCACCGAACGGGCCCTTCCCCTTTTGGGCTCTTCCTCCTGTCCCTGCCCCCCAACCAGCTCCCCTGAGGGCGAGAGCGATTCCAACCGCGACGCCTTCGGTGTCACAGGTGGCACGGCAGGCACACGTAGACGTCGCCGGTAAAGCGATGTGCGCCGTACTGCCGTCGTTTCAGATGTTCGTATCCAAGGGAGAGAGAGCTGTGACGCGCTTCGCCTCCTTAATTATGTTTACTTCACTACTGGAGTAGTACTTGCTCGATCGGCAATCATTTCCCGTGAGATCTACGCGTCTAATAAGCTCTCCGACGCTTCGATCCGAACAAGCAGAGGAGCGACCCACACGTGGCCGGCGGCAGTGCGTTCGCCGGAGCGGGACAAGGAGGACCAGCTCGGCATCGGCACACCCGGACGGCTCCACCCTCACATGACTCGGCAACGATTCCCGGCGTCGCCTTCACAGTTTGAACGGGGCCGAGCCGAGCACCGAACCAGCTGGTCTACGGGTGCAGGGTGGTACCGGCGGCGCTCCATCAGACCAGTAGTGGCGCCGTCTAATTTGTTGTTATTAGTGGTAGTAGTACAATTAGGCGTCCATAAGCTCAAGGACTAAGGAGGGTGTCGCGTGCAGATCCCAGTAGGTGAGCTGTTGTATTGGCGGTGCTGTAGCATGCAGTCGGTTGCCCGGTCCTTGTGCTTGGTCACTCGCTTTCCCGGGCTTTGGCACCTTGATTTGCTAATCAGAGGAGACAAAGATGGACTTGCCAAGTGACAGTGTCTGGGAAGGGTGCGCAATCTGCCCAGAGATTCGTTGCCCCGTACCGTCTTGTCTTGAGCAATGCTAACCATCACTACCGGACTCGCGCCCTATGCCTACAGTCCAGGGCCGTCGGCATAGGTCCTTTGCCGTCGGCATAGATCTATGCCTACGGCTGCCGTCGGCATAGTCCCGTCAGCGTAGATCACGTCAGCGTAGTCTTGTCAGACTGTCGGCGTAGTATAGCCGTCGGCATAGGGGCCTATGCCGACGGCCGGGCGTCAGCCGTCGGCATAGTTTAGCCGTCGGCAGTGTTTTTCGCCCGACGGCAACGGACGACGCCGTCAAAAGAGCTAACGATCCACGGAGTGCCACGTGGCAGAGGTATGCCGACGGCTGGTGGCAGAGCTATGCCTACGTCCAGGTGCCGGCGGCGGCGCCGTCCGTTAGGGGGGGCACGCCCCGGAGATGGGTGCCGCCTCTTCGGACATGCCACAACACCACCCCGCATGTATGAGGGGCCGGTGCGACGCTCCGGTGGCATTGCTACCCCCCAGGGCCCCCGTCCCGCCTAACCCTGGAGCGGTTGACCACGAGATCTAGCCCTTTGACTTCCCACGGACAGGCTTTGAACAATGGACCTCTCGACCCGGTTGTGTCAGGTCAGCACAGAGGGACACCTGGGAGCAACATCCGGGCCAAACCCACAGCTACATCCCCTCCGTGTAGAACCGACGCGTCCGTTCCCCCCCTCCAGGTGCCGCCGGCGTCGTCGTCCGTGAGGGGGGCCACGCACCGGAGACGTGTGCCGCCTCTTCAGACATGCCACAACACCACTCGGCATGTATGAGGGCCCGGCAGGACGCTCCGGTGGCATTGCTACCCCCCCCAGGGCCCCCGTCCCGCCTAACCCCGGAGCAAAGTCCCCTTCCTATAGACCCGATGCGGCTGTTCCCCACTCCAGGTGCCGGCCGGCGGCGGCGCCATCCGTGAGGGGGGTCACACCCCTCCGTATAGAACCGAAAATAATGTATGTATGCTTATATTAACACATGCTATATGTAAGTTAGTCAAATAATAATATGTAAGAAAACATAAAATATAGCTATGAAAAAAAGCAATATATATAAGCAATATATATATATATATATGCCGTCGGCATAGTTGCGGCCAGGGCAGATGGATGGCGCGGTGCGGATCGATGACGTGTCATCTATGCCGACGGCAGCTGTCGGCATAGGCCTTGGTCGGTGCGCTTTGGATCGATGACGTGGCGTTCGTATCTATGCCGACGGCCGCCCGCCCCCGCCGTCGGCATAGATCTGACGCCGTTAGCCACCTGTCACGGCCGTGGTCGCCGGGCCAACAGCCGATATATGCCGACGGCAGCTGTAGGCGTAGATTCGACTATGCCGACGGCCATTCTTTGCCGACGGGGGCCGTCGGCTTATACTGGGATAGCCCGACGCCGTTGTACGCCGACGGCCTGGGGCCAGCTGTCGGCATAGTCTAGAATAGGCCGACGGTGGCCGTCGGCATACTTTTGGCCGTCGGCATCGAGCCCTGTTCCGGTAGTGCATACCAGCCTCAGTACCTGAAGGGTGCTCGGGCAGAAATCACATATTTGACCTGAGGGCGAAATCAAATCACAAACTGACCTGCTTTCGAAAAAATTTCACTCTGCTGACTCTTTCGTGTGGCGCCCGACAGCGAGGCGCCGCACACTACTATGCAGCGCCCTTCCCTTAGGCGTCGCACATCCAGCCAGCGTGGCAGCCCTGGGTCAGTTGCAGCCCCACAGACAGCAGTGCAGCGCCTAAGGCATGGGCGCCGCACTGTGTAAAGTGCAGCGCCTATGGCTTGGGCGCTGCACATTGACTTAAGCCGCATCGGGCAGCCCCTCCCAGGCAGTTCTTCCCCCTTTGAGGAAGTTGCTCTCTATACAGAGAGCGGCGGCGGCGCCCCCTTCGGATCCCCCCCCCACACCCCTCTCAGATCTAAAGTTTTGAGGCCCGGATTCGATCTCCAATCCCTCCTACTAGGTAAACTCCTCCGTTCCCTTTCTTTTCCTCCGTTAATTCGTTGCATTTTTATGGATTTGCCCAAGATTAGGTGGAACCTTTGATTTGCTTGGTTTGGATCATTGTTTGCCCAAGATTAGGTTGAACCTTCGATCCCCCCCCCTCACACTATATGATTCTTGTTAGTGAAACATAGATTGTATATATTTTTTAGATATATATGAGATGCCTAGTTTTGTAGATAATTATGAGATGTTGAGTTTTGTAGCTATATGTGAGATGTTGATTTTTTTAGATATATATTAAATGTTGAGTTTATTTGAAATATGAGATGTTGATTTACTTGAACACATATGACATACTAGATATATATGAGAATTTACAATCATTTGAGATGAACTCATATATGTTTATTTGAGATGAACTCATATATGTTTATTGTTTGAACTTTGTAAGGATGGTTTGGCTTCTCGACAATGCCATTGACACACAACACCGGGCCTACATGATGCGCGAGAAGGGGCTGGTAATAATGAGTAATCTAAATATTTAGCAAATTTGCCTTTAG
This sequence comes from Aegilops tauschii subsp. strangulata, assembly GCF_002575655.3. Lineage (NCBI taxonomy): Eukaryota > Viridiplantae > Streptophyta > Magnoliopsida > Poales > Poaceae > Aegilops > Aegilops tauschii. Next base: position 367,810,347 of record NC_053039.3, read on the forward strand.
TTGAAATTGACATGCCCTAAGATTTGTCATTACTTGTTTTTTTGCAGAAGCTTGAACCTCTGAAGATTCGGTATCACGGGGTCTCTGGTCCTGCCATGCCTTACGATGAGCGGTACACACCGTACATCAAGCAGGCAGGACTACTCCCGTGGATTCAGTTGGTCAGCCGGTCGACGCCGAATCTGAACGCTCCACTGGTGTCCGCTCTTGCTGATCGGTGGAGGCCGGAGACGCACAGTTTCCATCTTCGGACTGGGGAGAAGACCGTGACGCTCGAGGATGTCTCGTTGATCACCGGTCTTGCTATCGACGGGATGCCTCTCTGTATGAGCACCGATTCTGAGGGTGGCGCGAGCAGATGATTGCTCTTATCGGTATGGCTCCTATCGAGGCTGAGGCTGATGTAGAGGAGGGAGAAGAGCCGAAGAAGAAGGAAAGGAAAGTAGCTGGAGCTGCTTTCACGTGGATTCAAGCAAACTTTGCGCATTGCCCTGTGGATGCCACTGATGATGTGATACAGACACATGCTCGTGTCTATATGTGGTACGTTGTCTCGAGGACTTTGTTTCCTGACTCCACGGGCAAGAACGCTCCATGGATGTGGCTGAAGGCGTTGACCGTCTTCGATAGCAAATGGAGCTGGGGTTCAGCGACTCTTGCGTACTTGTACCGACAGGTAGTTGGTTTGTTTTGTTATCAACTCATTTGTTCATTACCAATGCAACCTTGCTGTCAACTTAACATTGTTTTTCTTTCATATGCAACTGGACGATGCGTGTTGCAGGATCACAGATAGGGCAGGCATTGGTGGTAATATGCTTCTACTTTCTGTATGGAGCTGGGAGCGTCTGCCTGTTGGACGCCCGAAGAGCGTCAGGTTTAATCCTTGGTATGAAGATGAAGATGATATTGGTCGAGATCACCCACATTGTTGTCATGGAGATCAACTTCGTTGTCATCCTCCTCGTACTCATCATTCTCCTCTTCAAAAGCTTCATTTTGGTTGTTTGGAGTCGGGCTCAATGTTGGCCAATCTTGTTGCATGAAATGAGGTTCACTCATTTGATCTTGGTTAATGGGTGGGGGAGTGCTAGCAACCAACGGGGAGGGGTTCCGGTTCAAGTCCAAATTCAAAGTAGACTCAACCTTCTTGGAGGCAAATAACTCAAGAGCCTTGTCTAGAGATTCGGCAACCGTCTCCTTGTATGCAACCCAACGTTGCTCGGAGTTCACACACATTGTCTTCCAACGGATGTGCATTCCAAAACCAACATTATGCCTTCCCTCGAACTCAACAACGTCACTTGGGTCCATCCAATTCAAATCCTTCCTCACTTGGTCCAAGAGCTCCGCATAGCTAGGACTACTCTCAAACACCATGTCAAGCTCATCCGGGTCCGGCTCAACATTGCCTTTCAAAAAGGCCTCTTTATCCACATGATGAACATAAACACATGTTCTCCCCATCCCTACAATAATCAAAAACACACATATATCAAGTAAGTACATAACAAAAATATTTGCACAAAATACATATGTCATAACATATAAATGAATTAATTCCCATAACCCCCACTTAACAATAACCACAACCCTAACCATAGCATAACCCTAACACCAACATCAAACACACATAACCCTAACCCTAGCATACTATGAAAGCCTAACCATACCAAATTAGCAAAGAAACATAACATGATTCAACACAAATTTGCAAATCCAAGCCAACACTAGGGTTTCCCCAAAGTAGCAAGATTTGAGCAAATGTGACAATTCCTATGGATGAAAACGAGGGGATCGGAGGAGATTACCTTAAGGGAGGGGTTGGCTTCGAAATCCACGGTCAAATACTCCGGATTTGCAAGATTTGAGAGGGGGGAGAGGGGAAGAGAGGAGGGGCGCAAGTCTAAGGGTTTGGGTGGGGTGGGGGTGTGTGGGGTGGGGGTGGGAGGGAGAGAGGGTGGGGCCAGCCTAAGTGGAACACGGACTGTGCAGCGCCTAAGAGACGGGCGCTGCACATTATAAGTGTGGCGCCTAGGACTTAGGCGCTGCGGTGCTGTCTGTGGGGCCGCAACTGGACCAGGGCTGCCACGCTGGCAGGAGGTGCGACGCCTAAGGGAAGGGCGCTGCATAGTAGTGTGCGGCGCCTAGCTGTTGGGCGCCACACGAAAGGGTCAGCAGAGTGATTTTTTTCGAAAGCAGGTCAGTTTGTGATTTGATTTCGCCCTCAGGTCAAATATGTGATTTCTGCCGGGTGCTCGTAGGGATAAGATTGGGTGTGCGTGCGTGCGGTCATAGGATTGGATGTATGTGCATGTACGTCGGCATTTATAATTCACCGTGCTCAGAATAGGTGAAAAATTAATGAGAAGAGGACACATCCGATAGCATGTAGATTTAGTCTGTAACAAAATTGGCCATAAGCCTAAGAGCATGTCTAGGAAATGCCCTGTTCTAGAAGTCTAAAACTCATTCCCTATCTTAAAAAGTCAAGAAAAAGATTAAACCTTTTCTCAGCTAGCAGATCACCTAAAACTTCACCCCTTAAAAATATTCACTTCCACGTTCATCCAACCGTTTCCAAACTTATCACAGCACGTTAGTGCAATACATAAGAGTTGAAGAACACACAATTCAACTAGATAGCAAATTTTAATATTCTCAAACATAACCATGCAAATTCAAATACAACAGATGGTCCAATTGAACTAAAAATCCAAATAAACATGATAAAAAAGCACAAGAATCAAGCGGTATGAAGGCAACAACGGTGTTCACTGCTCGATAAGATATTTTCGAAGTCAGTTGTGAGCTTGACGGTTCTCACTCCTTCGGGGTTCTCTTCCATCATGTTTGGGTTATGTTCTGGCTCCACTGGGTGTCTATTGAAGAGATACCAAAAGCCATGTCAGTCCTTTCTCTCATCCTTGATGATCATGTTGTGCAAGGTAACACATGTTGTCATGATGTTCTACAAGGTCTCAGGCTTCCAATACTCAGAAGGTCCATGGACAATCACAATGCATCGTTGAAGCACACCAAAGGCCCTCTAAACATCCTTTCTAACATATTCTTGCATAGTTGCAAAGTGAGATTTCTTGTTGCCTTTAGAATAGTGGACTATCTTAGAAAATGTGGCCAATGGAGGATAGTTGCAATGTGTCTTTTTTCGTAGTTTCATTTTTCAAAACGTTTTATCTCTTGAACCGTCATCCAAATCACGAACCATTTTCACCATTGGGTTTCTCGCGTTGAGATTTTTCAAACTAGATCCCATGTTGATAGGTATCGATGAACTTTTTTTGCGAGGCAAATATTGATGGAAATATGCCCTAGAGGCAATAATAAAGTTGTTATTATTATATTTCCTTATTCATGATAAAGGTTTATTATTCATGTTAGCATTGTATTGATCGGAAACTTAAATACATGTGTGGATACATAAACAAATATTGTGTCCCTAGTAAGCCTCTACTAAGACTAGCTCGTTGATCAAAGATGGTTAAGGTTTCCTAACCATAGACATGTGTTGTCACTTGATAACGGGATCACATCATTAGGAGAATGATGTGATGGACAAGACCCATCCGTTAGCTTGACATATGATCGTTCAGTTTATTGCTATTGCTTTATTAATGTCAAATACATATTCCTTTGACTATGAGATCATGCAACTCCCGAATACCGGAGGAATACCTTGTGTGCTATCAAATGTGACAACGTAACTGAGTGATCATAAAGATGCTCTACAGATATTTCCGAAGGTGTTTGTTGAGTTGGCATGGATTGAGATTGGGATTTGTCACTCCGTGTATCGGAGAGGTATCTCTGGGCCCTCTCGGTAATACACATCACAAGAAGCTTGCAAGCAAAATGACTAAAGAGTTATTACAAGATGATGTATTACGGAACGAGTAAAGAGACTTGCCGGTAATGATATTGAACTAGGTATGAAGATATCGACGATCAAATCTCGGGCGAGTAACATACCGACAGACAAAGGGAATCAAGTATGTCGTCATAATGGTTCGACCGATAAAGATCTTCGTAGAATATGTAGGAACCAATATGGGCATCCAGGTTCCGCTATTGGTTATTGACTGAAGAGGTGTCTCGGTCATGTCTACATAGTTCTCGAACCCGTAGGGTCCGCACGCTTAACGTTCGTCGACGATATAGTGTTATATGAGTTATATGATTTGGTGACCGAATGTTGTTCGGAGTCCCGGATGAGATCACGGACATAACGAGGAGCTCCGAAATGGTCCGAAGGTAAAGATCGATATATAAGACGATAATATTTGGACACCAGAAGAGTTTCGGGAGGTACCGAGTATTCATCGGATCACCAGAAGGGGTTCCGGGAAGCCCCAGGAGGCTATATGGGCTTAATGGGCCAAAGGGGGAACACACCAGCCCACAAGGGGCTAGTGCGCCCCTCTCCCTGGCCGCCGGTCCAAGGGCAAGAAAAGGGGGAGGGTTGGCCCCTCCTTCCTTTCCCTCCTCATGAGAGAAAGGAAAGGGGAGGGGGGCGCCACCTCCCCCTGCTTTCCTCCCGCGCACAAACAAGGAAAGGGGTGGCGGCCAAGGGGAATTCGGCCACCCTTGGGGCGCTTCCTGGCTGCCTCCCCTCTCCCCCACCTATATATATGTGGGAGGGGCACCACACATAGACCACGACAATCTCTTAGCCATGTGTGGCGCCCCTATCCACAGTTTCGTCCCTCGGTCATATTATTTGGAGTGCTTAGGCGAAGCCCTGCGGAGATAGCATCACCACCACCGTCACCACGCCGTCGTGCTGCCGGAACTCATCCACTACTTCGCCCGTCTTGCTGGATCAAGAAGACGAGGACGTCACCGAGCTGAACGTGTGCTGAACGCGGAGGTGCCGTACGTTCGGTACTTGAGCGGTTGGATCGCGAAGAAGTTCGACTACATCAACCGTGTTACTAAACGCTTCCGCTTACGGTCTACGAGGGTACGTAGACATACTCCCCCCTCTCTTTGCTATGCATCTCCATGGATAAATCTTGCGTGTGCATAGAATTTTTTTTATTTTCCATGCAGCGTGCCCCAACAAATATGTGCTTCCAACTAATGGTAACTTGTGCTTCACGCGGAAGTACATATGTGCTTCACTTTGTGGTAACATAGTTTATCACACAACATAACCGTGTTTCACGCGGTAAAAAAACAAAAACAAACGGCAAAAAACCGAAGAGAAAAAAGGAAAGAAAAAATTGAAAAAATTGGAAATCCTTAGAAAAATCACAGAAGCACATTATAGTTTGTGCTTCACCGTCAAGCACAACCGCGTTTTTCACGAGGAAGCGTAACTTTGCTTCATCAGCAAGCAGGTACTTCTGCCATATGTAAACCGAAAAAAAGAACCCCCCCCCACCACACACACACACAAAAAGGAAAACCAAGCAAAATTCGAAACCCATAGAGAAGCCACAAAAAAAGTGCTCCCGCGAATGTGCCTAGCGTGTGACATCATGGCAACGGCTGGGCACACCACACGGCTGGCCCTCGCGCACCCGCTGGAAGGCCCTTCCAAGGGCACCCGCCAACTAGTGATGCCCCTATATTTTTTATGGATTATTGGTTTGAGAGATATGCTAGCTAGGCCTTATAATCCTTAAGAAGTCGTGCTCTAAATTTGTTTTGTTTATCTTTGACTGCACCGTCAGCTCAGCCCTTCTTCACTCCAGCGGCAACCAACGCTTCCTTAGAGCATCTCTAATAGATTTAGGGCATCAAAGTTGGCTTGGAGCAAAATTTGAACACCAAAATGTTCATCACCAACAGTTGTCCTAAAATTGATGCCCTAAAATTAGGGCTCCTCGTGGAGCAACATAGTAATGTAAAACACATGTTTTCTTGTGGTCTTGGATGGTCCCAACTGCCCTATAAAGTTTGCTACAGCCACCCAAGTATTTTGCAACTGCACTATTCTTGGAGTAATTTCTTTTGCATATAGGGCACCTACTGGAGCAGCGTTTTTGCCCCCTCGTGATGTAAAAAGCGGTTATGCCCTATTTTTGGGTAACTGTTGAAGATGCTCTTACACTTGTTAACTGCCTCGAAAAAAGAACAATCCGCCACCTGGACGTTCTCCCTACCGGCGGCTACCGCCGGTCACAAGATCACATCGCACCACATCACGTATAAAACCCTGGACTCGGAAAAGATCTAGGTCTGGACGCCACCACCGGCTGTGGCGCTACCACAACGCCGGCGTCAACCATCCCTTCCATTCGTGTGCATGTCTCCGCTCCCTCGACTCCATGTTGAAGGATGTGTGACTACACGTGAGGTTTTTGTCACCCTCGGCCTGGCGGCTAGGGTTTTTTTCTCCGCCTCGACGAAGTGATCGTGGGCGTACTCCTTGTCCCTCCGTCGGCTTCGGCGGCGGCAGGTTTTCTCTCCCTCCGCTGGCTTCGGCGACGGCAAGTTTTTCCTCTCCCTTCCCGGCTTGCCGGCAGCGAGGGATAGTTTTCGTCGAGATTGCTAATTTTCTTGGCGGCGCTCTAAGGGTGATCGCCAATGAAAACCCTAGCATGGAATTGCCGGGGGTTGCTCTCGCCCACGGCAATTCAAGAGCTTTTGGACCTCCAAGGGCGGCTGAGAGCAGATGTGGTCTTTCTATCGGAATCGCATCTGAATAATGACAAGGCAGAAGCATTAAGGGTTAAGTTAGGGTTTGATCTTTTTCATTTAGTGGCCAGTGATGGTCGTGCTGGTGGACTTGTACTTTACTATAATCTATCAAATGAAGTGGTTTTGAATTATTCTTCGGATAACTGTATTGATGGCATAGTGATGGATGGGAATTACCCAGCTTGGCGAATTGCAGGGTTCTATGGAGAACCAAGTTGGGAGAGGAAGCATCTCTCATGGACGTACCTTCGTGATATTCACGCAAATAATTCTGGGCCATGGATGGTTCTTGGCGATTTCAATGAAATTACTAATATGAGTGAAAAGGAAGGTGGCAATATCCGACCTGATCACTACATGCGGGAGTTCAGAGATTGCATCGATGATTGTGGACTACAGGAAGTGATGATGATAGGTGATACTTTCACATGGAGTCGAGGGGCCGTCAGAGAGCGGCTTGACAGGGCTCTATGTAATGAGATGTGGGCAGAAAAAATTCCTTATGCAGCCTTAGTGCACGAACATCATACCCACTCAGACCACAGGCCTATTCTGCTTGACACTGAGTACTTCAAACTGCTGATGAGGCAGCAGCAGAACCGGAAACGAATGTTTGAAGCCCGCTGTTTGGATGAAGGGACAGTGAACGAGATCATCAATTCAGCTTGGGAGCGTGCCAAGTTAGTTGGATTAGGTCCCTCCCTAGCGGACCGGACCAAGGCAGTGTTGAACGATTTGCATGAGTGGGATCGTGAGACCCTCAAGAGCCCCAAGAAGAGAATAAATAAGTTAAAGAAAGACCTGGAGAAAATAAGGAGGGGGCCGAACACTATTGAGGTCCAGCAGAAAATGGAAGATATTCAGGTTTTGATTGAAAACTTACTGGATCAAGAAGAGCTTATCTGACTCCAACATGGTAGAGCAAATTGGCTGTTGCATGGTGACCGAAACACAGCTTATTTTCATAGAGCAGCTTCGACACGTAAGAAAATGAATTGCATCAAGAAGCTACTTGATGATACCGGAGTGTGGACGGAAAGTGAGGAGGACATTAATACCATTATTTCAGATTACTTTTCTGATCTGTTCATAGCACAGGTTCAGCAGCCGGATCTAAATGTGTTGTCCAGGGTGCAACGACGTGTAACTGAAGCCATGAATGTTCTTATGGCTCCCTATACGACAGAAGAGGTTAGGAAAGCTTTGTTCTCGATTGCTGACTTCAAAGCTCCCGGGCTGGATGGATTACATGCAGTTTTTTATAAGAGGTTTTGGCCAATGCTAGGGGAAGACCTTGTGATGGAAGTTCTTAGTGCAGTTAATTCACAGGAGATACCACCAGGATGGAACGACACAACTATTGTGATGATTCCCAAGATTAACACACCTGAGAAAGTTACACAGTTCAAACCCATTAGCTTGTGTAATGTGGTCTATAAAATTATCTCAAAGATGATTGCTGCAAGACTGAAAAATTTGCTTCCAGAAATCATTAGTCCAACACAGAGTGCCTTTGTTCCAAGGAGGCTCATCACTGATAATGTCTTTATAGCTTATGAGAGTCTCCATGCAATTAAACAGAAGAAAAAAGGCAAGGAGGGATGGTATGCGGTAAAGTTGGATATGCACAAAGCCTATGATCGTGTTGAGTGGGTCTTCTTGGAGGCAATGTTACTAAAACTGGGGTTCATGGCTGATTGGGTCAAAATGATTATGGTTTGTGTATCATCTTTGGAGTACAGAGTGAGGTACAATTCGGTTGAAACGGATACTATCAAACCATCGCGAGGCCTTCGCCAGGGTGATCCTTTATCACCCTACTTATTTTTGCTGGTTACTGAGGGACTGATAGCACTTCTGAACCATGCAGAGCAATCAGGTGAAATTGTGGAACTTAAGGTTTGTCGAGATGCACCCTCTGTTACAAATCTCTTGTTTGCTGACGACTCCTTAATTCTGATGAAAGCTAATGTGTCGAATGCGATATGTTTGAAATCTGTTCTGGATGCTTATTGTGATGCTTCTGGCCAGTTGGTGAGTGTGGATAAATCTAGTATTTTTTTCAGCCCTAGCACGGATGTAAACATCAAGGCTTAGGTTTGCACCACTCTTAATATCATGACTGAGGCTCTGAATGAAAAATATTTGGGGTTGCCCACTACCCTAGGATTGGACAAAACTGATAGTTTTCAATACTTATTTGACCGGTTGATCTTGAGATTGTCAGGATGGAAGGAAAAATGTCTGTCTTTTGGAGGTAAGGAAGTGCTTATCAAATCTGTTGCACAAGCCATACCAACGTACGCGATGTCGGTCTTTAAAATTCCTAAGAAAATCTGCAAAGGAATTACAGATGCGATCTCTCGGTACTGGTGGGGTGATGATGCGTCACATAACAGAATGCACTGGTTTGCTTGGTGGAAGATGTGCATACCATAGAGCAGAGGAGGAATGGGGTTCCGAGACATTCATCGTTTTAACTTGACACTATTGGCAAAACAAGCATGGCGACTTATTGAAGATCCCGAATCCCTCTGTGCAAAGATTCTTAAAGCAAAATATTATCCTGATGAGGATCTTATGAATGCTAGGTTGAAAAAGAAGGCCTCTTATACGTGGCAAAGTATAATGGCAGGTGAGGAGACTTTGAAACATGGACACATATGGAGGGTGGGTGATGGTCAAAAAATTAAGATATGGGAGGATAGCTGGATCCCACAATCACCATCCAGGAAGGTTATCTCTAGTAGAGGAAATCATCTCCTCTCCCGCGTGTCAGATCTTATTGATCCAGTGTTAGGTGACTGGGATTCGTTGCTGATGAACCAAACTTTTTGCAGTGTTGATGCTGAGAGAATTCTTGCAATCCCACTTCCAGTATACGAAATGACAGATTTCTTAGCACGGAGCTTCACTAAAACAGGTGTGTTCACGGTAAAGTCAGCATATCATGCCGTTTGGGAATCAAAGTTTGGCCACAATTCGCAGGGTACGCCGTGCTCATCCTCGCCAACACCTACATGGGATTCGGTGTGGAGTCTGAGCTGCGCAGCAAAGATTAAATTTTTTGTCTGGAGAGTACTTCTTAGTGTTATTCCATGCCGTGCAATACTAGCTGATAGACACATCAAGATCAAGCCACATTGCCCAGTATGCAACCAAGGGCCGAAGAGCATCCGCCATCTTCTATTTGAATGCCCTGTTGCGGTGCAGGTATGGAAACTCCTCGGAGTGCTAGATGTGATAGAGCATGGATTTGAGATGAATATGTCTGGCGAGGTAGTGCTGGAATTTCTTCTCAGTTTACCAGACAATCATATCCATGTGCTAGGTTTGCCGAAACTGAGAGAAACTGTGGCTACATGCTGTTGGTTTTTGTGGTGGGAAAGGAGGAAGATTACACATGGAGGTGATCCACAAACGGCGGCACAGATCAACCTTGCTGTACGAGCCTTGGCGGCGAACTTCATTGCAACGTGTTCCTCAAAGCTGAAAATTCGTGTGGGTGGCTGGACGAGACCGAGGACTGATTACGTCAAGCTAAATGTGGATGCGGGATTTGACCATGACTCACTTAAAGGCTCTGTAGGTGCTGTCATCAGAGACCACAACGGTAAGTTCATCGCTGCCCCGAATGAAAAACTTGAAATCTGCTATGATGCTTTCGCAGCAGAAGCAACTACAGTTAGGTTTGGCCTAAACCTCGCCCGCACAGCTGGGTGCAGCAAAATTGAAGTAAATTCAGATAGCGTGGATGTGATTTCAGCACTCAAAGAGGGATACTCATCTTCGGTGGCCAGCGCGATCTTCGATGATTGTTATTTCATGTCTTTAGATTTCAGTCATATTGTTTTTAAACATTGTTATAGAGAGAACAATAAAGTAGCCCACGAATTAGCTAGACTAGCTAGATTCACCACTCCTGATGTATGGATGGATGCAGCCCCGATGGCTGTTATTCCTCTTATTGTCTCTGATGCTACAATTGTAGCCAATTAATAAAGGAGCGGTTGATTTTAAAAAAACGTATAAAACCCTGGCCATTTCCTCGCATGTGGCATCTCTTCCGCCATCAAATGTTAAAACTACTTCACATTGACATTCAATACTTCTAGAACAAAAAGTATATCTTATCAAATCGATTTCAGAAGAAAAGGAAATGCACAGATAAGCTTAAAGCATTCAAACAATCACCAAACTTTTTCTTTTTCTCAACCACCGTCATTCAACTCATCTACAAAAAGAATATTAGTGATCCTTTAGACCCCTGTACAGTCAAGCTAAAATTCTAACGACTATGCTTTCCTCATTTGAAAAGGGTGCCCTTTTCCATGTCGGTGGGACTGATCAATGAATTTCCAACCTAACTTGTCAAGAATACTTTGTACTGCTTGACTAGAGTGGTCAATGTACAAAAAGAAATATGTGGTCAACTGACTAATGTTCCTGGTAAAGAAAACAAAGGAATGTCTATCAAAGAATGGTTTCAGCAATTAGGCCTGCCCGACGTGACTGAAGGCATCTGCGGTCGACTAATCTGAAAAATAAATAGAACCAAAGAGCAAATTAGCAGGTTACAAAATACTCCCTCCGTCCCAAAATAAGTGTCTCAATTTTGTACTAACTTCAGTGATAAAAACACTGTGTATTTCTTCGAGAAAAGGCACTGCATATAGTTTAGATAATCAAGATAGCTGATGAGATCGTTAATCGTACCTATTGGACGCCGTTTACCCTCCATTGCTTTCTTCTTTTCATGGCAGCTTTGGCAGAGGAAAGGACCTTGCCAACCTTGCATTTTTTCCTGTTGCAGTGGGTTAGCATGTATGGAAATCCCCTGGCCAGATTTCAGTCTAAACTGGCAAATCGCACAGCTGGAGGGTTCAAACATGTTCCGAAGTGCGTATCCTGTACTAAGCCTGCAAGGAACAAGCAAAACAGAAAGCAACATTATTATAATATGAAAAACTATTAGTACTTGTTACAAGCAAGACGTATTCACATTACAGCATGGAGTATCAGTTTAGTGAAATGCTTAGAATCGTCTCGTAAACTTGAGCAAAGAAAATGCTAACTTCTACTATAACCCAATAAGAATTTAACTATCAACTGTAGTTGCTAGTGCATTCCTGTTTATCTCAGAGCTGAAGAGCTGCACTGCGTAGAAGTCAGTCTGAAACTGCAGCTGCATAACTAAACAAGTAACCATCCCATCTAATATATGCACTCTGAATTTTAGTCATCTATTGAACACTTTTAGCTTCACTGCTAAGCTAGCACGAGTGATTTGATACTACGCTATGCCACTCATACACATCAACCATGTCTGTCTGGCTTGATCGAGGACATCAATATGTGGATGACCAGAGAAAAGAAGAGGGTCCAATATAGTGGAGATTGGAAAAGGAAACAGCAGACAAATTGAGCATTAAAATGAAAATATGCAATTGAACATAAATGGGCTGCATGGCTGACACCATCAATCAGCAGTGCCAACTCATCTGCTGCTTCCAATAATTCAGTTCCTACTATCAGCAGACAGCAATATAAGCTGGTTGCCCGTATGAGACAATCAAATACAAGATATATGTAACTGGAGAAGCTACAAATCCAAGACTAATAAGCCTACGTAGAACGAATGTCTCTTTCAGTGGCATCTAGTATGTTACAGATCTACAGTGCTATATTGATGCTTTCAAGGCCATCAAATCGAGAAAACTCAGGCCATCAGAATCACCAGACAAAAATGACAACTAACTAAAATATGATTTACCTGAGCATTCGGTTAATTTCAAGTTGGTGTATGTACTAGTGTACATGTCTGGCAACACAATGGACAATCCTAATGCTGTACAATGGAATATTTATGTCCTTTTCTCTTAGAACTGTATCGAGCTCCTAGCTGGTACCCCAAGTGAAAAAAGGCCTAGAATGTTGGTTAACAGAATATACCTTCTTGAAAGCATGGCAGACCCGTCCTCAAATATTTCTTCCACCACATCCGGCTCAGCATATTCTCTATCAATTTTAAAAGATGCATCTGAATTTTTTCGGCGGAACATGTTATTTTTCAGATCAACGCGGAACATATTATTGAGTACGGTTTTCCCCTGCCACTTTGTTGGAGGACTAGGAGCTAGTTTTTCTGGAGGTAGTATGTCCACCACGATGCAGGTAGTATCATCTCTTAGTCCTCGAGGTAGGGTTGCTTCCTTCAGATAAGAAAATATATCACGAAATGAGGGGCCAGAAGTTTGAGTCTATTAACCAATGGAAATGATTGTAAATTAGTTACATTAACAATTCGATTGGCAGCTATATCGGATGGGTATCCACGAGAACATTCAAGAGCCATTTCAAAAGTCAAATCATCCCAGACACCATCGCTTGCAATGATAATTCTGCCTCCAGCATTGGATAGCTGCAACAAAAATGCAATAGAAAATCAAAATAGTGTCACAGCAAAGAGCGAACTATGCTCTGCAGTGGTGAGACGTAGAAGCAGATCACACCATGGACTACAGATGTTGTGAAATATTATAGAAGAGGTCATCTAAAAGGAAATCTGATGATAAATAGGCACCCAAACAAAAACATTTGTGAAAATAAAAAAGAGATACGCGGTGCAGAAGAATTTTCATATGAGCAAACCTTCACTTGCTTCACATGAGGAACAGGGATGATGCATTCACCAACATCCATATCCCCTATCGATCTAGATAGGCACAAACCACCTGGCCAGCATCTTAAAGGACCAACCTGAAAATGTACATGGTAAATTTCAATAACAGAAATGATTATAGCAAGCAAAACAAATAGTGACCAGATTATCCAATAAAAGAGTAGATCAAACAAACATAAGAATTGAGTTAGACATTGATGATACAATGGATGTAAGATGAATATTCTCTAAATTAAACAAATTTGGAATACAAACACGGTAGAGTTTTACACGCATACCAAAGTATTCAATATTCATCAATCCCCACACAAAATACAGAGAGGGAACAACAACAGGAGTTGTTAAATAAAATCTGCAGGGCGCAGCCAAAAATAGGAATTACCTTATGGCTGAAAAAACCAGCAGCACAAGAAATTCAGTCCATCATATCATAAGCTAAAACATTGTTTGGTAGGCACTTAATTTAACAGTGATGTCAGGTGCACGTACGACACAACATATTTGAGAATTATTAAGAAACAGATGGTTAGCAGGTTACTGCAGAAAATGAGAACTATCAGATTGGTAACATGTAACACCATGCATCCACACCGCACATCCCAACTCAAGAGCACAACGGATTATAAAGGTAAAAGAGACGAACCTCTGGACCACCAACAACATTCAGTTGTCCAACCTTGCTTCCCCATGCAGTTACACGTTCCACCCTGTAAAATGAACAGGTCATAAACTGCACAATTCTCAACAAATTACCTCAAAGGCAGAACTTACTCATCTCTGTTGGAGTCAAAGCGATGATCAGCAGACAAATGGTATAGTGAACCATCAGCTGACTCCAGTATGCACCGTGAATCACCAACTGATGCTACTGTTACAACCCACTCGTCTATTATCACAAATGTCACAGTTGTGCCAGAACTTTCAGCTGAAACAGCAAAAAGAATGTTTCAGAAGATAAAAGGGAGGCATCACTCGAGGTGTTAAGAAAGACAAATTAAACAAAAGCGCGATTGTCTCAACCACGTGGCCTAGCACTACAACTAACTGAAGAAAATATCTGATGGTGTAATATCTAATCAACCAACTAGAATGACTATGAATGGTTCATACAGCTTTACTTCGTCCTTGACAACAAACAAACTGCTAAGTCCCTGCTTGGAATACATGAATTCCACAGGATGACAGGAATAGTTCGATTGCCATAAGGATCAGGAACATGTCCATGTTCACGAGATGGCCTAAATAAACAGTAACAGCATGTGCACCTCGATCAACCAACTGGAAACTTGACATCAACAAGGTAAACAAGGATAGTCCTGATTCACCTGCGGCTTGCAAATCCTTATCTGTCTTGACAAATGCTGCAACGAGTGAACGTGGAAGCACTGCAAGCCACTCATCCCTGGTCAAACCTGAAGGGGTAGCACGCAGGACATTGTTCAGCAGATTGTTCTTCGCGTATATGGCCGCTCCAGATCCATGGTGGCCATCAAACAGCTATAAACATGACACAGTAATCAGTGATCAGTGATCAATCAACAGAAACACACCACCCCGATTAAAAAATGACCAGCCAAGCCATTAATTAAATCAAATGATACGCCGGTCAACCCGACAATAAGATTAAGACACGAGATCATTTGGATCAAAGGTAATATTTCCTAGTAGTATGTTTTTTACTACGAGTAATTTTTCATACGTAGCAGGCTCCCAACACTCTTGGTGACGAACTAGCAGCCTACGTGCAGACAACCAACAAATATTCTGAACCCTGCCAAAAAGGCATGGCAGCTCCGCCAAACGCGATAGAGAAAAACATGCTGGGTGAGTGTCAATCATGTACAGGAGACTGGAGGAGTGGCCTCCATGTCGCACAATTCCGGGCGGGTATTCCAGAACCTTCTGTCTCTTTTTTTTTCCGGGTATTCTAGAACCTTCTCGAGAGACAGGCATGGGCATGGGCAGGGGCAGGGGAAGGGGGCGCGGAGGGGCAATGCAGTACCGCGAAGACGGAGAAGGAGGTGGAAGGGTCGCCGGCGACGCGCTGGCCGGCGTCGGCGAGGAGCAGCGTGACGTCCTCGCCCTTGCGGCTGCGGCTGGCCTCCCCGCAGAGCACGTCGGGCCGCTCCATCCGCTCGCTCGTCACCTCCCGCCGCAGCAGCACGCCGAGCGGCACCGCCGCCATCGCCATGGCGCAGCCGCACCGATCGCCCGCCTCCCCCCAAACCCTCCTCCTCCTCCTCCTCCTCCTCCCAGGAAGAGCCGCTCAACTCAACGGCCCGCTGCCAGGCGACTCCCCCACGCCTCGCCCCCGTAACGGAAAGAGGGAGGGAGGGAGGAAAAAATCCACGCGGAATGCCGCCGCTGGCGGGCCGCGCGCGATCGTGGGCTCCACGCGGAAGGAAACCGGAAGGGGGCGATCGAGGGGGGGACGGAAGGGAGGGAGAGGGATGAAATGCGTTGCGATTTTATGGGGGCGGGCGGAGACGCGCAGTGCGGTTGTGATTTGATCTCGTGCCAGCCTGCGGCTCTGTTTTGTTTCCGTTAATTTCTGCTCGGGCCAGGTGGGGCTTGGGTGCGCGCGAGCTGGATGCGTGCGTGGACGGGTGGGGCCGGGGGGTCTGAGAACCCGAGAGGCGGCCGGCCCGGCCGGCCGGGCGCTGTCGCTTGCTCGGCCTCGATCGGACGGTGGCGCGGGCCTTGACGGGGTCAGGTGAAGGTGCACGTGCGGAGCGGCGCCGGCGAGAGGGGAGGTGGTGGCCAGCGTGGCCGGCGAAAGGACCTCAACTGTTTTCTCGTTCTTATTATTGGAAACGCTTTACCATCACCAGAAACGGATCGCAACCGCCGTGCCCGTCACCTTCCCTGCATGACACACGTTCAAGTGAGGCCCGCACATCATCCTTCGCCGGACGCGTTTTCGTAACAGATGCTATGCTTCTGAAACATGTATGATGTTGCAATGGTCTTTGATGGGTCTATGTTTTACGACAAAACCTCTCTTACAGAAATATTCTGCAACAAGACCTCAGTTGCCAAAAGAATGCAACAAAACCGTTGTTACAAAAAAAAATACTGCAAGAAAACCTGTGTTGCAGAAATAATTCTGCAATAAAACCCGTGTTGCAATGATGGAGGCGTGCTCCACCGCTCGATGCGGCAGATTTGAAAGGTTCAGCCGACGGGCTCAACGGTTCAGTTTTTTTTACTTCTGACAAATCATCAACACTTCGGTTTTGAATTTTTTGTCTCCCAAAGACAGTTTCTTTAGTAATAACGTGCTTATTCAATTCTCAAAATGTCGACGGATACAAAGTGAGCTGCTGGTTCATCGACCCACATCTAAATAAGCCACCATGAAGTGCTGCGACGACGACGGAGTGGCAAACTTGGATGGAGTGGCCCCAATCCGGTGGGCAGGGATGGAGGTGCGCGGTGACCCGGAAGAAATTCCTGCCCGTCTCGTTCGGTGCTGGCGGCGACGACGCCCGTGGGTGTCGTTCCCCTCTTTGGAGGCGTCGCCAAGGCGTGTCGGCGTCCCCATCTCCTGCTCCTGGGATTGGTAGCGGTCTTCGGGCGAAAGCCTAGGTTCGGAGTTGAATCGGCGTGATGGCGGTGTCCTCTACGTCGCTACTCTGTTGGGGGCATCGCGCTTGAAGACACGGTCACGAGGTTTCAGGTTGCGCTACTTCCGGTGCTCGTTGTTGTCCAAGACGATCTTCAATGGCGCAATGTACGTCATCGCCGGTGAATCCAAGACGGTGCCTTTTATGGACTGACTAAGTTCTGCTATCTACTTGCCACCTCCTTTTAGGCATCTAAGGGTGGATGGTGCGTTGACGGGGAAGCCCACCCGGAGTTGGTGTTGTCTTCGGAGGTGACCGGCGATGGTCGAGACGCGGTAATGATGCTTTGTTTTTGGACAAGCTCTTTTTCTTTGTAGTGGTGTTGTTGGTGGTGGCTGTCTTTGGACTAGCCCTGGGCTGGTGTCAGTACTACGCTCGTTGTTCGCAACAAGTTGTAGTCTTCTTGTAATTCAAATTCTGCCTTCTATAAAAATATGATACGCATTCGCGTACTCTCGAAAAAAAATAAGCCGCCATCTTGCATTTTTTTTTAGATAATAACAAAATTTTATTAATTACAAATAACAGTTACATCGTCTATAAGGAGAGATACAATCTCATCCAAGGGCTCCTCAAGCCAATCTTTTGTCGCTGAAAGTTTCGCTAACCTAGCAAGTTCATAGGCAACCCTATTCGCTTCCCTATTACAATGTTCAAAACTAATAAGAGAAAATTTACAAGCCAAAAAATAACAGTCATTCATTCTTCATTGTATGAATGACTTCCGTATTATCTGAATTAAAAACAAGACAGATTGTAGCCCGCTTGATGTGCAAGAGATAGGCCAAATCCTAGAGCAAACGCCTTCGTTGTTGCCCTCGTGCGAACTCGCATTTAAGGTTTCCGTGCCTCTCTCCTATGGTCCTTGGACCATGTCGGCGCGGCCGATCCCGATCCTTGCCGGCGAGAAGGCTCTGTTTTAGGTGCGTTTTTGAGTTTTGTTAGGGTTTGTGACATGCTCAAGAAGACGAGGGGATGGAGGCTTCTTGAAGATCGGATAAGGTCCTCCCCGCCTAATCCTCATCTCGGTGATGGTTCAAGCATCGTCGAAAGGCGTGTGGAGGTTTGACTCCGACGGATCTCGTGGGATCTGGTCGGCGTCCATCTTCGGTGGATCGACTAGATCTGGTCTTCGTTCTTCTACGTATGTGTGTTTGCAGGTTGGATCCTTTCGATCTACGTTTCTCTTCATTGGCGACGGTTGCTGTTCTAGTGTGCTGGTCCTATAGGGACTTAGCACAACGACTTCCCGATTGTCTACTACAACAATGTTTGTCCGGCTCCGAAGAGGGAGGGGTGATGACGACGGCGCGTCCTCGGCTCGCTTCAGTGTTTGTAGTCGTCGTTCTACGGACTTGGATGCATATTTTACTTCTAATGTTCTTTGTACTACCTTAATAGTTGATGAGTAGATCAAAAGTTTTTCGCAAAAATAATAATCTTCGAGCCAACGCTGCACAAAAAAAAGACAGATGTGAATCTTAATCACCGTTGGTTATTTACTATGGCCTTACTTTTATATATTTTTAGAGAAGGAGGATCACCCCCGGCCTCTGTATCTGGGCGATGCATGCAGCCATTTTATTTATGATTCACTAAAGACCTCACAAAGAAATACAACAATAAGTCTGAAGCCACCGTCTATGCGACAACTGTCGCTACTCCTATCCAGCTGATAAAGGGATGCTGATATTCCGGACCTAATACCACATACCTCGCAGGCAAGCCTAACATCTAAGACCCGAGGCCCCAACCAAGCCACTTGTCAGGTATGGGCACACACCGGTTCGGCGCGCTCTCAGATGCCGCCGCCGCCAACTGCCACCACTCCATCTTCAGATCTGTACTGACGCATCATCCTTGCCCAGTCTAGCTGCCGTCAACGCCACCACGGCGCCCAACGGCACCACCACCCTGCGCGCGAACTGCTGAGCACGTCACGGTCGCCGCGGTACACCTCAGCACCATGCCGCCAAGTACCACCAGTCGACACAGCTTGAAGTCTCTGAAAGATCTATCGTGCGTAGCACCTGCCGACCAGGCATGACAAAGCGTAGCACCTGTCGGTCAGGCATGACTTGACATCTCCACCGAAGCTCCGTGCAAGACGAAGCCGCTCCACCTCCTGCCTCTGACCACTAGCACTGCTCCACAAACGATGCACCCAAAAGAGAAACGCCACCGCAATGCCGCCATCATCCGATCTGGAAGACCAGATCCTCGGGTTTCCCCCAGAGCAGTACGACTGGGTCGACATAAGTCACACAACGATGTCTTCATCAAGGTAACGACGTAGATCGCCGCCATCGGCTCGGTTTTCACTGGCAACTATGTCTCCCCGACTCGCAGCCAGTACTGGATCACGGATCCGAAGATCTGGACACCCAGCCTCATGCCGGCCACCTCTGACGGAAGAGATGAGCACCACCGCCGGTTGCATCAGTCAGAACAGATCTGGCCGGAGATGCCGCCGATGAGACCACCAGGCCCTCCATGCCGCCGCCGCCGGTCTGAAGGTAGTTTGCACGCCACCGCAGCCTAGCTGGCCGCCGCCGCCGACCGCAGCTGCCGCCCAAAAAGGTCGGCCTCTGCGCTCGCAGCCACGCCGCCGTCCGAGGCTGGGCCGCCCGACGCGCCTAGCCACCGCCGTCCGAGGACGGGCCGGCCACCCGCCACCTGCCGCACCCAGATCAGCCGTGCCACCACATGCCTAGGGTCCCGCCCCAACCCGGAGACGCGTGAGAGAGGAGATCCCCCGCCACCGACGGCGTCCCCCGGCGGCAGCGGGGGGAGAGGAGGAGGGAGTTCTTGGCGACTGTGGCTAGGTTTCTAGGAGTCGCCTGAGTCGCCCTAGGGGGGAGCGACATGAGCGGGTTTTCCTAAAAAAAATGGGGTACCTTTTAAAATTAGGAGAGAATTTTACATCCCGACCTTTGCACCAACTAAAGATGCATACGGCCATTTTAGTATGAGTACCCAAATAAATATGGTCCTCGAATTTTTTTACTATGGGTTTATGGCTAGCTCGGTTTTGAAAGGTTCGAATGAGAGTGAGACGACTATCGCTTGCACGCTCCAGACGCGTGTCCCATGCTGCGTTGCAGCGTTGCGTACCGGATGAGGAGTTTATGGTTTTGTTAATTGCTACCGATCAGCGGTCACATCCGACTGATGATTATTCGGGGACGCTTTTTGTAAAGCTCTATTGAACGCACAATTAAGTCTTTTTTGTGAATATAAATGAACAGTTAAGCCTTGTTATTGAATGGCCGGAGAAGGTTTGGACGAGGGGCCACTGAAGGCTCGAAGCCGACCACTAGCTTCCTGTTGAAAGACCAAGAGATCATGCAATTTTCTTTGTGCGTTTTCTGTGAGAAATCTTTAGGTCACGGGGAATATGATAGTCTCTAGTGATGTTCAATCATTTTTCATTTTTATTTGAAAACTTTTCTTTTACCATCTGCGTGTGATATTGTGAAGAGTTAAATACATCGGAGATGCCTAAACTTGTCCTGTGCGGTCAGTTTGGTACCTAAAGTTACAACATACATAAAACTAGTGCCCGAACTTGTCCAGTCGTGCAAATACGGTGCCTCCTTCCGTATTCAAACATACGCCCTGCCCACGTGAAGTGCCAGCATGGCAGTGGCCCACATGTAAGTGGATATGTGCGGGGAGGAATTATTTTGCAGAAACATCACTTTTATTTTATTTAATCATGTAGGAAAGCCCTCAAATACAGTGTATGCCAGAGAGAAATAACATGAACAAAAAAATCTGCATCGCGATGTTTCTAACCTGCACCTTCAGGTTACCAAACGTCACGATCTGCCCACGTTGGAAACTATCTGGTACGTACAAGTAATAGCTAGAAAATTATGTAGACCAATTCCACGTGTTGCTTTGCAAGTCTTCTGATGCGTAATCGATCGGTTTTATTTTTTATTTTCTTCCAAGTTCCTGTTTAGTTTTATGACACGCAATTTTTCCGATATAAAAATACAATAATTATCGATATGCAGTTGCTGTGTATTTTTTCATTTTTTTTCATTGTGTACTTTGAAGAGGTAAAATTAACTATTTCAAAATTTTATGTGGATTTAAAATTTTCTACAAATATTTCATTATTATGTAAATTCATATATCTTCATTCCGGACCAAAAGCATACATAATTATTGTGTATCTTCATTATATTTATGAAATACAAAATTATTAAAAAATTGACAACATTGTATTTTTTGAAATTATTCAACATATATGAAAATTATTGTGTAATAATATTAAATTCTAGAAATGTATCAAAACATGTCAACCGTGTTTGCAGAATTGTAAGGAGAATTTTACACAGCAATTTTTTAATACTCGATGAACATATTCTAAAACATGTTGAACCTAACGAATTTCAAAAACACGTTATAACTTTTGAATACATGTGAAACATTTTCCAAGTACATGAAATGCACTAGCACTTTATTTTAAGTTTGTGGCAGTTGTAACTTTTTCTTGCATTTCTTCTTTCAAAAGGTAAAAACAATATCAAAGACAAAAAAATATACACAAACTTGAAAAAATAGAAATAAAACTTGTGTGGGCCCAAACAAGCACCATGTATAAAAGAATCGCTTGAAGAGGTACATAGCAGCCAAAGCAGATTTTTGGAGCACGGTGGCCACTGAGCATGTTTTTTTTTAGGTTAAAAACTGTCACTTAAAAGTTCTGCTTTTTTTTCACACCAAAAACGTATGCATGTGTTTGACGGTCAAATCCATACGAAATTATGTTATATTATACCCAGCAATAAAGACAAACTTCCAGCCAAATAACAAGCTAATTTTTGCATGTATCTTTTTTTTTTGTATCTCTCGCATACAAACGCGAATTTTGATGAAAATTTGCACAATATATTACACTCCTACGTGTGCGCGTATAAAAGATTTTGGAATTTCTTTGAGTTGTAAAAATCCATTTCTCTGAACTTAAGAGAAACAGGCACAATACGCCCATGCTCCGAAGTTGCCTTTTGCACAGCAACGCCGTATATATAATTCGACCTGATGAAAGTCCACTCTGCATATTTTGGCGTGGTGGATAGCCTGTGCGTACAGTGCAATCTGCGACCATGAGATCTCAGCATCGATTCTAAATTATGCAATATATTTTTACTGTGGGTCAATGCCACACTGTCACGCCATGCGGGCATAACATATGTCCGGATACAGAAGGAGGCACCGTATTTACACAACCAGACAAGTTCGAGCACCAGTTTCATGTATTTTACAACTTTAGGCACCAAACTGACCATGCCGAACAAGTTGAAGCACCCCTAGTGTATTTAACTCTATTGTGAACTACCCGGAACTCTGTGCGTACAGTGCAATCTGCGACCATGAGATCTCAGCATCGATTCTAAATCATGCAATATATTTTTACTGTGGGTCGATGCCACACTGTCACGCCATGCGGGCATAACATACGTCCGGATACAAAAGGAGGCACCGTATTTGCACAACCAGACAAGTTCGAGCACCAGTTTCATGTATTTTACAACTTTAGGCACCAAACTGACCACGCCGAACAAGTTGAAGCACCCCTAGTGTATTTAACTCTATTGTGAACTACCCGGAACTTCTGACAACCCCCACCCGCCGAACCTACGGGCTGCGCTGAAACTTACGTCATGCATGCGCGCAGTGACTTTGGGTTGGGCGCATGTTCTTTCCCTTCCCACTTATCCCTTTACGGTAGAACTATATTACCTTTCCGCCACCTCCTCAAACAAAGGTTAGATCCAAAACTAAAAGAGCTTTACTCGTCGAGTTCTTACATTTGTGGAGATGGCTACTCATGAGGAAAAAGGCTTTCCGAGGGCGAAAGTGCCCTTCTCAGCTCAAGCTCACATGAGCTTGGGTGAACAGTAAAATTCGATTAAGAAAACAAATTCCAAAAAATAGGAAAAAATATTGTGACACGCTTTGACAAATATTTTCAATGCTTGCAATTTTCATCATGAAATGGCATTTGTGGAAGTCATGATAAAAAAACAAATTTGATGCTCAAAGTTTTTTTTGGAGTGCTGTTTCTTCATGACTTACACGAATGTAATTCTATGATTAAATTTTGCAAGAATATAAGACATTTCACATTTGTGAAATGTTGCCACATTTTTTTGAAAGTGTTTAATTTTTTTTTGGATTTTACTGTTTACCCGAGCTTATATGAGCTCGAGCTCAGTTAATCCGCGTCCTCCTGAGGGAGAATACTCTAATGAGTATCAAGGGTACATTCGGGTGAAGATTCCTCCAAAGATACCAAACCCTGGTCGTCTTAGGACTTGGGGAAGAACTCTCTCTCTCTCTCTCTCTCTCTCTCTCTCTCTCTCTCTCTCTCATATTTGGAATAAAGGATTTATCCATGTATATCTTGTGTTGCAACTTGTGTGTCGATTTGTGCTAGTTTTTCTTGTGTTCCTTCTCATTCCCCACACGTTCTTCCTCAAATTCTCATCCAATTCGTGAAGATGGGTCCGCCGTTATGGTTTTCCCTGTGTCAATAGGGTAGGTATTGCATGCAACATGCTCTAGCCAAAGTTATATAGATTCATCGTAAGTAGCCTTTCACCTTCCCACCGCATGTATGATATCGTTATGGCCATAAACTCATTTCTCTAGACATCAAGTAATAGTGACGCTGACACATTCTTGTTCAGCAGTAGGTCCCCAAAGACCAAAGAACCTTCAGTATCTAATCACAAAGCCTTTGTCACACCATCTCCAGTCCTGAAATTCTCCGTATTCCAGGCAACAGTGGACATCGAAGGGGGTGTGACGAATACTTCTAGAGTCGGATTTTTTTTTCGAAACGGAGGCAAAAGATTTGCCTCATCGATTAATTAAGCAGAAGAGAATTGCCCAGTTAATTAACAAAAAGCCGGGCGAAAACCGATACAAACCCACATGTGGACTACAGAACATGCAACCCCATAACCACATAATTAACCTGACAACCAAACCCAACACGCAACGACCATCAACCCTAACACTGTTACATCGCAAAGAAGACCCCAACGAGAGTGCCTCGCTAAAGACCACGGTCATCACCAGAATCCACTGAGTCATCAAGCTGCTGCGGACGCCTTTCCTGTGGTGCCACTCTTCTTTGCTTTGCTCATGAGAGCCTCCTCCACAATCGTCTTGCCAGATCCAGGGCTAGCCCTCTCCAAACGTTTGAGCAAACTATGAATCTCAATCTGAAAGTGAATCTCATCAACCTTGTCGCGCACAGACGCCTCTTGCCTCACGGCCACATGCGAGTCAGTGACCGCAACGTTGGAACCTCCACGGTCCACAGAGGCGAGCGGCTGGCTGGGTGCTGAAGGATCGGGCGCCAACATACTAACTGCCTCAACATCATCAGCCACAGGTACCACCGACACAATGGGCTCAGGCGCCACCGACACAATGGGCTCAGGCGCCACCGACACAATGGACTCAGGCGCCTCCAGTTGCTCACATGACAAAGGTGAATCATGTCCCTCACACGAGGTCATTGGCGCGTCGACCTCCATATGCTCCACAGACAGAGGCGAAGCAGGTCTCACACATAGCTGCTGAAGCTCGGGCATGATCTGCAGCACAGGGGTGACGACCCCGGCGATGGCCTTGCCCTCAGCAGTAGCCGACACAAGGGGCGAAGACACTAGCGAAGAACTGACCCCAATACGAGGGGAGAAACAACCGAAGAGCTCTGTCCCCTTGTCTCCCATGGAACCAACACTAGGAACAACAGGAGGCCACAGCGTCGGAGCAGTCGACAACATAGCCGGCACGAGGGAGAGCTTGGTTAGAGCAGCCTCTGCCCGCTCCAGAAAGCTCCCAACATGTGCCATCAAGCCTTGCATCATGTTGGACTGATCTGCCGGAGTGGATTGTAGCTCCACATTAGACGGGGTAGCCGAGCCAACAATACCGGAGATGACAGACGCCCAAGACCCAGGACGAAGCGCCTCGGAGGGAAGTGCAGACTTCATTGGACATTCACAGGAAGCTGGAGCTTGACGATGCTGGATGTCGAGGCGCAGCATGACAAGGCATGCCAACGAGCTGAGTGGACGCCAGGGGTTGCGTCACTCGCGTGCAAGGTGGCCATTCTGCAAACATCGGGAGCACCGAAGGGGATCTCTGCAAACAGCCGCACGGTGCCCAGGAGCAAGGCATCTACCATAAAGCCAAGCAGGAATGGGGCGAGCAGCCAATGTCAGGGCCGGTGATGCCGGATGCGGCGGACCTCACCGCGGCACTGCCAACCATCTCTTGTGTCCGGCCCGTGCCCCATGCACGCCTCGGCGGAGTCGGAGTCGATGGCCTTGGCAGCAGCCGGTGGAGTCCGGTGGCCCAGCTCCTCACTATCGTCCTCGTCCTCGTCTTCATCAGCAGCGGAAGCCCACAACACAGAATGCGGCCGGTGGGTCAGCTGGTCTGCACTGGCCGAGGCCAAAGGCGTCTGCAATGCCATCTCCACATCTTCATCCTCATCGGGTTCGAGACCACGTGATGCCGTGACAGAAGCGGCCAGTAGAGCCAGAGCAGCAGACTTGCCTGGGGGCACCTCCATGGAAACGCCGCCAATTAATGCGCGCCGGCCCAGCGCAGCTTGCCCCTGATCCAAATCGGGCCGAGCATCATACGAGGATTGCTGCAGGACGGGGAGGTGGCCAGCTCGGGAGAAACGGCCACCAGCGGCCGGGGCGGCCTTGCGGGAGGCAAGGGCAGCCACGGCGAGCGCGGCGACGGCGGGAGGCGACGGCGGCGCTGGGGGCGTGGGGCCGGCACCTGGCACGGAGGTGGCGGCAGCCACTGCTGGAGTTGCTGCAGACATAGGCCGGGTGCGCTGGAGGAGCGCCATGGCGCCAAAGCTTCTGCAGAGTCGGAATTACAAAGTGAGCACTGGGAGCTAGTATGTATGTGTCGACTGGCAAGAACTCCCAAGCATGGGATTGCTCCCATGAGAGACCTCCAACAATGGATCTTTGCTGAAATTTTGAGCGACCAGATAATACTCCAAAGTGGACTCACTCTCAACACATCAAACATATGTGTCCTTATTAGTTTATTACAATCATGCGGGTGGTCCCATTCAGAATGGTATGCACTTCTGACTAAGAACATGCCTTTTTCTGTTATAATGCCAAGACATGAAGTCTTCCATCATGCCGGTAGCTAAAGGAATATTAAGGAAACATCCCCAAATGATCTATTCATCCTACACCCTGGATTCAATATTTATCAACTCATAAACTTTTGTTAGAACAATGTTTCCTCCCCTCATCATTAGTTTCCATATCAGGCTACTAAATACCCATGAGTCGGTCCCAAATGTTGATTTGTGTTCCACTTTCCACGTTTGAAAGTCTATATCCGGCCCACAAGCTTCGCAAGGTGTACGAACTCCCTTTCTTCAAGCCACAATTTTGTTATGAAAAGGTCTTCAATCTATTACTTCCTCCGATCCATATTGATCATCACTGAAATGAATGTATCTATGCGTATTTCAGTGCTGGATGCACCAGTTTAAGGGACAATTAATATGGATCAGAGCGAGTATAAAGGTTCACCAGGAATACAAAAGCACCCCAGACATAACAAAGATTACATTAAGGTCCTTGGACCACCGGACGACCACTCCCGCCGCTAGAATGAGCCGCCGATGTCTTGCTGCCACCGCTCCCATATCAGAGCCGACCTGACCTCGCTAGTGACATCCGAAAAGTCTTCATACACGTGGTCCTAACGACCAGCGCCCTAGAGTCGTAGTCATTGTCATTCAACCCTTGAATCGATTCGAAGAACATGACACTAAATCTTGCCTTCGCATGCGCAAGGAGAAACCCTAACCTCGCCGGTCCGAGTAGCCGATAGAAATCTACTCTGAAGCTTCGTTTAATCCTTCCAGACAAACAAACTTGAGAAGGATAGGAGCTCGGAAGGCCAATTTTGAGATGAAGCGTTATCATCTATGCAAACACCACCCCTGCGAGGACTAAAACACTAACATATATACTACTAATTGAAGGAAATATGCCCTAGAGGCAATAATAAAGTTGTTATTTTATATTTCCTTATTCATGATAAATGTTTATTATCGATGCTAGAACTGTATTGATCGAAAACCTAAATACATGTGTGAATACATAGACAAACATTGAGTCCCTAGTGAGCCTCTACTTGACTAGCTCGTCGATCAAAGATGGTTAAGGTTTCCTGACCATGGACATGAGTTGTCATTTGATAACAGGGTCACATCATTAGGAGAATGATGTGATGGACAAGACCCATCCGTTAGCTTAGCATATTGATCATTCAGTTTTATTGCTATTGCTTTCTTCATGTCAAATACATATTCCTTCGACTATGAGATTATGCAACTCCCGAATACCGGAGGAATGCCTTGTGTGCTATCAAACATCACAACGTAACTGGGTGATCATAAAGATGCTCTACAGGTATCTCCGAAGGTGTTTGTTGGTTTGGCATAGATCGAGATTAGGATTTGTCACTCCGAGTATCGGAGAGGTATCTCTGGGCCCTCTCGGTAATGCACATCATAAGAAGCCTTGCAAGCAAAGTGACTAATGAGTTAGTTGCAGGATGATGTATTTGTAAGTGCATCTAGTGCCACCCCTAGTTGGTTTTGGAGTATTGACGACAAACTTGGTTGAGGGACTAATGTGTTTGTGAGAATTGCAGGATAACACAGATAGTAGTCCAGTATTGATTCGCTTTACCTACCAGAGATGACACCTAAAAATGTGTGAAGCCATTGAAGACAATGGTGGTCAGTGAAGATATTCACAACGAAGATTATGACTTGAGAAGACATTCACATGAAGACTATGGAATGCGAAGACATAGTTGTTTCGTAGTTTTATTTTCTTCTTTGTTGAGTCATAGGAACCACCGTACTGTTAAGTGGGGTCCAAGTGAACAAAGTCAGAGTGACTGATGTGATGCTCAACCAAATCCTATGTCTTCAAGCGAAGACAATGAGAGCAAATCTTATCCAGAGCTGGATGAGTCAGCTTTACTTGTAGCCCAAGTCAAGCTGCCGCGTGTGTTTGAAATCTGACCGTTGGACACGTGTCAGTTCCTTAGTGACCCAGGGTCATTTTGGACAAATCAGGTTGGGTTGCCTCCTGGCTATAAATAGCCCACCCCCTACACCATAAATTGGTGGCTGCTCAGAGTTAGTGCACGGCTTTTGTCGTTTGAGAGCAACCCACCTCCGAAGCATTTGAGAGAGAGAGATCCTTGCGAGGACAAAGCCCAAAACACCCAGAGCCAAAGAGTGTTAGGCATCACTGAAGTCTTTATGTCCGCGTGATCTGAAGACTTGTTACACTTGAGGACTGTGAATCCTCCAGCCGGTTAGGCATCACGTTCTGAGCATCCAAGAGCCATTGTGGATTGCCAGTGAATGAAGTCTGTGAAGGTTTGGAAGTCTACCTTGAAGACTTACCAGAGTGATTGCGCGAGGACTAAGTGTTCTTAGCTCAAGGGGAATAAGGTGAAGACGTGGTCTTCTGAGTTGAATCTCAGCCTCCCTAACCAGACTTACAGTTGTCACAACAACTGGAACTGGTCTACCAAATCCTTGTCCTCACCAAGCAACTGGTTCTATCCTTCTCATCTCTTTACTTTATAGTTTGTCTTCCTGAAGTCATTGCCTGCTTGCATGATCTAATTGTCTTCACTGTGTGAATACTGTTGTTGTCTGGCTTCATACTATCTTCCGCCTGATCCATACTACCTAGCTGTTGATAGTCTTCGTGCTTTCACTTCATTGCTTACTTGATTCTGGCTTGTCTAGTGTAGTGTACCTTCTGCTGCATATCAATAGGTTCATTTCTACTATTTGTCTTCAAAGTCCTCGTGTTTTGAAGACCTTCATAAAAATCGCCTATTCACCCCTCTCTAGTCGATAACTAGCACTTTCAATTGGTATCAGAGCCAGGTGCTCCCTTGTTCTATGTGATTGGGTTTAACCACCTGGAGTTTTAGCTATGTCGACTGCAGGGATAATAAAAGTCTCTGCTGCGTGCCCTATCTTCGATGGCACTGATTACCCCTACTGGAAGAATAAGATGCTTATGCATCTTGAAGCCATTGACGTCGACCTCTGGTATGTCGTCAAGAACGGCGTTCCCAAGGTCGGTGAAGTTGTCACCGCTGCTGATGTCAAGAGGTTCATTCAACTGGACTCGACCGCCAAGAACATCATCTGTGGTCATCTAACCAAAGGACAGTATGGCCGTGTGAGTGCTCTGGAAACTGCGAAGCTAGTCTGGGACTGGCTCTCCAAGGTCAACGAAGGCGTCTCAACCCAGAGAGACTCAAGGATTGATGTTCTTCACAACCTCTTCAACCGCTTCAAGAGGAACGACAATGAGAATGTCCAGCTCACGTTTGATCGCCTCACTGATATCACAAATGAGCTTCGCGCACTTGGCGCCACTGAGATCACCAAGCACGAAATCGTCAAGAAGCTCATGAGATCACTTGACAGCTCATTCGAAACCCTGGCCCTGATGATTCAAGAATGTCCTGACTTCAAGACTCTCGATCCATCTGACATACTTGAGAGGCTCAACACACATGAGTTCCAGTTATCTAAGAAGAGAGATATCTATGGTCCCAACTATGGACGAACTCGCGCTTTATCTGAAGAAGAATATGACTGCAGTTCTAGGGATCCTGAAGACATTGGAAAAGAGCTTGCTATGCTTGTGAAGAAGTTCCAGAAGTTCACCAAGAAGAAAGGCTTCAGAAAGTCTTCAAGATCCAGCTCAAGAAATGATGAAGCTTCTACTCATGACCACAAGAAGAGGACATGCCACAAATGCAAGAAACCTGGTCACTACATCTCTGAGTGTCCATAGTGGGACAATGAGACCAAGAAGAAGAAGAGCAAGGAATATGATTCTGATGACAAGAAGAAGAAGAAATCCTCAAAGTCTTCTTCCAAGTCTTCGTCGAAGTCTTCATAACACAAGAAGAGCTCATCAAGCAAGGCTCATGTGTTTGTTGGCAAGGAGATGGATTCAGAGGAGGAGTCTGCTTCTGAGGAGGCAGAGGTGGAGTCTGAAGAGCAATCTGATTCAGGCGTGGCAAGCCTGGCTCTAGCTTCAGCCTATGTCGCCAAGTCCATCTTCAACACTGAAGACAATGGCCCCATCACCAACGCTGATGCTAATGATGAGGATGACTCTGCTCCCACCTACTACTTCATGGCACGAGGTGCCAAGGTAAACTCACGCGATGCTTACTTTCAAACATCTAGTGAAGATGACTCTGAATGTGAAACTAAACCTAGCTACAAAACACTTGCTAAAATTGAAATTGAACAACAAACTGCTATGGAACATATTCAAAAGTTGGTAGACAAAAGCGATGACTTGTTGGACGTGGAAATGACCCGATCTCAGTACTTAATTGAAGACATCAAAAATCTTCACGTTAAGTACGAGGAACTTGAAAGTCGTCATGAAACGCTCTCAACTACTCATGAAAAGCTTTCCTATGATTATATTCAAAGGAAGCAAGAACTTGAGAACTTGAGAGCGACTCATGAAGATCTTCAAAAAGAGAATGAGTCACTTCGCGCTCAACAGATCAAATCCGCTCAGGAAGGATTTGAACCACCATGTCTAAAATTTCTTGAGCGTGATAATGCTGTCTCCATTGCTGAATGTTCTACTGCTGCTACTGTTGCAATATCTTCAACTGCTGGCGTGGTAACTAACCCCTCTACTGAGGATACCACTACTATTGCTGATGAGAATGCCAGGTTGAAGACATTGCTTGAGACAGGAATGTACAAAAGTCTCAAAGGGCATCAGACACTATGTGATGTCCTCAATAAATAGATTCTGAACCGAAACCCTAGGAAAGAGGGTGTTGGGTTCGAGAGGAAAATGAATATTGATGGTTCTTACTGGAAGCCTGAGCAGTACCCCAATACCACATGGGTCGCTGCAAAGGGACCTTCAGTGGATCCATCCACTTTATCTGGCTTCACTGGTGCTAACCCGATTATCATTGATGAATCCTTTGATGCAAACTATAAACTATTTAAGAATCAGAATGGTGAAGTGTCTGCGAGGTATATTGGTACTAACTGCAGGAATGGACCACCTTTGAAGAAGATCTAGGTGCCCAAAAGTTGTCTTGAGAAACTTCCTGTGAATGTCATCATGACACCACCTGGGAAGAAGACTAACCCCAGACCAAAGGCTTCATATGGTCCAAAGGCTTCATACAGACAGAGGACTCACCAGAGTCACCCTAACGCCAATGTTTTGCAGGGAAACCATACTCAGGCTTATGAATATGAGCGTGTTTCATCAAACCGCTATGTTCATAAGACCAAGAACTTTTCTGCTTATTCTTATGAGTATTATTCACCTCCTGCAAGGCTATTTGATAGGGCTCCAAAATCGAAGTTCTCAGATGCTGCACTTAGACTCATTGCTTCTAAGCCACCCCTGAAGATGTGGGTGGTTAAGAAAAATTAACTCTCTTTTGTAGGGAAAGGTCTCCAGTCGGAAATCAAAGGCGTCTGATGCTTATGCTGGGGACCTAAAACATCTTGTGGGGCACAAGATAAAATGCCCAAATGGTCTTACTATGTATTTCGTTACAGGATTCCTTGACAAACATCCTATTTATCCTAACCAAGATCTGAACTTTCATAATCCGCTTGTTCGTCAAATGTTTATGCTTCACAATACCCTTGGTGAAGCCTATCCCCCAAACTGCACTGTAGGGTATGACACCAAAGGCTGCAGAATGGATTATGGACAGTGGATGCACTAACCACATGTCTGGTGATCAAAGTCTTCTCATGGATTCAACCCTACGTCCATCTGAAAAGAGTCACATCACATTTGCTGACACTGGTAAAAGCAAGGTATTGGGTCTAGGTAGAGTTGCAATCTCAAAGGATCAGCACATGGATAAAGTGATGCTTGTTGAATCCCTTGGTTTAAACTTAATGTCTGTATCAATGCTTTGTGATCTGAACATGATTGTGACATTTGGAAAATATCGTTGCCTTGTTCTTATGGAATTTGACAAATCTCTAGTCTTTGAAGGGTATCGAAAAGACGATCTGTACATGGTAGATTTCTCAGCAGGACCACAGTTGGCCGTATGTCTTCTAGCAAAAGCTTCAGAGTGCTGGCTTTGGCATCGAAGGCTAGGGCATGCTGGCATGAGGAACTTGTACACTCTCGCGAAGAAGAAGCATCTCATAGGCATCAAGGGCGTCAAGTTCAAGAAGGATCATCTGTGTGGTGCATGCGAAGCTGGGAGGATGACTAGGGCCAAGCATCCCTCGAAGACAATCATGACGACGTCCCGTCCCTTCGAGCTGCTTCACATGGACTTATTTGGCCCTACTCACCACTCTACCCTTACTACCACTACTTGCCTCTATGGTTTCGTTATTGTTGATGATTACTCAAGATATACATGGGTGCACATAATCCTCCACAAGAATGAAGTGCAGGATGTCTTCAGACGATTCGCCAATCGTGCCATGACGAACTATGGCATCAAGATCAAGCACATCAGGAGTGATAACGGCACAAAATTCAAGAACACCGGCCTCGACACTTATCTTGATACATTGGGCATCACACATGAGTTCTCAGCTCCATACACACCTCAGCAGAATGGCATCGTGGAGCGCAAGAATAGAACCCTCATTGAGATGGCACGGACGATGCTTGATGAGTACAAGACTCCAAGAAAGTTCTGGCCTGAAGCCATTGATACTGCATGCCACATCATCAACCGTGTTTATCTTCGCAAGCTTCTAAAGAAGACATCATATGAGCTACTAACTGGTAAGAAGCCAAACGTCAGCTACTTCAGAGTATTTGGTGCTAGGTGTTGGATCAAGGATCCACATCACACTTCAAAATTTGCACCGAAAGCACATGAAGGCTTTATGCTTGGCTACGGAAAGGATTCGCACTCCTACAGAGTCTTCAACCTCTTTCACTATAAAGTGGTTGAAACCGTGGATGTGCGGTTCAATGAGACTAATGGCTCGCAAAGAGAGCACCTGCCAAATGTGCTAGATGAAGCCTCACCAAGTGAATCTATCAAGCTTATGGGTACTGGAGAAATCATACCTTCAGAGGCACAGGCTGAAGAGGAAATCATTATTTCTGCACCTAATCAACCCGAAGACTCTGCCCAAACTGAAGCCAATCCTAAAAATGAAGACAATGATCAGCAAGGGCAAAATCTTTGTCCAGTTTATCCTCGTGTTGCAAATGAAGTACAGATTGAGAAGATAATCGATAGCATCAATGCACCTGGTCCACTCACTCGTTCAAGAGGAACACAGCTAGCAAATTTCTGTGGGCACTTTGCATTTGTCTCTATATCTGAACCCAAGAAAGTTGATGAAGCCTTGATGGAACCTGAATGGATTCAAGCTATGCAAGAAGAGCTTCAACAGTTCGAACTAAACAATGTATGGGCATTGGTTAAGCGTCCTGATCCTCGCAAGCACAATATCATAGGCACCAAATGGATCTATCGCAACAAACAAGATGAGCATGGTCAAGTCATCAGAAACAAGGCTCATCTCATTGCTCAAGGTTACACTCAAGTAGAAGGGATTGACTTCGATGAAACATTTGCTCCCGTGCCTAGGCTTGAAGCCATTCGCATACTGCTAGCCTATGCCAACCATCACAACATCCTTCTGTATCAAATGGATGTAAAGAGTGCCTTTCTCAATGGCAAAATTGAAGAAGTGTATGTTTCTCAACCACCTGGTTTCGAAGACCCAAAGCATGGACATGGTATACAAGCTCGAAAAGGTACTGTATGGCCTCAAACAATCCCCCCGTGCTTGGTATGACACTCTCAAAGACTTCTGAAGAGCAAAGGCTTCAAATCTGGTTCCCTGGATCCCACACTCTTCACGAAGACATATGATGGTGAACTGTTTGTGTGCCAGATCTATGTGGATGACATTATCTTCGGATGCACTAACAAGAAATACAATGATGAGTTTGGACATATGATGCAAGAGCAATATCAGATGTCCATGATGGGTGAGCTGAAATTCTTCCTCGGCCTTCAAATCCGTCAGCAGAGCAATGACATCTTCATATCTCAAGAGAAATACCTCAAAGATTTCCTGAAGAAGTTTGGAATGCAAGATTGCAAAGAATACACTACGCCAATGCCAACCAAAAGTCATCTGGGCCCCGACGACAATGGTACAGAGTTCGATCAAAAGGTATATCGCTCCATGATTGGTTGTTTACTCTATTTATGTGCATCTAGGCCAGATATAATGCTTATCGTTTGCATGTTTGCCCGATTCCAAGTGGCACCAAAAGGAATCGCATCACTTAGCTGTGAAGCGAATTCTCTGATATTTGGCTTACACCCCAACACTAGGATTATGGTATCCAAAGGGCTCAGAGTTTGATCTAGTTGGATTCTCAGATGCTGATTATGCTGGTGACAAGGTTGATCGCAAGTCCACATCAGGCACATGTCACTTTCTTGGACGATCTCTTGTCTGTTGGTCTTTGAAGAAGCAGAACTGTGTATCCCTCTCCACTGCTGAATCTGAATACATTGCTGCTGGATCTTGCTGCGCTCAGCTTCTATGGATGAAGCAAACTCTCAAGGACTATGGCATTCACCTGAAGCAAGTGCCACTCTACTGCCATAATGAAAGCGCCATCAAGATTGCCAACAACCCAGTCCAGCACCCGAAGACAAAGCACATTCAAATCTGTCATCACTTTCTCAGAGATCATGTCATGAAGGAAGATATTGATATCATTCATGTCAATACTGAGGAGCAATTGGCAGATATCTTCACAAAGCCCTTGGATGAGAAAAGGTTTTTCAAGTTGCGGTGTGAGCTAAATATCTTAGAATCCTCAAATGTCCTGTAATTGGACACACATCCTAATGCTTATGCACGTTGATGACTTAGATGTGCAACACACGAAGTAACATATATCTTCAATCAATGAAGACATACACTCCAAGTGTGAATACATTAACGCGGAATTTGACTTCGGAGCGCCATGATAATTTTGCGCCGTGTCTGGGTCTAATACTTCCTATACGGTGGGTAATGCCACCAGCAAACTCTTATTGAAGTGTTTCATTTGGCGTCATAATTGCATATTCTTCGCATTTGGTTTGTCTTCAACATTGATTTGACTTCGAGGTTTATCTTTGCAATGTTGAGTTGGTCTGATATATAAATATATATGTGTGTTCTGTCCTCTACATCATTCACTTATAGCTATGTCTTCATACTTTATTTTTTATCTAAGTGAATGTGATCGGACCCTAACCCCCTCTGTGCTTCTACCTCAAATTCTATCTACCCAAGTCATATGCAGTCTGTTGAAACCTGTCAAATGTCTTCTCTGAGTCCTTGTCAGCAGAAGACATAGAGACAAACATTTAAATCTGTTTTTAATGCCACATCCTTTTTGCCTGAATACCAGAGAAGCCAGAACGACCACCCGACAATCCAGGCGTGCGTGGGAACATGGAACAACTTCCAATAAGTTGCATGCAGGCCACGTGTCCTTCAGATGTGAACCGCCAGGGGCACCTGCATAATTACGTTGTGCAGTCCCTTTCCTTATAAATACACACACTGCGCGGTCATTATCTCTTCTTCCACCTCGCCACCTCGCTCAAACACTAGCGCCTCCGCTAGCTCGCGTCGACGCCAGAGACGAAGCGCTTAGCTGCCGCGACTTCTTCGACGCCGTCCTCACGCCGGCCGCGGACCTCATCCTCTTCGCCGTCGCCGTAGGTGTCTTCCACCGCCGAGTTAGGGCGCGGGAGATTGAACTGCTCAGCTTCTAACTCTGCCTCATCTAGCAGTCCGTCTGCGGTAATTGAACCTCACTTTTTACTGCCTTTTCAATCCGTCAAATCCATCCACTTCAACCAAAAGTGGTTTCTACACTTCCAAATATGGATCCATCTTCATCTGCATCTCATATCATGCTAAGAATATTCACTTATGCTTCATAACTAGTTAGATTCCTCACTTGTACTTATTCATGGATTTGTACAAATCTGGAACCAACTCTTTTCAAAAAAGTGAATGTCTTCGCTCTATGAGGTCAATGTCTTCAAACTGATTTATCTTTAAAATCTTCTGAGAATGCATATGACCTCTTTCCCTTCCCTCGCATCTCTAATGCTGTCACAGGTACATGTCCGTGGGAGAATCCCTTGGTTCTCATAGTCTGCATTCATTTGCAGAGTTCTTACAGCAGCATATTCACTCCCCTGAAGCCAGCTCTTATTTGACCATTAGAAGGAAGCCATTCACTATTTTGAAGCCATTTAGTCTGAATATCATGGCCACAGAAAAATCTGTCAGGAAAGGTGGCAGGCAGCACAGAGGCAACACAGCTCTAGATCTGCCTCCGGATCTATATGAAATGTACAAAACTAATCCAGAGGAGAACTACAATCAGCGCAAGACCCGAATCCAATGGATTCGAAGATATTGGGCAGAACAGTGGTTCAAGTACAACTTCGTCACTGCCGAATATGCTGAGAAGAACGCCATCAAGCGCCCATGGGGTGATATACTATACAGGAACCTGCAGCCAAAGTCTAAGCCTGAAGCTATTGCCCAAGGCTTCTACCCATGCATGGTCCGAGGACCGAAGCCTGAGGATGCCGACCCATCATCCATGTTATGGTGTCGTGAAGACAATCTCTTCAAGCGCAATTTTCAATTTGCAAAGGAGTCAGCTACTAAGAACAAGAAGGCATTCAGACTCGACTTCAACTCTGGTCCGTCTGCACCAAGGGCTGATGGCACACGTGATGCAAATCCCAATGTCGTCGGCCCCTTCAACAACTTCGATGGAGGGCCACGGTGGATCAATCTACTGATGATGCAGATTCTGAAGATGCACCAGCACCACCGAAGCAGAAGAAAAAGAAGGCAAAAGCCTCAAAGCCCTCTGTTGCACCAAAAGCTTCGACTGTGATGCCATTAACCACTGCACCTCCTGAACCCAGTGTGCAGTCTAAAGATTTGTCTCGTGTCTCCAAGAAGGCCGAGAAGTCCATGAAAACCAAGAAGCCCACAAAGATTTCTGGGCATGAACTGACTCCTGCTGCCGTTCTGCGCAACGAGGAAGACACCATTGATCTGTCAAGTGATGATGATCTTGGTGATGAAGCACTTGAGATGCTGATCAAGAGCAAGCAAGAGGCGGAGATCTTCAATGATCTACCCCTCTTTGATGTTGACATTCTGAACAACTTCATCGATGAGTAGTTCGATGACCAAAGCATCAGTATTGATGATCTTCAGCTGCCTGTGGACATCAGCGTCACTTTCCACGAAGCCATTGCAAATGAATTGGCCTTGGCTCAGAAAATCATCGAGCTGAAAAACAAGACTGATTATGAGAAGGCTCATTTCAAGAAGAATATGGCCAAGCTCAGTGTGGCTGATGTGCAGATCTTCAAGAAGATGATGCATGATCTTAAAGAAGAGTTCCACAAGAAGTGTGATGAAGTATGAGAGTGCCTCATCGTGCCAACACCGAAGCCACAGCAAGTACGATTGCCCAAAGGCCTCGGAAGCGATCTCGTGTACTCAATGACGGAGAGCTTCTTGTGGCCTTGCATCAGAAGTAGGATAATTAAGCATCATGACTGGCTAAAGCGTCAGATGCAGAGTATCTTGGTGGATGTCAATCGCATTTGAAACCTGGCCACCAAGAACTCGTTTGTTGCCCATGAAGCCTGTCGGCGGTCCTGGAAGAGTCTCACACTGCTCTGTCCTGAAGACGATCTTCGCGAAGATGGCTTCACTGAGGACTTCAAGTTTGATTCCAGGCCTCCAAAAAGTGCATGCTGGCTCCGCACTCCCTCAATTGAAGATTCTGAGTGTTCATCTTCGTCTGCAACTGTTGTTGCAAAAGTCGTCGATGAAGAAGACGACGCCACCTCACCGACCATGGTTGCACTGCATCTCGACACTGCGTCAGGCCCGAGTGCACCACCAAACTCCAACGCCGACCCTGCTCCATCATCTACTCCCTCTGGGAACGAGTAGATACTCTATGTCTTCAAACCTTTTTGGTCATTACTGACAAAAAGGGGAGAAGCATATGAGTTGATAGTCTTCAAGAGGGTTCTTATGGGTGATTGCATTATTTTTGCTAAGTCATTACAACTCTTGTTTCTTGAACAATTTGGTTTTTGGGTTGTAACACTTAAACTTGATGGTCGTCTGCTACGTTATTTTTGCTGCGACTTTGTGATGCGATGATAAATCCCGCATGAAGCCATTCCGCAGACGTCCATTTTTCATTATGCATGTCATTATCTTTGTTGTCTCTTTATATACATGATGAATTGTCTTCATAAGTTGAAGAGGATCTCCACAAGTAAAACCTGCCATGTGCATTTGCATTCAAAAGCAAACTACTTATATGCACATCTTCAGGGGGATCCTTTTACTACTTATGAAGACAATCCCTTAATCCTTATCTTTCAGACACTTTTATCCCCGTTGAAAACTTCAACCTGTTTGTCATCAATCACCAAAAGGGGGGGATTGTAAGTGCATCTAGTGCCACCCCTAGTTGGTTTTGGAGTATTGACGACAAACTTGGTTGAGGGACTAATGTGTTTTTGAGAATTGCAGGATAACACAGGTAGTAGTCACGTATTGATTCGGTTTACCTACCAGAGATGCCCCTAAAAATGTGTAAAGACATTGAAGACAATGGTGGTCTGTGAAGATATTAACAACGAAGATTATGACTTGAGAAGACATTCACATGAAGACTATGTAGTGCGAAGACATAGTTGTTTTGTAGTTTCCTTTTCTTCTTTGTTGAGTCATAGGAACTAAAGGAAATATGCCCTAGAGGCAATAATAAAGTTATTATTTATTTCCTTATATCATGATAAATGTTTATTATTCATGCTAGAATTGTATTAACCGGAAACATAATACATCTATGGACTGGTGCAAGCATCTCGGAGTTGGAATATACGCTTTGATGAGTTGATCAAAGCATATAGTTTTATACAGACTTGCGGTGAAGCCTGTATTTACAAAAAGTGAGTGGGAGCACTACAACATTTCTGATAAGTATATGTGAATGACATATTGTTGATCGGAAATAATGTAAAATTATTCTGCAAAGCATAAAGGAGTGTTTGAAAGGAGTTTTTCAAAGAAAGACTTCGGTGAAGCTGCTTACATATTGAGCATCAAGATCTATAGAGATAGATCAAGACGCTTGATAACTTTTTTCAATGAGTACATACCTTGACAAGATTTTGAAGTAGTTCAAAATGGAACAGTCAAAGAAAGAGTTTCTTGCCTATGTTACAAGGTGTGAAATTGAGTAAGACTCAAAGCCCGACCACGGCAGAAGATAGAAAGAGAATGAAAGTCATTCCCTATGCCTCAGCCATAGGTTCTACAAAGTATGCCATGCTGTGTACCAGATCTATTGTATACCCTACACTGATTTTGGCAAGGGAGTACAATAGTGATCTAGGAGTAGATCACTGGACAGCGGTCAAAATTATCCTTAGTGGAATAAGGATATGTTTCTCGATTATGGAGGTGACAAAAAGGGTTCGTCGTAAAGGGTTACGTCGATGCAAATTTTGACACTGATCCAGATGACTCTAAGTCTCAATCTGGATACATATTGAAAGTGGGAGCAATTAGCTAGAGTAGCTCCATGCAGAGCATTGTAGACATAGAAATTTGCAAAATACTTACGGATCTGAATGTGACAGACCCGTTGACTAAAATTATCTCACAAGCAAAACATGATCACACCTTAGTACTCTTTGGGTGTTAATCACATAGCGATGTGAACTAGATTATTGACTCTAGTAAACCCTTTGGGTGTTGGTCACACGACGATGTGAACTATGGGTGTTAATCACATGGTGATGTGAACTATTGATGTTAAATCTCATGGCGATGTGATCTAGATTATTGACTCTAGTGCAAGTGGGAGACTGAAGGAAATATGCCCTAGAGGCAATAATAAAGTTATTATTTATTTCCTTATATCATGATAAATGTTTATTATTCATGCTAGAATTGTATTAACCAGAAACATAATACATGTGTGAATACATAAACAAACAGAGTGTCACTAGTATGCCTCTACTTGACTAGCTCGTTGATCAAAGATGGTTATGTTTCCTAGCCATGGACAAAGAGTTGTCATTTGATTAAACGGGATCACATCATTAGAAGAATGATGTGATTGACTTGACCCATTCCGTTAGCTTAGCACTCGATCGTTTAGTATGTTGCTATTGCTTTCTTCATGACTTATACATGTTCCTATGACTATGAGATCATGCAACTCCCGTTTACCGGAGGAACACTTTGTGTGCTACCAAACGTCACAACGTAAATGGGTGATTATAAAGGTGCTCTACAGGTGTCTCCGAAGGTACTTGTTGGGTTGGCGTATTTCCAGATTAGGATTTGTCACTCCGATTGTCGGAGAGGTATCTCTGGGCCCACTCGGTAATGCACATCACTATAAGCCTTGCAAGCATTGTAACTAATGAGTTAGTTGCGGGATGATGTATTACGGAACGAGTAAAGAGACTTGCCGGTAACGAGATTGAACTAGGTATTGAGATACCGACGATCGAATCTCGGGCAAGTAACATACCGATGACAAAGGGAACAACGTATGTTGTTATGCGGTCTGACCGATAAAGATCTTCGTAGAATATGTGGGAGCCGATATGAGCATCTAGGTTCCGCTATTGGTTATTGACCGGAGACGTGTCTCGGTCATGTCTACATAGTTCTCGAACCCGTAGGGTCCGCACGCTTAACGTTTCGCTGACAGTTATATTATGAGTTTATATGTTTTGATGTACCGAAGGTAGTTCGGAGTCCCGGATGAGATCAGGGACATGACGAGGAGTCTCGAAATGGCCGAGACGTAAAGATCGATATATTGGACTACTATATTCGGACTTCGGAAAGGTTCCGAGTGATTCGGGTATTTATCGGAGTACCGGAGAGTTACGGGAATTCGCCGGGGAGAAGTATTGGGCCATACGGGAATAGAGAGAGAGGCCAAAAGGAAGGAGGCGCGCACCCCCCTCTGGTCCGAATTGGACAAGGGGTGGAGCCCCCTTTTCCTTCTCCCTCTCCCCCTCTTTCCTTCTCTCCTACTCCAACAAGGAAAGGAGGAGTCCTACTCCTGGTGGGAGTAGGACTCCCCCCTTGGCACGCCCTCCTCCTTGGCCGGCCGCCTCCCCCCTTGCTCCTTTATATACGGGGGCAGGGGGGCACCCCAGAGACACAACAATTGATCATTGATCTTTTAGCCGAGTGCGGTGCCCCCCTCCACCATATTACACCTCGATAATATCGTAGCGGTGCTTAGGCGAAGCCCTGCGTCGGTAGAACATCATCATCGTCACCACGCTGTCGTGCTGACGAAACTCTCCCTCAACACTCGGCTGGATCGGAGTTCGAGGGACGTCATCGAGCTGAACGTGTGCTGAACTTGGAGGTGCCGTGCGTTCGGTACTTGATCGGTCGGATCGTGAAGACGTTCGACTACATCAACCGCGTTGTGTTAACGCTTCCGCTTTCGGTCTACGAGGGTACGTGGACAACACTCTCCCCTCTCGTTGCTATGCATCACCATGATCTTGCGTGTGCGTATGATTTTTTTGAAATTACTACGTTCCCCAACAGTGGCATCCGAGCCTGGTTTTATGCGTAGATGTCATATGCACGAGTAGAACACAAGTGTGTTGTGGGCGATATAAGTCATACTGCTTACCAGCATGTCATACTTTGGTTCGGCGGTATTGTTGGATGAAGCGGCCCAGACCGACATTACGCGTACGCTTACGCGAGACTGGTTCTACCGACGTGCTTTGCACACAGGTGGCTGGCGGGTGTCAGTTTCTTCAACTTTAGTTGAACCGAGTGTGGCTACGCCCGGTCCTTGCGAAGGTTAAAACAACACCAACTTGACAAACTATCGTTGTGGTTTTGATGCGTAGGTAAGAACAGTTCTTGCTAAGCCCAGTAGCAGCCACGTAAAACTTGCAACAACAAAGTAGAGGACGTCTAACTTGTTTTTGCAGGGCATGTTGTGATGTGATATGGTCAAGACATGATGCTAAATTTTATTGTATGAGATGATCATGTTTTGTAACCGAGTTATCGGCAACTGGCAGGAGCCATATGGTTGTCACTTTATTGTATGCAATGCAATCGCCTTGTAATGCCTTACTTTATCACTAAGCGGTAGCGATAGTCGAAGAAGC
This sequence comes from Aegilops tauschii subsp. strangulata, assembly GCF_002575655.3. NCBI lineage: Eukaryota > Viridiplantae > Streptophyta > Magnoliopsida > Poales > Poaceae > Aegilops > Aegilops tauschii. Next base: position 367,852,713 of record NC_053039.3, read on the forward strand.
ATAAGATTGGCGAGACGACAACGATGCTACGATGGAGATCAAGGTGTCGCGCCGGTGACGATGGTGATCATGACGGTGCTTCGGAGATGGAGATCACAAGCACAAGATGATGATGGCCATATCATATCGCTTATATTGATTGCATGTGATGTTTATCTTTTATGCATCTTATCTTGCTTTGATTAACGGTAGCATTATAAGATGATCTCTCACTAAATTTCAAGATAAAAGTGTTCTCCCTGAGTATGCACCATTGCCAAAGTTCGTCGTGCCCAGACACCACGTGATGATCGGGTGTGATAAGCTCTACGTCCATCTACAACGGGTGCAAGCCAGTTTTGCACACGCAGAATACTCAGGTTAAACTTGACGAGCCTAGCACATGCAGATATGGCCTCGGAACACTGAGACCGAAAGGTCGAGCGTGAATCATATAGTAGATATGATCAACATAGTGATGTTCACCATTGAAAACTACTCCATTTCACGTGATAATCGGTTATGGTTTAGTTGATTTGGATCACGTGATCACTTAGATGATTAGAGGGATGTCTATCTAAGTGGGAGTTCTTAAGTAATTTGATTAATTGAACTTTAATTTATCATGAACTTAGTCCTGGTAGTATTAGCATATCTATGTTGTAGATCAATAGCTCGCGATGTTGCTCCCCGTTTAATTTTTATATGTTCCTAGTGAAAACTAAGTTGAAAGATGTTAGTAGCAATGATGCGGATTGGATCCGTGATCTGAGGTTTATCCTCATTGCTCCACAGAAGAATTATGTCCTTGATGCACCGCTAGGTGACAGACCTATTGCAGGAGCAGATGCAGACGTTATGAACGTTTGGCTAGCTCAATATGATGACTACTTGATTGTTTAGTGCACCATGCTTAATGGCTTAGAATCGGGACTTCAAAGATGTTTTGAACATCATGGACCATATGAGATGTTCCAGGAGTTGAAGTTAATATTTCAAGAAAATACCCGAGTTGAGAGATATGAAGTCTCCAACAAGTTCTATAGCTAAAAGATGGAGGAGAATAGCTCAAGCATTGAGCATGTGCTCAGATTGTCTGGGTCCTACAATCGCTTGAATCAAGTGGGAGTTAATCTTCCAGATAAGATAGTGATTGACAGAATTCTCTAGTCACCATCACCAAGTTAGTAGAACTTCGTGATGAACTATAGTATGCAAGAGATAACATAGACGATTCCCGAGTTTTTCATGATGATGAAATCAGAAATCAAGAAAGAGCATCAAGTGTTGATGATTAACAAGACCACTAGTTTCAAGAAAAGGGCAAAGGGAAGAAGGGGAACTTCAAGAAGAATGGCAAGCGAGTTGCTGCTGAAGTGAAGAAGCCCAAGTCTGGACCTAAGCCTGAGACTAAGTGTTTCTGCTGCAATGGAACTGGTCACTGGAAGCGGAACTACCCCAAGTATTTGGCGGATAAGAAGGATGGCAAAGTGAACAAAGATATATTTGATATACAGATTATTGATGTGTATTTTACTAGTGTTCGTAGCAACCCCTCGGTATTTGATACTGGTTCAGTTGCTAAGAGTAGTAACTCGAAACGGGAGTTGCAGAATGAACAGAAACTAGTTAAGGGTGAAGTGACGATGTGTGTTGGAAATAGTTCCAAGATTGATATGTCATCGCACACTCCCTATACTTTCGGGATTATTGTTGAACCTAAATAAGTGTTATTTGGTGTTTGCGTTGAGCATGAATATGATTTGATCATGTTTATTGCAATACGGTTATTCATTTAAGTTAGAGAATAATTGTTGTTCTGTTTACATGAATAAAACATTATATGGTTACACACCCAATGAAAATGGTTCGTTGGATCTCGATCGTAGTGATACACATATTCATAATATTGAAGCCAAAAGATGCAAAGTTAATAATGATAGTGCAACATATTTGTGGCACTGCCGTTTAGGTCATATTGGTGTAAAGCGCATGAAGAAACTCCATGCTGATGGGCTTTTGGAATCACTTGATGCTTGCGAACCATGCCTTATGGGCAAGATGACTAAGATTCCGTTCTCCAGAACAATGGAGCGAGCAACTGACTTATTGGAAATCATACATACTGATGTATATGGTCCGATGAATGTTGAGGCTCGCGGCAAGTATCGTTATTTTCTGACCTCCACAGATGATTTGAGCAGATATGGGTATATCTACTTGATGAAACACAAGTCTGAAACATTTGAAAAGTTCAAAGAATTTCAGAGTGAAGTGGAGAATCATCGTAACAAGAAAATAAAAGTTTCTACGATATGATCGCAGAGGTGAAATATTTGAGTTACGAGTTTGGCCTTCAGTTAAAACAATGTGAAATAGTTTCACTACTCACGCCACCTGGAACACTATAGTGTAATGGTGTGTCCGAACGTCATAACCATACTTTATTGGATATAGTGCAATCTATGATGTTTCTTACCAATTTACCACTATAGTTTTGGGGTTATGCATTAGAGACAGCTGCATTCACGTTAAAAAGGGCACCATCTAAATCCGTTGAGATGACACCTTATGAACTGTGGTTTGGCAAGAAACCAAAGTTGTCGTTTCTTAAAGTTTGGGGTTGCGATGCTTATGCAAAAAAGTTTCAACATGATAAGCTTGAACCCAAATCGGAGAAATGCGTCTTCATAGGATACCCAAAAGTTACTGTTGGGTACACCTTCTATCACAGATCCGAAGGCAAGATATTCGTTGCTAAGAATGGATCCTTTCTAGAGAAGGAGTTTCTCTCGAAAGAAGTGAGTGGGAGGAAAGTAGAACTTGATGAGGTAACTGTACCTGCTCCCTTATTGGAAAGTAGTTCATCACAGAAATCTGTTCCTGTGACTCCTACACCAATTAGTGAGGAAGCTAATGATGATGATCATGTAACTTCAGATCAAGCTACTACCGAACCTCGCAGGTCAACCAGAGTGAGATCCGCACCAGAGTGGTACGGTAATCCTATTCTGGAGGTCATGTTACTTGACCATGACGAACCTACGAACTACGAGGAAGCGATGATGAGCCCAGATTCCACGAAATGGTTTGAGGCCATGAAATCTGAGATGGGATCCATGTATGAGAACAAAGTATGGACTTTGATTGACTTGCCCAAATGATCGGCGAGCCATTGAGATTAAATGGATCTTCAAGAGGAAGACAGACGCTGATAGTAGTGTTACTATCTACAAAGCTAGACTTGTTGAAAAAATGGTTTTTGACAAAGTTCAAGGGGTTGACTACGATGAGACTTTCTCACCCGTAGCAATGCTTAAGTCTGTCCGAATCATGTTAGCAAATTGCCACATTTTATGAAATCTGGCAAATGGATGTCAAAACTACGTTCCTTAATGGATTTCTTAAAGAAGAGTTGTATATGATGCAACCAGAAGGTTTTGTCGATCCTAAAGGTGTTAACAAAATGTGCAAGCTCCAGCGATCCATCTATGGACTAGTGCAAGCATCTCAGAGTTGGAATATACGCTTTGATGAGTTGATCAAAGCATATAGTTTTATACAGACTTGTGGTGAAGCCTGTATTTACAAAAAGTGAGTGGGAGCACTACAACATTTCTGATAAGTATATGTGAATGACATATTGTTGATCGGAAATAATGTAAAATTATTCTGCAAAGCATAAAGGGGTGTTTGAAAGGAGTTTTTCAAAGAAAGACTTCGGTGAAGCTGCTTACATATTGAGCATCAAGATCTATAGAGATAGATCAAGACACTTGATAACTTTTTTCAATGAGTACATACCTTGACAAGATTTTGAAGTAGTTCAAAATGGAACAGTCAAAGAAAGAGTTTCTTGCCTATGTTACAAGGTGTGAAATTGAGTAAGACTCAAAGCCCGACCACGGCAGAAGATAGAAAGAGAATGAAAGTCATTCCCTATGCCTCAGCCATAGGTTCTACAAAGTATGCCATGCTGTGTACCAGATCTATTGTATACCCTACACTGATTTTGGCAAGGGAGTACAATAGTGATCTAGGAGTAGATCACTGGACAGCGGTCAAAATTATCCTTAGTGGAATAAGGATATGTTTCTCGATTATGGAGGTGACAAAAAGGGTTCGTCGTAAAGGGTTACGTCGATGCAAATTTTGACACTGATCCAGATGACTCTAAGTCTCAATCTGGATACATATTGAAAGTGGGAGCAATTAGCTAGAGTAGCTCCATGCAGAGCATTGTAGACATAGAAATTTGCAAAATACTTACGGATCTGAATGTGACAGACCCGTTGACTAAAATTATCTCACAAGCAAAACATGATCACACCTTAGTACTCTTTGGGTGTTAATCACATAGCGATGTGAACTAGATTATTGACTCTAGTAAACCCTTTGGGTGTTGGTCACACGACGATGTGAACTATGGGTGTTAATCACATGGTGATGTGAACTATTGATGTTAAATCTCATGGCGATGTGATCTAGATTATTGACTCTAGTGCAAGTGGGAGACTGAAGGAAATATGCCCTAGAGGCAATAATAAAGTTATTATTTATTTCCTTATATCATGATAAATGTTTATTATTCATGCTAGAATTGTATTAACCAGAAACATAATACATGTGTGAATACATAAACAAACAGAGTGTCACTAGTATGCCTCTACTTGACTAGCTCGTTGATCAAAGATGGTTATGTTTCCTAGCCATGGACAAAGAGTTGTCATTTGATTAAACGGGATCACATCATTAGAAGAATGATGTGATTGACTTGACCCATTCCGTTAGCTTAGCACTCGATCGTTTAGTATGTTGCTATTGCTTTCTTCATGACTTATACATGTTCCTATGACTATGAGATCATGCAACTCCCGTTTACCGGAGGAACACTTTGTGTGCTACCAAACGTCACAACGTAAATGGGTGATTATAAAGGTGCTCTACAGGTGTCTCCGAAGGTACTTGTTGGGTTGGCGTATTTCCAGATTAGGATTTGTCACTCCGATTGTCGGAGAGGTATCTCTGGGCCCACTCGGTAATGCACATCACTATAAGCCTTGCAAGCATTGTAACTAATGAGTTAGTTGCGGGATGATGTATTACGGAACGAGTAAAGAGACTTGCCGGTAACGAGATTGAACTTGGTATTGAGATACCGACGATCGAATCTCGGGCAAGTAACATACCGATGACAAAGGGAACAACGTATGTTGTTATGCGGTCTGACCGATAAAGATCTTCATAGAATATGTGGGAGCCGATATGAGCATCCAGGTTCCGCTATTGGTTATTGACCGGAGACGTGTCTCGGTCATGTGTACATAGTTCTCGAACCCGTAGGGTCCGCACGCTTAACGTTTCGCTGACAGTTATATTATGAGTTTATATGTTTTGATGTACCGGAGATAGTTCGGAGTCCCGGATGAGATCAGGGACATGACGAGGAGTCTCGAAATGGCCGAGACGTAAAGATCGATATATTGGACGACTATATTCGGACTTCGGAAAGGTTCCGAGTGATTCGGGTATTTATCGGAGTACCGGAGAGTTACGGGAATTCGCCGGGGAGAAGTATTGGGCCTTATTGGGCCATACGGGAATAGAGAGAGAGGCCAAAAGGAAGGAGGCGCGCACCCCCCTCTGGTCCGAATTGGACAAGGGGTGCAGCCCCTTTTCCTTCTCCCTCTCCCCCTCTTTCCTTCTCTCCTACTCCAACAAGGAAAGGAGGAGTCCTACTCCCGGTGGGAGTAGGACTCCCCCCTTGGCGCGCCCTCCTCCTTGGCCGGCCGCCTCCCCCCTTGCTCCTTTATATACGAGGGCAGGGGGCATCCCAGAGACACAACAATTGATCATTGATCTCTTAGCCGAGTGCGGTGCCCCCCTCCACCATATTACACCTCGATAATATCGTAGCGGTGCTTAGGCGAAGCCCTGCGTCGGTAGAACATCATCATTGTCACCATGCTGTCGTGCTAACGAAACTCTTCCTCAACACTCAGCTGGATCGGAGTTCGAGGGACGTCATCGAGCTGAACGTGTGCTGAACTCGGAGGTGCCGTGCGTTCGGTACTTGATCGGTCGGATCATGAAGACGTACGACTACATCAACTGCGTTGTGTTAACGCTTCCGCTTTCGGTCTATGAGGGTACGTGAACAACACTCTCCCCTCTTGTTGCTATGCATCACCATGATCTTGCGTGTGCGTAGGAATTTTTTTGAAATTACTATGTTCCCCAACAGGAACCACCGTACTGTTAAGTGGTGTCCAAGTGAACAAAGTCAGAGTGACTGATGTGATGCTCAACCAAATCCTATGTCTTCAAGCAAAGACAATGAGAGCAAATCTTATCCAGAGCTGGATGAGTCAGCTTTACTTGTAGCCCAAGTCAAGTTGCCGCGTGTGTTTGAAATCTGACCGTTGGACACGTGTCAGTTCCTTAGTGACCCAGGGTCATTTTGGACAAATCAGGTTGGGTTGCCTCCTGGCTATAAATAGCCCACCCCCTACACCATAAATTGGTGGCTGCTCAGAGTTAGTGCACGACTTTTGTCGTTTGAGAGCAACCCACCTCCGAAGCATTTGAGAGAGAGAGATCCTTGCGAGGACAAAGCCCAAAACACCCAGAGCCAAAGAGTGTTAGGCATCACTGAAGTCTTTATGTCCGCGTGATCTGAAGACTTGTTACACTTGAGGACTGTGAATCCTCCAGCCGGTTAGGCATCACGTTCTGAGCATCCAAGAGCCATTGTGGATTGCCAGTGAACGAAGTCTGTGAAGGTTTGGAAGTCTACCTTGAAGACTTACCAGAGTGATTGGGCGAGGACTAAGTGTTCTTAGCTCAAGGGGAATAAGGTGAAGACGTGGTCTTCTGAGTTGAATCTCAGCCTCCCTAACCAGACGTACAGTTGTCACAACAACTGGAACTGGTCTACCAAATCCTTGTCCTCACCAAGCAACTGGTTCTATCCTTCCCATCTCTTTACTTTACAGTTTGTCTTCGTGAAGTCATTGCCTGCTTGCATGATCTAATTGTCTTCACTATGTGAATACTGTTGTTGTCTGGCTTCATACTATCTTCCATCCTGATCCATACTACCTAGTTGCTGATAGTCTTCGTGCTTTCACTTCATTGCTTACTTGACTATGGCTTGTCTAGTGTAGTCTACCTTCCGCTGCATATCAATAGGTTCATTTCTACTGTTTGTCTTCAAAGTCCCCGTGTTTTGAAGACTTACATAAAAATCACCTATTCACCCCCCTCTAGTCGATAACTAGCACTTTCAGTATTACGAAACGAGTAAAGAGACTTCCTGATAACGAGATTGAACTAGGTATGAAGATACCAACGATCGAATCTCGGGCAAGTAACGTACCAAGATTAGTAGACCGACTCCTGCCTGCATCTACTACTATTACTCCACACATTGACCGCTATCCAGCATGCATCTAGTGTATTAAGTTCATGGAGAAACGCAGTAATGCAATAAGAACGATGACATGATGTAGACAAGATCTATCTATGTAGAGATAGACCTCATCGTTTTATCCTTAGTAGCAACGATACATACGTGTCGGTTCCCCTTCTATCACTGGGATCAAGCACCGTAAGATCGAACCCACTACAAAGCACCTCTTCCCATTGCAAGATAAATAGATCAAGTTGGCCAAACAAAACCCAAATATCAGAGAAGAAATACGAGGCTATAAGAGATCATGCATAAAAGAGATCAAAGAAACTCAAATACTTTCATGGATATAAAAAGATATAACTGATCATAATTTCAAAGTTCATCAGATCCCAACAAACACACCGCAAAAAGAGTTAGATCATATGGATCTCCAAGAGACCATCGTATTGAGAATTCGGCGAGAGAGAGAAAGCCATCTAGGTACTAACTACGGACCCGAAGGTCTACAAAGAACTACTCACGCATCATCGGAGAGGCACCAATGGAGGTGGTGAACCCCATCCGTGATGGTGTCTAGATTGGATCTGGTGGTTCTGGACTCTGCGGCGGCTGGATCAATATTTCCTCGACTCCCCTAGGGTTTCTGGAATATTTGGGTATTTATAGAGCAAGGAGGCGGTTTGGGGGCACCCGAGGTGGGAACAACCCACCAGGGTGCGCCTGGGCCTCCTGGCGCGCCCTGGTGGGTTGTGCTCTCCTCGGAGCACCCCCCCAGGTGCAGCCTTGGCCCATTAGGTGTCTTCTGGTCCAAAAAAATCTCCATAAAGCTTCGTTGCATTTGGACTCCGTTTGGTATTGATTTCCTGCGATGTAAAAAACATGCAGAAAACAACAACTGGCACTTGGCACTATGTCAATAGGTTAGTACCTAAAAATGATATGAAATGACTATAAAATGATTATAAAACATCCATGATTGATAATATAACAACATGGAACAATAAAAAATTACAGATACGTTGGAGACGTATCACCCCTCCCACCTATATATATGTGGGGGGCGCCCCTAGCACACCCCATACTATTGCATCGCCGTGTGTGGTGCCCACCTCCACTGTTTACTCCCACGGTCATATCTTTGTAGTGCTTAGGCGAAGCCCTACGCGGATCACTTCACCATCACCGTCACCATGCCGTCGTGCTGATGGAACTCATCTACTACATCGACGCCTTGCTGGATCAAGAAGATGAGGGACATCACCGAGCTGAACGTGTGCAGAACTCGGAGGTGCCGTACATTCGGTACTTGATCGTTCGGAGCTAGAAGAAGTTCGACTACATCAACCGCGTTGTCAAACGCTTCTGCTTATGGTCTACGAGAGTACGTAGACACACTCTCCCCCTTGTTGCTATGCGTCTCCTAGATAGATCTTGCGTGAGCGTAGGAATTTTTTTGAAATTGCATGCTACGTTTCCCAACAGTGGTATCAGAGCCAGGTCTATGCGTAGATGATATGCACGAGTAGAACACAAAGAGTTGTGGGCGGTGATAGTCATACTGCTTACCACCAACGTCTTATTTTGATTCAGCGGTATTGTGGGATGAAGCGGCCCGGACCAACCTTACATGTCTACGCACATGAGACCGGTTCCACCGACTGACATGCAACTAGTTTTGCATAAAGGTGGCTGGCGGGTGTCTGTTTCTACTACTTTAGTTGAATCGAATTTGAGTACGGTCAGTCCTTGAAGAAGGTTAAACATCAAACTTGATAAATCACTGTTGTGGTTTGATGCGTTGGTAAGAACGGTTCTTGCTAGAAGCCCGTAGCAGCCACGTAAAACTTGCAACAACAAAGTAGAGGACGTCTAACTTGTTTTTGCAGGGCATGTTGTGATGTGATATGATCAAGACATGATGTGATATACGTTATTGTACGAGATGATCATGTTTTGTAGAAGTTATCGGCAACCGACAGGAGCCTTATGGTTGTCTCTTTATTGTATGAAATGCAAACGCCATGTAATTGCTTTACTTTATCATTATGCGTTAGCGATAGTTGTAGAAGCAATAGTTCGCGAGATGACCACGATGCAATGATGGAGATTAAGGTGTTGAGACAGTGACGATGGAGATCATGACGATGCTTTGGAGATGGAGATCAAAAGCACAAGATGGTGATGGCCATATCATGTCACATATTTTGATTGCATGTGATGTTTATCTTTTATGCATCTTATTTTCCTTAGTACGGCGGTAGCATTATAAGATGATCCCTTCACTAAATTTCAAGGTATGAGTGTTCTCCCTGAGTATGCACCGTTGTGACAGTTCGTCGTGTTGAGACACCACGTGATGATCAGGTGTGATAGATGATGTCGCATGAAGCTACGTCGGTATTTCCCCAAAGAGGAAGGGATGATGCGTCACAACGGCGGTAGGTATTTCCCTCAGAAATGAAACCGAGGTTATCGAACCAGTAGGAGAACCAAGCAACACAACATAAACAGCCCCTGTACACAAATAACAACACCTCACAACCCGACATGTAAAAGAGGTTGTCAATCCCTTTCGGGTAGCGGCGCCCCAAGATGGGCAAACAGACGAGAGGAAATTGTAGTAGATTTGTAGATCGAACGCGAAACAAAATAAATACGAATAAATTGCAGCAAGGTATTTTTGTATTTTTAGTTTAATAGATCTGAAAATAAATGCAAAGGAAAAGTAGATCACAAAGGCAAATATGTGAGAAAGAGACCAGGGGGCCGTAGGTTTCACTAGTGGCTTCTCTCAAGAAAAATAGCAAACGGTGGGTAAACAAATTACTGTTGGGCAATTGATAGAACTTCCAATAATCATGACGATATCCAGGCAATGATCATTATATAGGCATCACGTCCAAGATTAGTAGACCGACTCCTGCCTGCATCTACTACTATTACTCCACACATCGACCGCTATCCAGCAGGCATCTAGTGTATTAAGTTCATGGAGAAATGGAGTAATGCAATAAGAACGATGACATGATATAGACAAGATATATCTATGTAGAGATGACCCCATCGTTTTATCCTTAGTAGCAACGATACATACGTGTCGGTTTGTTGGGGAACGCAGCAATTTCAAAAAAAATCCTACGATCACGCAAGATCTATCTAGGTGATGCATAGCAACGAGAGGGGAGAGTGTTGTCTACGTACCCTCGTAGACCGAAAGCGGAAGCGTTATGACAACACGGTTGATGTAGTCGTACGTCTTCATGATCCGGCCGATCCTAGCACCGAACGTACGGCACCTCCGCGATCTGCACACGTTTAGCTCGGTGACGTCCCACTAACTCTAGATCCAGCTGAGGTCGAGGGAGAGTTCCGTCAGCACGACGGCGTGGTGACGGTGTTGATGAAGTTACCGACGCAGGGCTTCGCCTAAGCACTACAACGATATGACCGAGGTGGAAATCTATGGAGGGGGCACCGCACACGGCTAAGATCAACTTTGATGTCTTCTAGGGTGCCCCCTTGCCCACATATATAAAGGAGGGAGGGGGTGAGGGAGTCCTAGACTAAGGGGTCCTCGGGCGTCCGGCCTGTTATCCATGGGCCGGACTGATGGGCTGCGAAGACATGAAGACCCAAGACCATACTCGTGTCCGGATTGGACTCTCCTTGGCGTGGAAGGCAAGCTAGGCAACCAGCTGTGAAGATTCCTTCTTATGCAACCGACTCCATGTAACCCTAGATCTCTCCGGTATCTATATAAACCGGAGAGCATAGTCCGGATAGGACACATTCATTACCATATACACATAGGCTAGGCTTTTAGGGTTTAGCCATTACGATCTCGTGGTAGATCAACTCTTGTAACACTCATATTCATCAAGATCAATCAAGCAGGAAGTAGGGTATTACCTCCATAGAGAGGGCCCGAACCTGGGTAAATATCGTGTCCCCCGTCTCCTGTTACCATCGATCCTAGACGCACAGTTCGGGACCCCCTACCCGAGATCCGCCGGTTTTGACACCGACATTGGTGCTTTCATTGAGAGTTCCACTATGCCATCGGCAAAGGGCTCGATGGCCCCTTCGATCTTCAGTAATGACGTTGTCCAGGGATAAACCTTCCTCCCCGGACAGACCTTCATATTCGGCGGCTTCGTACTGCAAGCCAACTCGCTTGGCCATCTAGAGCAGATCGGCAGCTACGCCCCTGGCCATTAGGTCTGGAAGCTTGAACTATGTCGCTGATACCCATGGAGACTCGATCTTCGACGGATTCGAGACTGCGGCAGTCGCTCCCCCTCTCTTCGATGAACATGACTTAAATCTGTCATCGGATCACATCCAGGAGATGGATCCTGTTGCTTCAACGGCCTCAGAACCGAAGCAGATCGTGCCCTCCGAGGCCACGAAGTCCACGGCATTGGAGCCGCACACGGACTCGACATCCTGCAATACCTGTGTCAATGGAACTCCGGACTTGTTTCCAGCTACACGTTCCGGATCAGGTGCGCCTACGGACACCGAGCTGGATCGGTTATCGATTTTCGAATTTGACGCCGCTGACTTCTTCCAGCACTCACCTTTTGGTGACATGCTAAATTCTTTAAAGAACTTATCCTTGGAGGAGGACTCACAACCAAACTATGTTCAGGTCGATCTAGAGACGGATGACGAGGAATTTTGCTTCCCACCCGCCACCCACTTCATAGCCACTGTCGATGACTTAACCGACGTGCTTGACTATGGCTCCGAAGACATTGACGGTATGGACGACGATGCCGATATGGAGCAAGGCCAAGACCCGCCATTCACCGGATGTTGGACGGCTACCTCTTCGTACGACGTGTACATGGTTGATACACCCAAAGGATCTGATGACGACAACGAAGAGCCATATGCGAATAAAACCTCTGAGACGCAGTCCAAGCGCCGACGTCCCAAGCGTTGTTCTAAGCCTCGCCGCTCAAAAGATAGCAATACTGGCATCGGAGAAAATAGTACTCCGGGCGACGCTGAAAACAACGAAGACCCTGTCGGAGCTACATCCGAACAGGAGGAACACGACAACAGGCAAGACAACCCTGATGAACAGGCCATAGAAGATGACTCGGAGGACGATAGTTACCGTCCACCCTCCGAGGAGGAGACAAGCCTCGGCAACGAAGACTTCATCGTGCCGGAAGATCCTCTGGAGCAGGAGCGCTTTAAGCTTCAGCTCATAGCCACTGCAAAGAGCCTGAAAAAGAAACAGCAGCAGCTTCAAGCCGAACAAGATCTGCTCGTCGACAGATGGACTGATGTCCTGACAGCCGAAGAATACAGCCCCAGGCGCCCAGCCAAGAGCTACCCGAAACGCAGACTGCTACATCAATTCGATGAGGAAGCACCGGAGCGCACATCTCCCTCGCGTAATGCGGAACGACCACCACGTGGTCGAGACAGGGTGGCTGACCGGCCACCCCGTGGCCGGGATAAAGCGGCAACACAGGCCGAACAGCAGCCCGCCCCACCGCCTCGTAAAAACAGAGACGGAAGAGTTCGGGGTCACACATACGACCTCCGGCAAATCCTGGACGATAGAACATGACACACAAGATCGATCTACGGATCGCGAGGGCGTGCCTCGAGGCACGATGACGGCTACCTATTCGGACGTGATAAATCTAACCACGCCCGGGCCGAATACCGCAGACAGACTCCATCAGAGCTACGCCATGACGCGGCCCGATATAGAGGCACTGCACACCCTCTCTGCTTCACAGATGAAGTACTGGATCACGAATTCCCCGAGGGGTTCAAGCCCATCAATATCAAATCATACGACGGCACAACGATCCCATAGTATGGGTCGAGGATTTCATTCTCCATATCCATATGGCTCGGGGAGATGACCTCCACGCCATTAAATACCTCCCACTAAAGCTCAAAGGGCCAGCTCGGCACTGGCTTAACAGCCTGCCTGAAAATTCCATCGGCAGCTGGGAAGACTTGGAAGAGGCTTTCCTTGATAACTTCCAAGGAACTTATGTCCGGCCACCAGACGCCGACGGCTTAAGCCACATAGTTCAACAACCTGGAGAATCAGCCAGAAAATTCTGGACTAGATTCCTAACCAAAAAGAACCAGATCGTTGACTGTCCGGATGCCGAGGCCCTAGCAGCCTTCAAACACAACATCCGTGACGAATGGCTAGCACGCCACCTCGGCCAAGAAAAGCCGAAGTCTATGGCATCCCTCACGGCACTCATGACCCGCTTCTGTGCGGGTGAGGACAGCTGGCTGGCTCGTAGTAAAAACACAGCCAGCGAGGCAGACCCCGTTGAGGCCAAGAACAGCACTGGCAAGCTCCGGCGCAATAGACACAAACACCAAAGCAGTGGCGACAACACCGATGACACCACAGTCAACGCCGGATTCAGCGGCTCCAAGTCCGGCCAACGGAAGAAGCCATACAAAAGAAACAACGAAGGACCTTCCAGCCTGGACCACATACTCGACCATCCGTGCCGAATTCACGGCACCCCAGATAAGCAAGCCAATCATACCAACAGGGATTCTTGGGTCTTCAAGCAGGCCGGCAAGTTAAATGCCGAAAACAAAGAAAATGGATCACAAAGTGAGGACGAGGACGAAGAACCCCGGCAGCCGAACACTGGGGGGCAGAAGAAATTTCCCCCTCAAGTCAAAACGGTGAACATGATATACGCTACACACATCCCCAAAAGGGAGCGTAAGCGAGCACTTAGGGACGTCTACGCGGTAGAGCCAGTCGCCCCAAAATTCAATCCGTGGTCATCATTCCCGATCACCTTCGATCGCTGGGATCACCCAACTAGCATCCGCCATGGCGGTTCAGCCGCACTAGTCCTCGACCCAATTATTGACAGGTTTCACCTAACATGAGTCCTAATGGACGGTGGTAGCAGCCTCAACCTGCTTTATCAGGACACAGTGCGGAAGATGGGCATTAACCCCTCGCGGATCAAACCAACAAAGACTACCTTTAAAGGAGTCATACCAGGCATAGAGGCCCGCTGTACGGGCTCAATCACGCTAGAGGTGGTCTTCGGTTCTCCGGACAAGTTCTGAATGAAGAGTTAATCTTCGATATCGTCCCCTTCCGCAGTGGCTATCACGCACTGCTCGGACGAACCGCGTTTGCTAGATTGAATGCGGTGCCACACTATGCTTATCTCAAGCTCAAGATGCCCGGTCCACGCGGCGTCATAACAGTCAATGGCAATACGGAACGCTCCCTCTGAATAGAGGAGCACACCGCCGCTCTAGCAGCAGAAGTACAGAGCGGCCTTCTCAAGCAGCACCATAGTACGGCTGCCGAGCCCTCGGACATCATTAAGAGGTCCCGGACTACACTGCAACAGGACGGCGCGGCTCGTCAAGAGCTCGACTAGCAATCCGGCCTCCGTCCCAGTCCCAATGAGGTAGTGGCATTCGTACCACGCGTACACAATTACGCACTCAAAATTCCATGGACATCGACGGAGGCACAAGATAACCCGGGGTCTACAGTTCGGCCAGACAGATCCCGGGCACACATACTTTTACCTTTTTCTTGTTTTGGGTTCCTTTTTCCGCGGGCCTGATCGCAAGTCCTTTAGAAGGATTGGCATACAACGGAGGCAAGCAGCACAGGTGTGTAGGGCACCCTTTATACGTTCTTCTTGACGATATTCAAACTTATTTCTCACGACCCGCACGTTGCGCCCTACTGATCCCGGCATGTTAAATAGCCCGGATACTTCTCGCACCATCTGTACAAGATACGCCTTGACGTATCCATCCAGTTATAGTAAAAATGGTTCATGGCCCAGTTTTTGTAGTTTTCGCTTCTTACTTTGTTTTATTTCGATCCGCTTATTTGCGGCATCGATACTCTTCTGTACGTTTCATATTCGCCAGGGGCTACTTGTCGCCTCACAATACGGCAACAAAGTCCAAACACTTCTTATATATAAGTTCGGCACCCTGAATTTAGCATTATATGCATTGGCTCTGAATCATGTCTTTGGTCAATAGTTGGGTTGCCCGGCTCCTGTGCTTGCTACCCTATGTTCCGCTCTATTGGCTAGGGTAGTAAAGGGAGAACTACTGCGATTGTGCCCTGGCCTTGACCGGATGAGCACCTCGGTAGAGAAAGCCGAAAACTGACTGTCATGATACGGCGAGAGCCGGTCAGCTGTTCGAGGGTAACAAAATCGTTGGAGATTTTTTCCGCGTCATGCGAAGGATCGGCACTTCCCGATCAGATGCTGACAGCACCCTGGCCTGGACCAGGGGCTGCACACTTACTTTATTATAAAACTCCTATGGCTAAGTGAGGGCGTTCAAGCCGTACAGTCCGATTGCCTTGTTCGTTGCGCTAAACAACTCCTCCAAAGGACCATATAATTGGATCAAGATTGTTTAGAATCCATCCTGAACACCTCCGTACTACCTACGTGAGGGCAGAAGCCGACGACTGGCCAACCCTCAGATTACAAATAACACGGCCGCACAAGAGGAAACAATTCAAAGCATAATAAAATTATTTTACAAACACCGGCTTTGTTCCCATAATACAAGGCAAAGGCAACATGAATACATTTATTCAAATACAATGTCCTGCGAACATTGCGCCGCCACAAGTCTAGACCCCTCTACGACATCCGCGAAATATCGCTCGGGTGTGCGGTGCTCCTTGCCCTCCGGCGGCCCGCTGGCAACTTCAACAGCGTTCATCTTCGCCCACCACATCTTGCAGCGAGTGAAGGCCATACGGGCACCTTCAATACATGCGGAGCGCTTGATGACGTCCAGCCGCGGATAGGCCTCCACCAGACGCCTCACGAGTCCGAAGTAGCTGCCGGGCATAGCTTTGGCTGGCCATAGCCGGATTGTCAAACCCTTCATGGCTAGTTCGGCCACCCTGTGCAGCTCCACCAGCTGCTTCAGCTGATCGATGAAGGACACGGGATGCTCTGGCGTCGCGTACTGCGACCAGAATAGCTTCTCCGTAGAACCTCCTCCTTCGGCTCGATAGAACTCTGCAGCGTTTGATACGCTGCGTGGTAGATCCGCAAAAGCCCCTGGGGAACTCCTAAACCGGGTTAGTAAAAGGTATTGCTTCTCCGCATACTTGCTTTGCATCTTAAATGCCTTACCTGCCGTGATCTTCTTGGCCTCCTGGATCTCCTGGAGGGCGGCCTGGGCCTCATTCCATGCGGTCTCCGCGCTCTGACGAGCCTTGGTGAGCTCGGCCTCTTGAGCCGACGCATCATTCTCCAAGGTCTCATGTTTTTTCACCGCATCTTGGAGCTCATGCTGGATTTCCTTGACCCGGGCCTTGAGCTTCTTACGGGCGGCCTGCTGCTGGACAGCTTTCTCCTCGGCCTCGCCCAGGGCCTTCCTCAGGGCCTCGACCTCGGTCGCGGCTCCTGCACACATTACGACACTACAGTTAATAAACATCGCATACGCTTTCCGAACACACAGCAAGTCGTTATTCACCTTGCTTCTCCTGGAGCCGAACCCTAACCTCGCCGAGCTCGGTTCGCTCCAGCCTCTGCCTCAATTCAGAGACTTCGGCAGCATGCGAGGTTGCGGCCAACAGCGACGCCTGCTTATGCATACATGCTATGTTAGTCTCCTACAATAGATCCTCTGCCCGGTTCTTCTCGCCGAACACCGGACAATGTCTCAGGGGCTACTGACTACAGTTTTTTTTTCTCTTTATATGTCACTTACCACGAAACCTGTCAACAGGTTGCTGCAGGCTTCGTTCAGTCCACTCTTGGCGGACTGAACCTTCTCAATCACCGCGCCCATAAGGACACGGTGCTCGTCCATAACGGAGGCGCCTCGTAGCGCCTCCATTAGGTTGTCCGGCGCCCCTGGATGGACAGGGACCACCGACGGAAGCGACACACCCCCCTCCTTCAAAGGGGGCTGCTCGCCCGACTCCGGAGCCATATGGGTCTCCGGAATCGTATTCGGCTGAGGGACAAACTGGATGCGGCCCTCTTCGCCAGTCTCCATGGGGATCGTCTCCTCCATGTGTCCGGCAGTGGAGGCTTCGCCTCGTGGCGCCTCCCGGACAGCGTCCTGGGCTCCTCCCCGGTTCGGATCGGCCCTCCGGGACAGCACTTCGGTGTCGTCCCTGGCCCCGAGGGAGTAAGCAGGCGGTGGCGACTGGCTCGCCTTCTCCGATGGAGCCAACGAACCTCCAGACGAGGATCGCTGGATCAGGTCGCGGGCCGGACTGCAATAGTATAGTTAACTACATCAAGATGATGGAGAGAAAGGGCTGGATGTGCGCACGAGGGATCCCTGTCACTTATGATGCGGCCTAGGGCTTAGTGCGGGGGCGCTGTTCCGGACTACTGTCAACGTCCCATGCGGTGTTGACCGCTGGGGCGCCCTTCCCCTTTTTGGCGCCATTGCCTCCGGATGTGCCGAGGCTGCCCTCTTCTTCTTCTTCTCCTCGGGAGGAGGGTTGTTTTCCTCCTCCTCCTCCTCCTCGTTGTTGTCCTCAGGGACAGAGGAATGGGCCTCGTCGTCTTCGGACGTCGCGTCCGAAGTGCCCTTGCGACGGGGGCCAATCTCTGCCCCCTTGGCCTTCTTCTTGGCCTTCTTCTCCAGCGCCTTGTATGGTGCCGGCACCAGCATCTCCGCTAGGCGGGGGATGACCGGTTCTTCGGGCAGCGGAGCCGGACACTGAATCCGCTCCACCCTCTCCATCCAGTACTGAGGGAGCAATAATAAAATCTCAGACATCATCCTTGAAACATTTAAGCTGGGGATACGTCAAAAGTAACATACCTCGCTGGCGGGGTGTTTACAGTCGTGACCACGGTCCGAATCCGTGGCCGGCGGTTTCTCGTTGCCCTTAAAGAGCAACTTCCAGGCATCTTCGTGGGTGGTCTCGAAGAGCCTCACCAGGGTCCGATGCTTCTTCGGGTTGAAATCCCACAGGGGCCGTCCTCTGCGCTGGCATGGAAGAATCCGGCGGACTAGCATCACCTGGATCACATCGGCGAGCTTGACGTTCTTGGCTATCATGCTCTGGACGCGCGTCTGCAACGCTATCAGCTCATCAGACGAACACCAGTACGGGCTCTTCTCGACCCAAGAGGTGAGCCGCATGGGGGCACCGGAGCGGAATTCGGCAGCCGCGGCCCAGGTGGTGCCGCGGGGTTCCGTGATGTAGAACCATTGTCTCTGCCACTCCTTCACCGTCTCCACAAAAATACCTTTCGGCCAGGAGACATTGGGCAGCTTGCTCACCATGGCTCCTCCACACTCCGCGTGCTGGCCGTCCACCACCTTTGTCTTCACGTTGAAGACTTTGAGCCACAGCCCGAAGTGGGGTTGGATGCGGAGGAAGGCCTCGCATACGACGATAAACGCCGAGATGTTGAGGAAGGAATTCGGGGACGGATCATGGAAATCTACCCCGTAATAATACATCAGCCCGCGGACGAAGGGGTGGATTGGAAACCCTAGCCCGCGGAAGAAATGGGGGATGAATACTACCCTCTCTGTGGGCTCAAGCGTGGGGACGACTTGTCCCTCGGCCGATAGGAGGTGGGCAATCTCCTTCGCCAAATATCCGGCTGCCGAAGCTCAATAATGTCCTGCTCCTTGACGGAGGAGACCATCCACTTGCCCTGACCGCCGGATCCGGACATGGTTGCTTGAGTGGAAAGGAGATGAGAACTTGGGCGCTGGAGCTTGAGATCGGAAAGGCAGCGACAGAGAGAAAGTGCGAGAAGAGGAAGAGGGGATCCTTATCCTCTTATAAAGGCAACAAACATTAAACGCCTCCTCACTTGCCTTAAGATTTGCCTATTCCCAAGGGCTGTGTAAACGGCATGGTTGGGTTACCCATGCCCGCATTGATGAGAATCCTGCAATAAGGGGACACGATCTCTGCTTTGACAAGACATGCCAATAGCAACCGCGTCTCGAAACATGGGATGGCAGAAGAAAAACGGTTCGAAATTATGACCGGACGAACGCGATGTCGTGTTGTAAAGAAGCTGTCAGCAGATTAGATTCGTGCAAATATTATATTCTCTCTGCGGTTGTGTATGGTGTGTGTAACAGGTCAGGATACAATCATCGCGTCCGAAGACTATCTTGGAGTTCGGAGAAAAGGGAACCCGCCTTGCAATGCCGAAGACAATCTGCGCGCCGGACTCCTCGTCATTGAAGCCAGGTTCAGGGGCTACTGAGGGAGTCCTGGACTAAGGGGTCCTCGGGCGTCCGGCCTGTTATCCATGGGCCGGACTGATGGGCTGCGAAGACATGAAGACCCAAGACCATACTCGTGTCCGGATTGGACTCTCCTTGGCATGGAAGGCAAACTAGGCGACCAGCTGTGAAGATTCCTTCTTATGTAACCGACTCCATGTAACCCTAGATCTCTCCGGTGTCTATATAAACTGGAGAGCATAGTCCGGATAGGACACATTCATTACCATATACACATAGGCTAGGCTTTTAGGGTTTAGCCATTACGATCTCGTGGTAGATCAACTCTTGTAACACTCATATTCATCAAGATCAATCAAGCAGGAAGTAGGGTATTACCTCCATAGAGAGGGCCCGAACCTGGGTAAACATCGTGTCCCCCGTCTCCTGTTACCATCGATCCGAGACGCACAGTTCGGGACCCCCTACCCGAGATCCGCCGGTTTTGACACCGACAGGGGGAGGCCGGCCGGCCCTCATAGGCGCGCCAAGGGGGGAGGAATCCTCCTCCTAGTAGGAGTAGGACTCCCTCCTTTCCTAGTCCAACTAGGAGAAAAAGGAAGGAGGGGGAAAGAGAAGGAAGGAGGGGGCGCCCCCCTCCCCCTAGTCCAATTCAGATTAGGCCCATGGGAGGGCGCGCGGCCAGCCCTTGGCAGCCCCTCTCTCTCTCCCCTAGGCCCAATAAGGCCCATTACTTCTTCGGTGGTTCCGATAACCCTTCCAGCACTCCGATATTTATCCGCTGACCCCTGGAACTCATCCGGTGTCCGAATAACATTGTCCAATATATCATTATTTATGTCTCGACCATTTCGAGACTCCTCATCATGTCCGTGATCACATACGGGACTCCGAACTACCTTCGGTACATCAAAACACATAAACTCATAATACCGATAGTCATCGAACGTTAAGCGTGCGGACCCTACGGGTTCGAGAACTATGTAGACATGACCGAGACTCATCTCCAGTCAATAACCAATAGCGGAACCTAGATGCTCATATTGGCTCCCACATATTCTATGAAGATCTTTATTGGTCAAACCACATAACAACATACGTTGTTCCCTTTGTCATCGGTATGTTACTTGCCTGAGATTCGATCGTCGATATCTCAATACCTAGTTCAATCTCGTTACCGGCAAGTCTCTTTACTCGTTCCGTAATGCAACATCCCGCAACTAACTCATTAGTCACATTGCTTGCAAGGCTTATAGTGATGTGCATTACCGAGAGGGCCCAGAGATACCTCTCCGAAACACAGAGTGACAAATCCTAATCTCGATCTGTGCCAACCCAACAAATACCATCGGAGACACTTGTAGAGCATCTTTATAATCACCCAGTTACGTTGTGACCTTTGATAGCACACTAAGTGTTCCTCTGGTAGAGTTGCATAATCTCATAGTCATAGGAACATGTATAAGTCATGAAGAAAGCAATAGCAATAAACTAAACGGTCATAGTGCTAAGCTAACGGATGGGTCAAGTCAATCACATCATTCTCTAATGATGTGATCCCGTTAATCAAATGACAACTCATGTCTATGGCTAGGAAACTTAACCATCTTTGATTAACGAGCTAGTCAAGTAGAGGCATACTAGTGACACTCTGTTTTGTCTATGTATTCACACATGTACTAAGTTTCCGGTTAATACAATTCTAGCATGAATAATAAACATTTATCATGATATAAGGAAATATAAATAACAACTTTATTATTGCCTCTAGGGCATATTTCCTTCAGTCTCCCACTTGCACTAGAGTCAATAATCTAGATTATATTGTAATGATTCTAACACCCATGAAATCTTGGTGCTGGTCATGTTTTGCTCGTGAGAGTGGCTTAGTCAACGGTCTGCAACATTCAGATCCGTATGTATCTTGCAAATCTCTATATCCCCTTCCGACACTTGATGACGGATGGAATTGAAGCGTCTCTTGATGTGCTTGGTTCTCTTGTGAAATCTGGATTCCTTCGCCAAGGCAATTGCTCCAGTATTGTCACAAAAGATTTTCATTGGACCCGATGCACTAGGTATGACACCTAGATCGGATATGAACTCCCTCATCCGGACTCCTTCATTTGCTGCTTCCGAAGTAGCTATGTATTCCGCTTCACACGTAGATCCCGCCACGATGCTCTGCTTAGAACTGCACCAACTGACAGCTCCACCGTTTAATATAAACACGTATCCGGTTTGTGACTTAGAGTCATCCGGATCAGTGTCAAAGCTTGCATCGACATAACCCCTCATGACGAGCTCTTTGTCACCTCCATAAACGAGAAACATATCCTTAGTCCTTTTTAGGTATTTCAGGATGTTCTTGACCGCTGTCCAGTGATCCACTCCTAGATTGCTTTGGTACCTCCCTACTATACTTATAGCAAGGCACACATCAGGTCTGGTACACAGCATTGCATACATAACAGAACCTATGGCTGAAGCATAGGGAATGACTTTCATTTTCTCTCTATCTTCTACAGTGGTCGGGCATTCAGTCTCGCTCAACTTCACACCTTGTAACACAGGCAAGAACCCTTTCTTTAACTGGTCCATTTTGAACTTCTTCAAAATCTTATAAAGGTATGTGCTTTGTGAAAGTCCAATTAAGCGTCTTGATCTATCTATATAGATCTTGATGCCCAATATATAAGCAGCTTCACCGAGGTCTTTCATTGAAAAACTTTTATTCAAGTATCCTTTTATGCTATCCAGAAATTCTATATCATTTCCAATCAACAATATGTCATCTACATATAATATTAGAAATGCTACAGAGCTCCCACTCACTTTCTTGTAAATACAGGCTTCTCCAAAAGTCTGTATAAAATCATATGCTTTGATCACACTATCAAAACGTTTATTCCAACTCCGAGAGGCTTGCACCAGTCCATAAATGGATCGCTGGAGCTTGCACACTTTGTTAGCATCCTTTGGATCGACAAAACCTTCGGCTTGCATCATATACAACTCTTCTTCCAGAAATCCATTCAGGAATGCAGTTTTGACATCCATTTGCCAAATTTCATAATCATAAAATGCGGCAATTGCTAACATGATTCGGACAGACTTAAGCATCGCTACGGGTGAGAAAGTCTCATCGTAGTCAACTCCTTGAACTTGTCGAAAACATTTCGCAACAAGTCGAGCTTTGTAGACTGTAACATTACCGTCAGCGTTAGTCTTCTTCTTGAAGATCCATTTATTCTCGATGGCTTGCCGATCATCGGGCAAGTCAACCAAAGTCCACACTTTGTTCTCATACATGGATCCCATCTCAGATTTCATGGCCTCAAGCCATTTTGCGGAATCTGGGTTCATCATTGCTTCCTCATAGTTCAGAGGTTCGTTATGGTCTAGTAACATGACGTCCAAAATAGGATTACCGTACCACTCTGGTGCGGATCTTACTCTGGTTGACCTACGAGGTTCAGTAGTAATTTGATCTGAAGTTTCATGATCACTATCATTAGCTTCCTCACTAATTGGTGTAGGAATCACTGGAACTGATTTCTGTGATGAACTACTTTCCAATTCGGGAGAAGGTACAATTACCTCATAAAGTTCTACTTTCCTCCCACTCACTTCTTTCGAGAGAAACTCCTTCTCTAGGAAGGATCCATTCTTAGCAACGAATATCTTGCCTTCGGATCTGTGATAGAAGGTGTACCCAACAGTCTCCTTTGGGTATCCTATGAAGACACATTTCTCCGATTTGGGTTCGAGCTTATCAGGTTGAAGCTTTTTCACATAAGCATCGCAGCCCCAAACTTTCAGAAACGACAACTTGGGTTTCTTGCCAAACTACAGTTCATAAGGTGTTGTCTCAACGGATTTAGATGGTGCCCTATTTAACGTGAATGCAACCGTCTCTAAAGCATAACCCCAAAACGATAGCGGTAAATCAGTAAGAGACATCATAGATTGCACCATATCTAATAAAGTGCGGTTACGATGTTCGGACACACCATTACGCTGTGGTGTTTCAGGTGGCGTGAGTTGCGAAACTATTCCACATTGTTTTGAAATGAAGACCAAACTCGTAACTCAAATATTCTCCTCCACGATCAGATCGCAGAAACTTTATTTTCTTATTACGATGATTTTCCACTTCACTCTAAAATTCTTTGAACTTTTCAAATGTTTCAGACTTATGTTTCATTAAGTAGATATACCCATATCTGCTCAAATCATCTATGAAGGTCAGAAAATAACGGTACCCGCCGCGAGCATCAACACTCATCGGACCGCATACATCAGTATGTATTATTTCCAACAAGTCTGTTGCTCGCTCCATTGTTCCGGAGAACAGAATCTTAGTCATCTTGCCCATGAGGCATGGTTCGCAAGTATCAAGTGATTCATAATCAAGTGATTCCAAAAGCCCATCAACATGGAGTTTCTTCATGCGCTTTACACCAATATGACCTAAATAGCAGTGCCACAAATAAGTTTCCCTATCATTATTAAACTTATATCTTTTGGCTTCAATACTATGAATATGTGTATCACTACTATCGAGATTCAACAAAAATAGACCACTCATCAAGGGTGCATGACCATAAAAGATATTACTCATATAAATAGAACAACCATTATTCTCTGATTTAAATGAATAACCGTCTCGCATCAAACAAGATCCAGATATAATGTTCATGCTTAACGCTGGCACCAAATAATTATTATTCAGGTCTAAAACTAATCCCGAAGGTAGATGTAGAGGTAGTGTGCCGACTGCGATCACATCGACTTTGGAACCATTTCCCATGCGCATCATCACCTCGTCCTTAGCCAATCTTCGCTTAATCTGTAGCCCCCGTTTCGAGTTGCAAATATGAGCAATAGAACCAGTATCAAATACCCAGGCGCTACTGCAAGTATTAGTTAAGTACACATCAATAACATGTATATCAAATATACCTTTCACTTTGCCATCCTTCTTATCCGCCAAATACTTGGGGCAGTTCCGCTTTCAGTGACCAGTCCCTTTGCAGTAGAAGCACTCAGTCTCAGGCTTTGGTCCAGACTTGGGGTTCTTCACTTGAGCAGCAACTTGCTTGCCGTTCTTCTTGAGGTTCCCCTTCTCCCATTTTCCCTTCTTCTTGAAACTGGTGGTCTTGTTGACCATCAATACTTGATGCTCCTTCTTGATTTCTACCTCCGCAGCTTTTAGCATCGCGAAGAGCTCGGGAATTGTCTTATCCATCCCTTGCATATTATAGTTCACTACTCCAGGATGCTGCTAACGCGACACTACGATCAGAGACCCTTTCACGAAACTGTGTGCGATGCATTAATCACAAACGGGGATGTAAAAACCCATCAAAAAAGGTGCAAAACGTTTGCAATGGAGGATGCATCAAACATGGTTCAGATTTTAGTTGCGTGTGCGATCTAGGCATACGGTTCAGTCCAATGAACCGTTTGCGATGAGGCGGAACAAAAGAAACGGGCAGCCTGATGAAGGCGTGTGTGATGTCCAGCATACGGTTCACTTGGATGAACTGTTTGTGATTAGGAAACACAAAAGAAACGGTCAGCCAGATCAAGGTGTGTGCGATGTACGACATGCGGTTCACCCGGATGAACTGTTTGCGTTGAGACAAGAGAACAGAAATGGTTCAATATAACAAATACCATAAATATTGCAAGGTTCAAGTTTAAAGATTACAACGCCCAAATTCAAACATTGCAGGCTGCATCATTTCCGAAAAGGGATCAGCCGCTGACAAGTCATGTATGGGTTTGACACAATAACTTCCAATTGCTTTGCCATATGCTCTTCCAATACGAAGTTTGGCATTTTTGGAGGCACTTCCATTCCGCGGTACCAGCCGCCTCTAATAATCATACCATTGATCTTTCCTAATTAAATGTGTGTTCAACCTCAGTACCCTCAGCACCTTTGCTCTGGTAAGAAAGAACATGACGAGTGTAATCTCCGGTGGGGTCCCTCGGTAGGAGTTCAAAGTAATATTTGAGAGATGCAGATCCAGGCATTCGAAGTGATTGTCGTTATCAACATCTTCCACCGGGCCTAATATGCACTGCAAAAGAAGAGAACTTGTTAGTGCCTACATGCAGTTTTGAACACTGCTACACGCCCATTTGGTTTGCAGGATTTGTAAAATTCACCAACGTGCCATCTTCGATCTGTCATGATTAACATGGGCATTAATTTGATTACAATCTAGAAACATGTAGCCTTCTTCACAAGAGGTTGGATTGGATGAAAAATTCCCTAAGAAAACTAGTACATATGAATCCAAAGGAGAAATGCTTATAGACGATTGTAACCATATGAATGAAGCAACCAATATGGGGTGGGGGTGTATGTCCTAAAATCCTCCAAAATTCCTTCAGAAATCATAGTACATAGTGATACGTCTCCAACGTATCTATAATTTTTTATTGTTCCATGCTATTATATATTCTGTTTTGGATGTTTAATGGGATTTATTATACACTTTTATATTATTTTTGGGACTAACCTACTAACCCAAGGCCCAGTGCAAATTGTTGTTTTTTGCCTATTTCAGTGTTTCACAGAAAAGGAATATCAAACGGAGTCCAAACGGAATGAAACCTTCGGGAGAGTTATTTTTGGAACAAACGTGATCCAGTGGAATTGGAGTAGACGTCAAGAAACGAACGAGGAGGCCACGAGGCAGGGAGGCGTGCCTGCCCCCCTGGGCGCGCCCCCACCCTCGTGGGCCCCTCGTAGCTCCACCAACCTACTTCTTCCTCCTATATATATCCACGTACCCCAAAAACATCCGAGAGCACCACGAAACCCTATTTCCACCGTCGTAACCTTCTGTACCCGTGAGATCCCATCTTGGGGCCTTTTTCGGCACTCCGCCGGAGGGGGAATTGATCACGGAGGGCTTCTACATCAACACCATAGCCTCTCCGATGATGTGTGAGTAGTTTACCTCAGACCTTCGGGTCCATAGTTATTAGCTAGATGGCTTCTTCTCTCTCTTTGGATCTCAATACAAAGTTCTCCTTGATCTTCTTGGAGATCTATTCGATGTAACTCTTTTTGCGGTGTGTTTGTCGAGGTCCGATGAATTGTGGGTTTATGATAAAGATTATCTATGAACAATATTTGAATCTCCTCTGAATTATTTTATGTATGATTGGTTATCTTTGCAAGTCCCTTCGGATTATCAGTTTGGTTTGGCCTACTAGATTGATCTTTCTTGCAATGGGAGTAGTGCTTAGCTTTGGGTTCAATCATGCGGTGCTCGATCCCAGTGACAGAAGGGGAAACGACACGTATTGTATTGTTGCCATCGAGGATAAAAATATGGGGTTTATATCATATTGCTTGAGTTTATCCCTCTACATCATGTCATCTTGCTTAATGCGTTACTCTGTTCTTATGAACTTAATACTCTAGATGCATGCTGGATAGCGGTCGATGTGTGGAGTAGTAGTAGTAGATGCAGGCAGGAGTCGGTCTACTTGTTGCGGACGTGATGCCTATATACATGATCATGCTTTGGTATTCTCATAACTATGCACTTTTCTATCAATTGCTCGACAGTAATTTGTTCACCCACCATAATACTTATGCTATCTTGAGAGAATCCACTAGTGAAACCTATGGCCCCCGAGTCTATTTTCCATCATATACGTTTCCAATCTATTTTTACTTTGCAATCTTTACTTCCAATCTTTATCATAAAAATACCAAAAATATTATCTTATCATCTCTATCAGATCTCACTTTTGCAAGTGGTCATGAAGGGATTGACAACCCCTTTATTGCGTTGGTTGCAAGGTTCTTATTTGTTTGTGTAGGTACGAGGGACTTGCGTGTAGCCTCCTACTGGATTGATACCTTGGTTCTCCAAAACTGAGGGAAATACTTATGCTACTTTGCTACATCACCCTTTCCTCTTCAAGGGAAAACCAACGCATGCTCAAGAGGTAGCAAGAAGGATTTCTGGCGCCGTTGCCGGGGATTCTACGCACAAGTCAAGACATACCAAGTACCCATCACAAACTCTTATGCCTCGCATTACATTATTTGCCATTTGCCTCTCGTTTTCCTCTCCCCCACTTCACCCTTGCCGTTTTATTCGCCCTCTCTTTCCGTTTGCCTCTTTTTCGCTTGCTTCGTGTTTGCTTGTGTGTTGGATTGCTTGCTTGTCACGATGGCTCAAGATAATACTAAATTGTGTGACTTTTCTAATACCAACAACAATGATTTTCTTAGCACTCCAATTGCTCCTTTTACCGATGCTGAATCTTGTGAAATTAATGCTGCTTTGCTAAATCTTGTCATGAAAGATCAATTCGCCAGCCGTCCTAGTGAAGATGTCGCTACCCATCTAAATAGCTTTGTTGATTTGTGTGATATGCAAAAGAAGAAAGATGTGGATAATGATATTGTTAAATTGAAGCTATTCCCTTTTTCGCTTAGTGTTGGGGATATAACTACTGGTGTAACCCGCCCAGGAGGGGCCGGATTACGCTATAGCAATTCATTATATGAAGCCCAATATCCAGCTTGAAGATGGCGGTTCAATAAAGGGCTTAAAACCCGTAGGCGACTTAAGGCCCGTAGTGATAAACCGCCGTAATGGCATGACTTGTGTTGTAAGGCAAGATTAACTAGTCACCGAGCCGGATACTGTTTATAAGCCGGTCGGGACTCTGTAGGCCGCGGGGCGTCAACCCGTGTATATAAGGGGATGACCTGCCGGCGGCTTAAGGCAAGTAACATCGAATCGGTAGCCAGGCATAGCGGATTCGCTCCCTGGTCATCGAAACCCTAGTAATTCCACCTCAACCGGAGTAGGCTTTTACCTTCACCGTAAGGGGCCGAACCTGTATAACCCTCGTGTCCTTTGTCCCGCTTTAACCCCTTTAAGCTTCCTAGTTGCGATGACTCCACGACTAAGTCCTTTCACGAGGGCATCTGTCGTGACTATTCCACGGCAGTTGGCGCCCACCGTGGGGCCAGCGCACCGTGGATTTGAGTTCTTGAAGGGCAGCTTTGAAGGGCTCAAGGGATACGCTGTGGGCCGGATGACCAAGAGTCGTCGCGGCAAGCTCTACATCGACGACGCAGGCTGGGGCCCCGACGCCGGCTCAATCGAGTACGGGTACCGGGTCCCCTTCGGCGGAATCCACGTTTTCATTGGCAAGATCGGCGAGCCAGGCCTTGAGCCGAACATCTGCACCGACCTCATCAAGACGGCTCAGCATGCGAGACCCACCCGGACTCTGCCCGCCTTGAAGCGTGCTTTCGTGGGATGCATCCATGGAGGACTCTCTGAAGGATCTAGATCTAGCGATGAGACGGCCATCTGCTCTGATGGTGAATCATCCACAGGTGAGACGGACTCGTCGTATCAACTTCGATATGGCAGGCTCGGGGGTTGTTCCGATGGCGACAGTATTCCAGGCCCTTTTGAGCCGCCAAGCTGGGTTGGAATCTTCATGGCCGGCACGCAACCTGTTCAAAACTCCGCCGCTGGGGCAGGAGGCCCTGTGCACTCGCCGGCTCAGGTGCTGATGGATCTCACGGATAAGATGACTGCCCTGTTAACCGCCACGGTCGTCCCAGCGGATCAAGCTCAACATGATGCAGAGGTGGCATAGTTAAAGCTGGATATAGCACGAGCCAAGGAAGATCTAGCAATGGAAGGAATCAGGATGGCTGCAGAACGGGCGGCTCTGGACGCCCAGACTCAGCTGATTCAGGCACAGTCTTTCCGGCTCACGATGGATCATAACGCATCCAATGAGGTCATGAGAAGGAGGCATCAGAAGGCTCAATCTCGGCTCCCTCCGGTTTATGATCCTCGAAACCTCTTCAACACGCCCGCTGCAGGGCTTAGTAACCCGCCAGAAATCACGGCACCCGGGGCTGGAACGCCGGTTCAGCCGCAAGTGATGGGGCCTCCCCGTGTGAATACTGCCCCACCTCAATACGTGCCAATACCACCGGGTCATTATTCTAATCCATTGGAAAACATGATCGCTGCAGCGGCGCGACTGGCGGCTCTCCCAGTGGAGGGTGATTCTCCAACGGCGGTCGAAACCCGCAGGGTCAGAGAACTTCTTCAGACGGCTTTGGCACAATAGGAGGCATATTCATATAGCCGGGACAGGATTCATTCAACCCCTCGTCCAAGCCGGAGCCCAAGTTATAGCAGACACATGGTTTCAGCGGCCGGCTCAAGCAACGTCCGGTGCCGTGACTTGCCAGCTGGCCACGGCCCGGCGCATAATGGAGCCTTTAACGCGGTAGATCAAGACAGAGCACATCAAGAGGCTGAGCAGGCGGCTCAGCTGACGGCTTACCAGCCTTTTCCGGTTCACCCAACAGCTTCTATCGAGGCAGGCATAGCTACGAGGACCGGAGGTGTCCCTTGTCTGGTGCCGGATCTCCGTAACGAACGTCTGCCCAAAGATTTCAAAGGGCCTAGGAAGGTACCTAATTACACGACTGATTTACAGCCCGGAGCATGGATTGAAAGCTACGAGATGGCTATGGAGTTGCTGGAGGTCAGTGAAGCGGCGATGGCCAAATACTTCACCATGATGTTGGATGGGACTGCCCGCACTTGGTTGAAGGGACTGCCACCTAATTCCATCGGGTCATGGGCAGAGCTGAAAGCCCGGTTCATCCAAAACTTCAAAGATACATGTAGGCAATCTATGCCAATTGTGGATTTGACTAACTGCAAGCAGCAAGAAGGCGAGTCTACAACCCATTGGGTACGCCGGGTCAAGGAAATAATACATTCGTCTGATAAGATGGATGCCGGCTCTGCGGTCTTAATGTTGGAGCAAAATTGTCGTTTTGCACCCCTAAAAGATGAATCTTGGGCAGCTCAAGCGCGATTGCAATGATATGGGTACGCTGATGGCGGCTTTGGTCAAGTACGCCGACTCTGATAGTACCAAGGATCCCGTGTCTGATGAGGAAAAGACAGGGAAGGGAAAGAAGAATGGCAACGGCAAGGGCCCTCAGCATAACTCAGCGAGTCAAGGAGGTAATAAGCGTAAGGCTGATGATGGTATGGAGTTTGTGGCCAACACCAACGCGCAGGGTAACAATCACCGACGTAAGGGGAGACCGCCTCCCCGGTCTGGCGGGTCAGGCCCGACGCTTGAGCAATTGTTAAATGAGCCATGTCCAAGGCATGGCTCTAGGGAGAAGCCGGCCACTCATCTATGGAAAGACTGTGCGATCATGAAAGCTTTCAAGAATTCCAACATGTTCAACGGTAACAATGGGCAGGGCGGCGGCTCAGGTGGCGGCGGTTTTCATGGCCCGGGCGGCGGTTCAAATTCCAATTTTCAGAATTCTCAAGGTAATCAAGGTGGTTTTAACCAGCAATCTGGCCAGGGTAATCAGCAGCAGCAGCAAGGGGGATACCAGACCCATCCAAAGCAGCTCAACAGTGGACAGTATCATGTGTTTACTACCAGTTTGTGCAAGCGAGACCAGAAGCTTCATAAGAGGGCGTGAACGCTGTTGAGCCGGCAGTTCCACGTTACTTGCGATGGTCTGAGCAGCCGATTGTATGGAGTAGGGAAGATCACCCTCCCCGGGTTGATAATCCGGGTCACCTGGCCTTGGTGGTGGCTCCTCAGGTTGGTGGGTATAAATTCACTAAGGTACTCATGGACGGAGGTAGTAGCATCAACATCCTCTATTATGAGACCTTCCGTCGTATGGGATTAACTGATAAAAGCCTCAACCAGTCCAATATTATTTTCCATGGTGTGGTGCCTAGTAAGTCGGTGTATCCAGTTGGTAAGATCGAGCTGGAAGTAGCCTTTGGAGATGAGTACAACTACAGGGCGGAAAAACTGACTTTTGAGGTGGTCAAAATCAGAAGCCCGTACCATGCTTTATTTGGGCGGCCGGCTTACGCCAAGTTCATGGCACGGCCGTGTTACGTATATTTGCAGCTCAAGATGTCAGGTCACAATGGGACCATTACGGTTCATGGCAGCCGAAAGATAGCTTTGGAGTGCGAGGAAGGTGACGCTGCTTACGCTGAATCTGTTTGTGCGATAGAGGAATTAAAGTTTTACAAGGATAATGTTGACCCGGCAGATATGACGTCTTTGAAAAAGCCGACCACTGAGCATGAGCCGGTAATGAAATTTAAGTCGGCCGATGAGACTAAGCTTATTGACTTTGTTCCAGGCGACTCATCTAAGCAGTTCAGCATCAGTGCCAATCTGGATTCTAAATAGGAAAGCGCGCTCATCGAGTTCACCCGTGAGAACCGAGACATCTTTGCATGAAAACCTTCTGACATGCCGGGTGTACCGAGAGAACTCGCTGAGCACACTCTTAATATTGATCCAAAATTTAAGCCAATCAAGCAATTTCTCCGGCGGTTTAACGAGGAGAGGCGGAAAGCCATTGGTGAGGAGGTAGCCCGACTCTTGGCGGCCGGGTTCATCGTTGAAGTCTTTCATCCAGAATGGCTAGCTAACCCGGTGCTCGTGCTCAAGAAGAATGTCTAGCTAACCCGGCCGGATCAACTTCAGGGGCGAAGGTATGCTTACGAGTCGGAGGGATCAGGCTGATTGCTTCATAATGTGGTGTTGGAATTCTCTGATTCTCGGCGTCATAACCCGGTTGGTATTTGGTAAGATTCGTGTAGTTACCGATCAGAGTGGCCACGGGCCATATGTCCTTCACGCAAGCGGCGAAATCCTTCTGGTCAAAGGGAGTGTCGTCCTCCTTCAAACTAGGATACCCAAGGGCGATGTCGGCCGGGTCTAGCTCCGGTAGCCACGCCTTGGTCCGGCTTAAAGCAGCTATGGCTCCGGCTCTCGCAGAAGCCCGTCTCAATTCCTGGAATCGTTGAGGTAGCACGGCAAGCCATCTTAGCACATCCGCCAGATGAGTGGGAACTTCATTTGACAGAGCCACGACGGCTAAGGCACGTTGTGACCCGGTGTAGAGTTGTTCCACCAGGGTATACACGGCCTTCAGTTTTGTCAGCATGTTCTGGTTGAGATTGGCACTCCTGGAGCCTGCATTACAAGGTCAGGTGAGCTGAGGACAATTGAGATGTTTGTTGATAAAGATTCAAGCTAGCTAACACTTACAGAATAACTTACCAAAGATTGCTGAGACCATCTGAGATATATGGCGTTTTAAGCCGGATAGCTCGGCGGTTGTTTCTGCAAGAGTGGCCTCCGCTTGTTCGGCCCGGTTGAGTAAAGCGGTCTTTTCATCCGCCCAGGCCTTTCTCTCTGCCTCAAACTTCTTTTTCAATTTCTCTTGTGCGGATACACTGAATTCAAACTTGGAATTCACCTTTTGGGTTTCACTTTCTTGAGTTTTCAGGCGATTCTTCAAGTCGGAGATCTCCGATTCAAATTGCTTAATGGCGGCCTGTATAAATTCCGGGTTACAGTTAGGATTATCATAATGCAACATTAAGTCCCAAGCACTTTGCAAGCAAAGATACTTGGCACTTGGGGGCCTAATGTATGCTAAAGAGCTCTAATTACAGTGGCGGTTCATGGAAATAAAGTCCCAAGCATTTTGCAAGCAAAGATACTTGGCACTTGGGGGCTAATGCATATTGTTGTTCAAGTACTTGGTTAAAATATGGGGAAGACCGGTTCAAATATGCTGTCTAAGCCGGCTCTTGGGTGCTACCGGATAAGCCGGTTTTCTTGCAGTGATTATTAAGCTGGTGATAAGTCTATAACATATTTCATCATAAGTAATAGACTTGGGGGCTGGCATAGTAAGGATAACTAAGGAACAAGCAACAAGAGTTATACCTCAGATTTTTGGTGTATCTGTTTCACCATATCAACTTCCAGATCCCAGCTGTTGTGCACTTGGTTTACATAACCAGAGACGATTTCTCCAATACTCAGATGAGCATAATCAGTGACATCCAGCCGGGTTTTGCGGCGTTCCAGAAGTTCCTCTTTGGCGGAGCACTTGGCCAGTGCAGTGGGTCTCCCCGGTTCAACGAAGTCAGTCCGGATGATTTCGACGTCCGGGTCATTCGCCTTGGCTGGGCTAGGGTTCTCCGGGTTCCCAGAACCTTCCATCGCTTGTTCAACGGACGGATCAGTTGTGAAAGTTGGAGTATCATGGGCTGTTTCAGGCGGCGGCTCAGGAGCGGAAGTATCAGGAGCAGCCGTTCTGAGCTCCGGTTCAGCAAGGATTGGCTCTTCGGCCGGCTTACTTCTCTTTGTCCTCTTGCTGGGCTTTACTTGTACACTGAAAATTAAAGGGTTAGCACAAAAACATGAGTAAGATAAGCACAAGATAAACAGATTATCATTACCCTGGAACGGTTTTAAAAGCCGGCATGCTGGACTGCATTGATTCGCCGGAGGAAGGTGAAGTTCCCTGATAGTTTGAGTCAGAGGAATTGAGTGGTTGACGAGTGAAACCCGCCAAAGGATACAAAGAATATAAATCAGAGATAACCTCAGTCCGGCGTTTTCTTGTTGTATCGGGTAAGCCGGAGGAGAGGTCCGCATCTTTACTGGTCCGGGTCTGCCTCCGACTCTCGTGAATCTGTTGCTTCAAAATAAATTGAGGATCTTGATAAGCTAAAGGATGTGAAAATCTTATTTTCCGGGTTATCCTTCGGACTTTCTGTCTCGGCAAAGGCTCGGAGTCGGAGGAAATTATAGTTACCTCTTCAGTTACTGCATGACTTGCTCCCGTATCCTCCTGCTGATAATCAGTGTTAATAAGATGGTTAAAGAAGGAGCCTAAAGAATCAAGAGTTTCCTCTGACTCGGAGATATCGTCCAGATGAAACATATCCGAGGCGCTAGGTTTGTTTCCCTTCTTACGGGCAGTGGCTTTCTTGGCGGCTTTCTTGGCCTTTCTGGCTTCTTTGCAGCCTCATGGTCATACTTGACCTTCCAGAATTTATCACCAGCCTGTAAAATATAGCAAGAGTTTTTGAGTAAAGATGAAATTGTCGAAGTGGAAAGTAAGATGCTCAAGTTAATGGTTTACCGCTGGAGCCGGGTTAGCCTTGCAGAAAGGACTTAAGCCCGCTATCCCGCAATCTGCCAGGCTCTCGTTCAGAAGAGACTTGGTCATGTCATCAACGACATCTTCAGGTAAGTCGTCAGGACTGTGCCGTAGAGGATCATTTTTCTGGCATGTATAATCGCACATCAAGCCGGGGCGGCGGCTCAAAGGAATCACCCGCCAGGCAATCCAAACCCGGACCAAGTCAATGCCGTTTAGGCCATTCCCCAGAAGAGCTTTGATCTTGTTTATGATGGGGGCAAGTGTCTGACGTTCAGTCAGAGATAATTTGTCTGGTAAGGGATGAGTTGACTCCAGGCGCAGGGCGCGAAAGCCGGGCAAAAGATTCTCATTAGCCGGAGAAGTGTCTTGACAGTAGAACCACATCTGGTTCCAATCTTTAGGGTGACTCGGCGGCTCGACATAAGGGAAGAGACAATCTCTACATCGCTGGATAGAGATTCCGCCAAGCTCCAAGCTGGGCCCGTGGGCACATTCGTTTTGATGGTTCAGATAAAATAACTCTCTAAAGAGTAGTATGTTGGGTTCTTCTCCAAGGTACACCTCACAGAATACTTGGAAATTGCAGATGTTTGACACGGAATTGGGTCCGATGTCTTGAGGCCACAGGTCAAAAAAGTGCAAGACGTCTCTGAAAAATTTTGAGCCGGGTGGAGCAAAGCCCCGGCTCATGTGATCAGTAAAAATGACAACTTCCCCATCCTTGGGTTGAGGCTTTTCTTCTGACGGGTCAGGAGCACGATAAGACATGATCTCTTTCTTCGGCAGATGACCAGTCTTCACAAAACCGTCTAAGATGCTATCAGTGACGGTGGATTTAACCCAGTTGCATGTGATGGGTGCTTTGGGAGCCTTGGGCGGCATTATGAAGGATGGAAGCCTATGACAAAATAAAAATTTCCGGTTCAAATTTAAGCCAGAGAAAATATTTCAATTCATATTCAAGATGGCGGCTTATGAAGGGGCCTAATGATATATGGCTAATTGTGTCAGATTGTTTAAGCCACCATGGGAAACAGTAGCGATTAAATTATTTAAATCTACCCTGGACGTCAGGATTATTCATTGAGCATTGCCTCTTTAAGCCGGCGATAAGAGTCGCCATGGCTAATGGATACAATTTTTTGCCTAAGTATCGCACAAACAGGTTTCACAGGTTGCAGCTGCTATTTTGGATCAAACGGTGGTTCAGAAAAGAAAATATTCTAGACCTAAAAACTAGTACAGATGAGTTCGTGAGCTCTAATGAGGTCTTGTTACAAGCAAAAGGGATCTGCTATTATTGAAAATGGATGCAAAGCAACTACCGCATGAGTTCCATACTACTTTTGGATCAAATAAAGCCGCGGTGGAGGAGCTACGAAGAAACTGTGTTGAACCATGAAGAACACGGAAGAACTTGAAAACCCTAAATGCAGATCTGAAGTGCGGGAAGGTGAGACTTACGGCTGTAGATCTACTGCGGAGGATCGCCGCCGTTCTCTAGTTGATTCAGGTTGATGCAGCGGCCAAGATCGACGAAGATGAGGTGCTCTGCTGCGGCGGCGGCGGCGGAGCTCGAGCAGCAGCGGAGTCGCGAGAGGAAGAAGACGACAGAAAGGGGGAGAATGAAGAAAGACCTAAAGGTCGTGCTTATTTATAAGGAAAGACTGACAGAGAGGGTGCGAGAAACGAGGAGGCCAGATGTGGATATCCAGCTACTCCGACGCCTCGATTTTCGGGATGGTCATTAAGATAAAGATCCGTTGAGATATGACAGAATAAAAATGAATTTAATGGAAGATGACATCATGGCGGGTTATCATGAATCCATAAGATGACGTCATGGCGGGTTATAACTTTTGCACAGACAGAAGCCAGAAGGTTTTTCTTAAGGTATTGAAGATTGACATGAACCGGTTCAAATCAATCTGGGGCCTAATGTTGGGGATATAACTACTGGTGTAACCCGCCCAGGAGGGGCCGGGTTACGCTATAGCAATTCATTATATGAAGCCCAATATCCAGCTTGAAGATGGCGGTTCAATAAAGGGCTTAAAACCCGTAGGCGACTTAAGGCCCGTAGTGATAAACCGCCGTAATGGCATGACTTGTGTTGTAAGGCAAGATTAACTAGTCACCGAGCCGGATACTGTTTATAAGCCGGCCGGGCTCTGTAGGCCGCGGGGCGTCAACCCGTGTATATAAGGGGATGACCCGCCGGCGGCTTAAGGCAAGTAACATCGAATCGGTAGCCAGGCATAGCGGATTCGTTCCCTGGTCATCGAAACCCTAGTAATTCCACCTCAACTGGAGTAGGCTTTTACCTTCACCGTAAGGGGCCGAACCAGTATAACCCTTGTGTCCTTTGTCCCGCTTTAACCCCTTTAAGCTTCCTAGTTGCGATGGCTCCACGACTAAGTCCTTCCACGAGGGCATCTGCCGTGACTATTCCACGACACTTAGAGATCGTGCTAAAACTTGGTTTTCGTCGTTGCCTAAAAATAGTATTGATTCTTGGAATAAGTGCAAAGATGCTTTTATCTCTAAGTATTTTCCTCCCGCTAAGATCATCTCTCTTAGAAACGATATTATGAATTTTAAGCAACTTGATCATGAGCATGTTGCACAATCTTAGGAGAGGATGAAATTGATGATATGTAATTGCCCTACACATGGATTAAATTTATGGATGATCATACAAAATTTTTATGCCGGATTGAATTTTGCTTCTAGGAATTTTTAGATTCGGCTGCGGGAGGCACTTTTATGGAAATCACTTTAGGAGAAGCTAGTAAACTCCTAGATAATATTATGGTTAATTATTCTCAATGGCACACCGAAAGATCTACTAGTAAAAAGGTTCATGCGGTAGAAGAGATTAATGTTTTGAGTGGAAAGATGGATGAACTTATGAAATTGTTTGCTAATAAGAGTGTTTCTTCTGATCCCAATGATATGCCTTTGTCTACTTTGATTGAGAATAATAATGAATCTATGGATGTGAATTTTGTTGGTAGGAACAATTTTGGTAACAACGCTTATAGAGGAAACTTTAATCCTAGGTCGTATCCTAGTAATTCCTCTAATAATTATGGTAATTCCTACAACAACTCTTATGGAAATTTTAATGAGATGCCCTCTGATTTTGAGAATAGTGTCAAAGAATTTATGATTTCTCAGAAGAATTTCAATGCTTTGCTTGAAGAAAAATTGCCTAAGATTGATGAGTTGGCTAGGAACGTGGATGGAATTTCTCTTGATGTTGATTCTTTGAAACTTAGGTCTATTCCTCCTAAACATGATATCAATGAGTCTCTCAAAGCTATGAGAATTTCCATTGATGAGTGCAAAGAAAGAACCGCTAGGATGCGTGCTAAAATAGATTTCTTTATGAAAGCGTGTTCTTCTAGTTTTCATGATAATAAGGATGAAGATCTAAAAGTGATTGATGTGTCTCCTATTAAATCTTTGTTTTACAATATGAATCTTGATAATAATGGGACCGGAGATGAGTCAACTTTAGTTAAAAGGCGTCCAATGATTCGGAGTTTTTAGATCTTGATGCAAAAATTGGTAAAAGTGGGATTGAAGAGGTCAAAACTTTACATAGCAATGAACCCACAATTTTGGAGTTCAAGTAATTTAATTATGATAGTTGTTCTTCAATAGATTGTATTTCCTTGTTGCAATCCGTGCTAAATTCTCCGCATGCTTATAGTCAAAATAAGGCTTTTACCAAACATATCGTTGATGCTTTAATGCGATCCTATGAAGAAAAGCTTGAATTAGAAGTTTCTATCCCTAGAAAACTTTATGATGAGTGGGAACCTACTATTAAAATTAAAATTAAAGATCATTAATGCTATGCTTTGTGTGATTTGGGTGCTAGTGTTTCCACGATTCGAAAAACTTTGTGTGATATGTTAGGTTTCCGTGAATTTGACGATTGTTCTTTAAACTTGCACCTCGCGGATTTCACCATTAAGAAACCTATGGGAAGGATTAATGATGTTCTTATTGTTGCAAATAGGAATTATGTGCCTGTTGGGGATATTACCACTGGGCGTAAACCGGCCAGGAGAGGCCGGGTTAACCCCATAAGTAGTTCATCTGTATCTGAAGTCCATGAAGACAAACGGTGACGCTTCATGAAGGCCCAGGGCCCAAAGACGGTTTAAGGCCTGTAGACATAAACCGGCATTGATATGTAAACTTGTGTTGTAAGATAGAAGTAGCAGACACCGAGCCGGACACGATTATGAGCCGGCCTCGGGATTCTGTAAACCGGCGGGCGTCAACCCATGTATATAAGGGGACGACCCGGCAGCGGTTCAAGGACAACGGACAACAACTCGAGACTCAGGCAAAGCGTATTCGCTCCCTGGTCATCGAAACCCCATCAATTCCATCACAACTAGACGTAGGCTTTTACCTTCATCGTAAGGGGCCGAACTAGTATAAAACTCTCTTGCGTCCCTTGTCCGCTTTAACCCCTTTAAGCTAACCCGTAGCGATGGCTCCATGACTAAGTCCTTTCTCTAGGACATCTGCCGTGACAAAACCATGACAGTTGGCGCCCACCGTGGGGCTACCGCGTGATGGTTTCAAGTTCTTGGAGGGCAACTTCGAAGGACTCGAGGGTTACGCTGTGGGCCGGATGACCAAGAGTCGTCGCGGCAAGCTCTACATCAACGATACAGGCTGGTGCCCCGAGACCAGCTCAATCGAGTACGGGTACCGGGTCCCCTTTGGTGGCATACACGTTTTCATTGGCAAGATCGGTGAACCGGGCCCTGAGCCGGACATCTGCACCGACCTCGTCGAAACGGCTCAGCGTGCGAGATCTGCCCGGGTCAAGCCCGTCATAAAGCGTGCCTTCGTGGGAGTTATCCATGGAGGGGAATCTGAGGATAGATCGGAATCTGGTGGTGAGACCATCGTTTATTCCGGCGACGAGTCATCAACCGGAGAGACCGAGTCGTTATATCAGTTACAAGATGGCCGGATTGGGGGCTGTTCCGATGGCGACAGTATTCCGGACCCCTTTGATCTGCCAAACCGGGTTGCGATCTTCATGGCCGGCACGCAACCGGCGCTCCACTCTTCGACCGCAGCGGTGATGATTTTTGGATCGGCAGCGGCGGCAGCGGCCGGGGCAGGAGGCCCTGTGTGACCGCCAGCTCAGGTTCTATCGGATTTGTTTGACGCGTTGGCAACGCTGATGGCGGAGGTTAACCCGGCGGATCAGGATGCACACAATGCGGAAATCGCGAAAGTAAAAGATCAGATCACCCAGGCCAAAGCCGACTTAGCAGCTGAGGATACCAGGATAGCCGCGGAGCGGGCCGCTTTGGATGCACAAGCTTACCGGATTATGCTGGATCAGAGTGCGTCGAACGAAGTCCTGAAGAGGAGGCACCGATCTCGCCTGCCGCCGGTTTATGACGCTAGAAATCTCTTTAACACCCCAGGAGCAGGGACCAGTAATCCACCGGTGGCAAACCGGGCGGAGGCACCTGGAGCAGGGGCGCCGGTTCAACCACGTTTGGTGGATCCGCCTTGTCAGAACAACATTGTGGTACCGCATGTCCCCACGCCACCGGGTCATTATTCTAACCCAATGGACAACATTGTCGTTGCCGCTTCACGGCTGGCGGCCATCCCGATCAAAGGCAATTCTTCGGCGGCGGTCGAGACGCGTCGGATTAAGGAGCTTCTTCAGAGAGCCTTGGTTCAACAGGAGGCTTATTCATATAGTCGCGATCGGATTCATTCCACTCCCCGTCCAAGCCGGAGTTACAGCAGGCGTATGGATGAACCGGCAGTGTCAAGCAATGCACGGAACCACGATCCGTCCCGTGGCAATAACCCGGCGGGTGGTGCTGGTGATGCTCAGGAGGTGGTGGACCGGGCTCAGGCACGCAGAGAGGCCGAGTTAGCAGCGCGGCATGAGGCTCGCCAGCTTACTCCGGTTCATCCAACCACATCGGTGGAACCAGGAGTTACCTCTAGCTCTTTGGGAGTGCCGTGTCTCGTTCCGGCGTTACGCAATGTGCGCCTGCCCAAGGATTTCAAGGGCCCGCGCAAGGTGCCAAATTACACCGCCGATTTATCCCCTGAAACATGGGTCGAACGCTATGAGATGGCCATGGATATGCTGGATGTGGATGATGCGGCATGTGCGAAATACTTCACCATGATGCTAGAAGGGACGACCCGCACTTGGCTAAAGAGCTTACCGGCTAATTCTATCAGGTCATGGGCCGAGTTGAGAGCCTGGTTTATTCAGAATTTCAAGGATACATGCAAGCAGCCCATGTCAATTATGGACTTAGCTGCCTATGTCCAGGAGGAAGGAGAGTCAACAACCCATTGGGTGCGCCGGGTTTCGGAGATTTTGCATTCATCAGACCGCATCAACGCTGACACCGCAGTTTTAACATTGGAAGGAAATTGCCGGTTTGAACCCTTGAAGTTGAAGTTGGGACGGCTCAAACGTCATTGTAATGACATGGGAACCCTCATGGCTGCACTGGTGAAGTATGCCGACTCTGATAGTACCAAGGATCCCGAGTCTGACGATGATAAGACAGGGAAGGGAAAAAAGAGCGGCAACGCCAAGGTGCAGCACCACAACCCGGCGGGTCATGGAAACGGCGGCAAGCATAAAGCGGACCACGGTTTAGACTTTGTGGCTAACACTAATGCACATGACAAGGGCCAGCGGCGTAAGGGTAAACCGCCCCAGCACGGTGGAAAGCCAAGTCCTAATTCGGACCGTTTGTCTTATCTGTTGAACCAGCCCTGTCCAAAGCATGGGACGAAGGAGGAACCGTCCACGTACCTCTGGAAAGATTGTTACATCATGCAGGAGTTCAAAAATTCTGATTCTTTCCGGTATGATCATGGACCAGGAGGCGGTTCGGGCCCCGGCTCTCATGGGCCGGGTTATGGCGGAGGAAATTCCGGTTCAGGCTTCCACGGTAATCAGGGTGACATAACAATCAAAGTAATCAGGGTAATCAAGGTGGCTATAATCATCAGGGCAATCAGCAGCAGCAATAGTCGGGTTACCAGAGCAACCCGAAGCAGTTGAATAGCGGACAGTATCATGCATTTACCACTAGCTTGGACAAACGCAATCAGAAGCTTCATAAAAGGGCGGTGAATGCCGTTGAACCGGCGCTGCCCGATTATTTGCGCTGGTCCGAACAACCAATTGTGTGGAGTAGAGAAGATCATCCGCCCCGGGTTGACAATCCGGGTCATCTGGCTCTGGTGGTGGCACCTCAGGTGGGAGGTTATAAGTTCACTAAGGTACTCATGGATGGAGGGAGTAGTATCAATATCCTTTACTCTGAAACTTTCTGTCGCATGGGGCTAACAGATAAAAATCGTAAACCGTCCAATACGGTGTTCCATGGTGTGGTGCCTGGCAAGTCGGCATATCCTGTTGGTAAGATAGCTCTGGAGGTGGCTTTTGGAGATGAGCATGACTCGAGATCAGAAACCTTGACCTTTGAAGTGGTGAAAATCATAAGCCCGTATTATGCCCTATTTGGACGACCAGCTTATGCTAAGTTTATGGCACGGCCTTGTTATGTCTATCTGCAGCTCAAGATGCCGGGTCACAAGGGAACTATAACCGTGCATGGGAGCCGCAAGATTGCTCTGGAGTGTGAAGAAGGTGATGCGGCTTATGCTGAGTCGATTTGTGCAACAGAAGAGTTGAAGTCTTACAAGGACAATGTTGATCCGGCAGATATGACTTCATTGAAGAAACCAACTACAGAGCATGATCCGGCCCTAAAGTTTAAATCGGCTGATGAGACTAAGCTTGTTGACTTCGTGCCTGGCGATTCGTCCAAGCAGTTTAGCATCAGCGCTAACTTGGATCCGAAATAGGAAAGCGCGCTCATCGAGTTCATCCGTGAGAATCGGGACATCTTTGCATGGAAGCCTTCTGACATGCCTGGTGTACCGAGAGAACTCGCTGAGCACACTCTCAATGTTGATCCCAAGTATAAACTGGTCAAGCAGTTTCTACGCCGGTTCAATGAAGAAAGACGCAGAGCTATTGGAGAAGAAGTAGCCAGGCTCTTGGCCGCTAGATTTATCGTTGAAGTTTTCCACCCTGAGTGGTTGGCTAATCCGGTGCTGGTCCTCAAGAAGAATGGCACTTGGCGTATGTATGTGGACTACACAGATCTCAACAAAGCTTGTCCAGCAGATCCTTTTGCCCTCCCCATATTGATTAAATTATTGATGCTATGGCGGGTTGTGAGCGTTTAAGTTTTTTGGATGCATATTCTGGTTATCATCAGATCAAAATGGCAGTTAAGGACCAGGAGAAGACAACCTTCATAACTCCCTTTGGAGCCTTCTGCTATGTATCCATGCCCTTTGGACTCAAGAGTGCCCAGGCGACTTATCAACGGTGTGTGCAGAATTGTCTTCATAAACAGATCGGCCGCAATGTTCATGCCTATGTGGATGATATTGTGGTAAAATCAAGGAAGAAGGAGACATTGATTGATGACTTGAAAGAAACCTTTGATAACCTGCAGGTTCATAAAATGATGCTTAATCCGGCCAAGTGTGTCTTTGGTGTACCTGCAGGCAAGCTCTTGGGCTTTTTGGTGTCTAACAGGGGCATTGAAGCTAATCCGGAAAAGATCAAAGCCATCACCTCCTTGGCTAAACCGAAGTGTATCAATGATGTTCAACGCCTGGCAGGCCGG
Organism: Aegilops tauschii subsp. strangulata; assembly: GCF_002575655.3. NCBI lineage: Eukaryota > Viridiplantae > Streptophyta > Magnoliopsida > Poales > Poaceae > Aegilops > Aegilops tauschii. The sequence continues at coordinate 367,896,121 of NC_053039.3, forward strand.
ATTGCTGCGTTGAGCCGGTTTGTCAGTCGGCTTGGCGAGAAGGCCATCCCTTTGTATCATATGCTGAAGAAAACGGATAACTTCGTCTGGAGTGACGCCGCTAATGAAGCATTTGAGGACTTAAAGCGGCAGCTGGCTAATCCGCCGATTCTCGCTGCTCCAGTGGATAAAGAACCATTGTTGCTATATGTGGCAGCTAATGCTCGGGCTGTTAGTGTGGCTATTGTGGTGGAGCGCAAGGAGGCAGGAAAGGAATATCCGGTTCAGCGGCCGGTTTACTATATCAGTGAGGTACTTATTGAGTCCAAGCAGAGGTATCCGCATTGGCAAAAATTGGTGTATGGGGTTTTTATGGCAAGCCGGAAGCTTAAGCAGTATTTCCAAGGTCATCCCATCACGGTGGTCAGCTCTGCTCCTTTGGGGGATATAATCCAGAACAGGGAAGCAACTGGCCGGATTGCTAAGTGGGCTATCGAGCTCGGGCCTCACGGGTTGAAATACATACCCCGAACGGCGATCAAATCTCAGGCACTTGTGGATTTCATCAATGATTGGACAGAATTACAAGCGCCAGAGGAGAAGCCGGATCATACTTATTGCACTATTCATTTTGATGGGTCCAGGCAATTGGAGGGCTCGGGGGCTGGAGTCGTATTAACTTCCCCACGAGGTGATAAGTTTTGTTATGTTCTCCGTTTAATGTTCCCTTGCACTAACAATGCAGCTGAATATGAGGCTTTACTCCATGGTCTTCAGATGGCTAAGGAGATGAACCTAAGCCGAGTTAAGTGCTTCGGTGACTCGGATCTGGTGGGTCAACAAGTGTCCGGCACTTGGGATTCCAAGGACCCACTAATGGCCGCATATCGTCGTGAGGTAGATATTGTTGCAGGTCACTTTAAAGGTTATCAGGTGGATCATGTGGACCGACGGAAGAATGAAGCGGCGGACGCTTTAAGCCGCCTGGGTTCCCAACGTAAACCGGTTCCACCTAATGTCTTCCTGGATGTTTTGCATAATCCGTCTGTCAAGCTCCCTGGTGAAGAGGATTTGGCTGTTCCTAATCCGGAGGCTCAGTTGGTGGCAGCTCTTCATGTTATCCCGGAGTGGACGGTTCCATATCTGGCGTATATAAACCGGGGCGAATTACCAGAGGATGAAACTTTGGCCAGGCAGATAACCCGGCGGTGCAAGTCCATGACTATTATCAATGGAGAGTTACATCATTGCAGTGTGACAGGGGCGTTTCAACGCTGTGTGTCTCCTGAGGAAGGCCGTGAAATTTTGCGTGAGATCCACGAAGGAGATTGTGTTCACCACGCTGGTTCAAAATCTCTGGTGGCCAAGGCGTTTCATCATGGTTTCTATTGGTTGACAGCTCATGCTGATGCCGAGGACTTGGTCAAAAGATGTGATGGCTGTCAGAAATTCTCAAGACGCGCTCATGTACCGGCTCAAGAATTGAGGTTGATTCCAATCACCTGGCCGTTTGCAACTTGGGGGCTGGATATGGTTGGGCCTTTCAAGAGATCCAAGGACAAGAAGACCCACCTCTTGGTGGCGGTTGATAAGTTCATGAAGTGGGTGGAGGCAGAGCCAGTTAGTAAGTGTGACGCAGCCACGGCGGTTCAATTCATCAAAAAGGTGATCTTCCGGTTTGGCTTTCCACACAGCATCATAACAGACAATGGTACCAATCTTTCAAAGGGTGCCATGAAGGAGTTCTGTCAACGTGAGCACATCCGGCTTGACGTGTCATCAGTGGCTCACCCCCAGTCCAATGGTCAAGCGGAGAGGGCCAATCAAGAGATCTTGAGAGGCATCAAACCCCGGCTTATGGTTCCTTTGCAACGAACGCCGGGTTGTTGGGTTGAGGAGCTACCTTCAGTGTTATGGAGCATCAATACAACACCCAACAGATCGACATGATACACACCGTTCTTCATGGTTTATGGAGCGGAAGCGGTTCTTCCTAGTGACACCCGTCATGACTCGCCTCGTGTAGCGGCATACGTTGAAGCTGACAATGAGAAGGCACGGCAGGAAGCTCTTGACCTGTTAGATGAGGAGCATGACATGGCGGCAGCCCGTTCGGCGATTTATCAGCAAGATCTGCGTCGTTATCATAGCCGCCGAGTTAGAACCAGAACCTTTCAAGAAGGAGATTTGGTGCTTCGACTCATCCAGGATCAGACGGATATGCACAAGTTATCCCCCCTTGGGAAGGACCTTTTGTGGTCAGCAAGAATCTGCACAACGGGTCATACTACCTAATCGATGTTCGAGAGCGCAAAGACTCACGTAAATCGGAGGAGGAGACCAACCGGCCGTGGAATATTGCTCATCTTCGGCCCTACTATACTTGAGCTACAGGCTCTGCTTATGTACATATTATGACATTGTATATATTATGATCAATATATTAAACCGGAACCTCAGCTAAAGCGGGGTATCTGTTGTTTTCCTTACATCATGTGTGGTTACATGGAGCTTACAAAGCAGCGTCCGGTTTACCCCTTGATTTAGCTTCTCAAAGCTTCATATTAGATCACTTGGGGGCTTGGTCGTATCCGAACCATAGCTACACCTCTTGATCGGCGCAATGCTACAGCATCACTTGGGGGCTTGGTCGTATCCGAACCATAGCTACACCTCTTGATCGGTGCAATGCCACAGCATCACTTGGGGGCTTGGTCGTATCTGAACCATAGCTACACCTCTTGATCGGCGCAATGCCACAACTTCACTTGGGGGCTTGGTCGAACCCGAACCATAGCTACACCTCTTGATCGGCGTAATGCCACAGCATCACTTGGGGACTTGGTCGAACCCGAACCATAGTCACACCTCTTGATCGGCTCAAAGCCACGCCAAACCGGGGCCAAAGAGAGTGTTGTAAAACAACAGCTCAAACATAGGCACCCACTGAGCACGGCTCACAATGTTGCTTGGGATTTCTTTGCCATCAAATTTAGGGCCTGGCAGCCCATAAAAAGCCTCGACTACAACGGTTTTTACTTGCCTTTTGCTGAGTTTTCTTTGTTTTCATAAGATTTGTAACGTTTTCAAACCGGTGTATATCAACCCGGTTAGGCTGTCCACTACAAGTTGTCAGTACATGATCAAGGTATAACCCGGAGACTATCAGCCCGGTCTGGTTTTGGCTAAAATGTCACCAGTATGGAATAAACCGGTGTTTATCATAGCCCGGAACGATTTTATTGTAAACCGGTATCATATAAAGAAGTTACTTCTACTCCGGATTAGGGTTATTACCCTCATTACAAAGTTAGTTAGCCAACATTATGCCTAACGGTCACAGGTATCATATATTCCCATATTTGGTTATCTTTTACAACCTTGGTTATAAACCTTGGTCATATATATATTTGGGTATCATGACCCGCTCGGTGGTAAACCGCCAGGGCGCTTTAAGCTTCTTATCTGGAGGAACAACTTGAATAAATAGCTATGGATTATGAACATCATATCTTAAGCATGGCGGATTAACACGCATCAGTTGCAGATAAACATGCACGAAGGCATAACAGACCAAGTGTTTTAACTAGCCTATTACAAGGCGTTTCAGTGCCCAACGGGATAATTGTTTATCAATAAGCATTGCAGCATGGAAGACTAAACCGGCCCCCGGATTATGATTTCTTATCAGCTTGACCTGACGGCTGCGGATCATCTTGCACCGGTTCATCTTCTTTGTCTCTACCCAGCGGCTGGAAGTCAACAGTTAACCAGTCGATCCCAGTTAAAGGTCGGAACATAGCTTCATCGCTTATAAGGGTGGACGGTTCAATGTCAGGGGCATAAGTGTGCTTACGGATTGGAGGGATCAGGTTTTGAGCCTCAGGAGTTGGTGCAGCAACCCGCTTGTTATTGGTATCATAACTCGCCTGGTAAAATGAAAGGTCAGCCTCTTCAGCAAGTTGACAAGCCAGTGGACGTACTTCCCGGTTTATGGCGCGGAGATCTTCAGTGCCAAACTCTGATCCGTCTTCTTTTAAACTTGGGTAGCCTTTAGCCACGTCCGTCGGATCAAGGTCAGGCACCCATGCTTTTGCCCGGGTTAGTGCGGTCAGAGCGCCAGCTCTTGCAGCAGACCTCTTTAGCTCTTCTACCCGGGCAGGCAGCATAGATAGCCTGTCTAAGGTATCCTTGATTAACGTCGGGGGCGGCTTATTGTGAGAAGCGGTGCAGATAATTCGTTGTGCGCCGGTATACAGTTGCTCTATCAGCGTGTAGGCAGCCTTCAGCTTCTTCTGAACATCAGAGCCCAGATGACTAATGCGAGTTCCTGCATCATTGCAAACATCAGTAAACCGGCAACGCATAGGAAGATATGATTGAAAGTATAAAGCAAGGATACTTATCAAACACAGCAGCAGTCATAGCATGTACTTGCCGCTTTACAACAGTCAGCTCGTCTACCACCGGTTTGAGAGCTGTTTCTGCGTCTTCAGCTCTTTTCTGCAAAGCAGATTTCTCTGTGTTCCAATCCGCCCGCTCCTTGGCGAAGCTCTCCTTTAGCTTTTCCATAGCGGCTAAGGAGCTTGTCAGCTCATCTTTTGCTTTAGAAGTTTCGGCCTGTTGGGACTTGATGTTCTCTTGCAGATCAGCGGTTTGGCTTTCCTTCTTGCTCAGCTCCGCCTGTAAAGGGACAGATGTATAATGAGTTGACATTACATATTTGAAGTACCAAGCCCATAACAAGTTATGCCCTTGATACTTGGGGGCTAATGCATGTTTG